>NC_041386.1:644619227-644706312 GCF_002162155.2 Triticum dicoccoides
TCTGGATTATACTTTTAGGGTTCTACGAGGTTATTATTTGATTAGAGCAGAGTACGCGTACTGTATCGATTAATTCACTAGCCAGACCGCCGCTTTTCATGACGCCCCCGTGAAAATTGCAGATGTTTCAGCATATAGTTTAGTGATACTGCCTGAACCTATGGCCTTGTCAGCGGATCAGGTTGTATTTTCTACCTGGATCTTCCTGGTGCATGTCTTGTGTTGGATGATTGCGATGTATGGGTTGTGTTTGGGTCGCTTCTGCACACGCCCTCTGTGTGCTTCCATCAGCTCAGTGACCCAGGAGCAAAGGCTTCACTTAGTCCAGTAGCACTAGGATGCATTTCTGCGTGTGGGAGCACCACATATATGTATGATAAGTTATAAATATTGTTGCTGGAATCTAGGACATGTATGTTGTTGAAAGTGTGGCGACTTAACCTGGCAGTGGCATCTCTTATTATTGCAATCTGTTTAGAGCCATCGGTGTAATGCTGTATTTTTTATTTTATTTTTGTGGAGACAGGGGATGCTGTATTATGCCAAGGAAGCAACTAAATGTTAGTTGGAGAAAAAAAACGTTTGTTAGTGTTTAACGGAATGAAACAATTTGCTGTATGGCTCTTGAGATGATATTCCCTCTGTCCGGAAATACTTGTCGGAGAAATGGATGTATCTAGACGTATTTTAGTTCTAGGTACATCCATTTTTATCCATTTCTCTGACAAGTATTTGTCTGTCAGTTGGTTTTCTGAAAGTAGCAAAACACAAGCATTTTTTAAAAGCCATCTTATGTCAAACACAACTTAAATTTCCTTGCCTAACCCTAGAAAATTTGAAGGACAACTCTAGTTTGGGAATCTTATCTTGTTTATTGAAACTGCTTGCTATGCTTCCTTGGCTGGCATGTCGGCTGTGTTTGGTTGATGCCCACACTAGCCTACCATTGGCTTGCCAATTCTTTGGCCAAGGAATTTCTCACCCTCATTTGGCCAACTATTTGGCAAAAATCTGTGAGAAGAATGGTGGACGCCCATTGGCAACCAAAATTTTGGCAGGAAGCCAGACAATGACCAAGATTTGATAGGCACCCAATTTTTTGGCAGGGCTAGTATAGTATGGGCAGCAAACCAAACAGGCCTTCTTCCCCATGAAGTTAATCAACCTTCATCGGGTCTCATCTCACTCTTCAGAACACCCCCTTGTGGTGTTTTTTATGGTTTCCTTGGAAATTTGTAAGGATATAATCTCCATTTTTTAAATATATATTCGTAAAAAAAGCACTTCTATGTTTTGTATTCTTGTAGCATACATAAATTAATAGTTCTTAAACTGAAACATAAACAAGGGAAATGCTATTGCTGTGGTATAGCTGGGATGCACATCATTCATGGTTATTGTCGATGTTCTCTCTTCAAGTTTGTCTAAGTGATCGTTATCAGATCTCACTCTTGCAGTGGTACAATCATATAATGATTAGTTGAGGTCTGTATGGTGATTGTCTAACCATCTGTGTGTCGGGGCCATATTGCTGCACTGGTTCAAAAGTCTTGTTGCTAAAATTATTTTGTCTTCATACTTTACTTTTCTTGGTCAGTATAACCTGTTTTTAATGCTGGTGTTTTTGGCAATTATTTGCAACAGAAAAAGCATGCCTGCATATGTGTCTGACGTTGATGGAGCTCTTTATTTAGATTCTACTGTTATGTTTACGCAGATAACTATGGTGGCAGCATTAATGATCCAGTTGAAGATGGTGATACTGTGCTTCACCTGGCATGCTTATATGGCCATCTACTTTGTGTGCAGGTTTACATTGCTATCTTGCATAATTTTCTCCGCCTTCTTGGAAATTTTTCTCTGCTCAATGGTTGTATATAACCATGTTCATCTTGTCAGCTACTGCTGGAACGTGGAGCAAGCTTAGAGTCCAAAGATGAAGAAGGGGCAATTCCTCTCCATGATGCTTGTGCTGGAGGTATGCATTCTTTTACTTGCAGTGGGCTTATTTTTTCCTTTTTGCACTCAATGTGTTTAGTCTATTTACTGACACTCTTTGTACAGGCTTCACCGAGATAGTTCAGTACATTCTCAGTTTTGCTGCAAATGCTGAGGGTTGTGCAACACGAATGCTCAACACCGTTGATGCTGAAGGCGATACTGTAAGCCCTCTTGACCACTTGATCATATGCCAACCATGTTGCATTTACAGCTTTGTGCTATCAGTGGTCTATAACCTTATATGTTTGCTCCGTGCAGCCACTCCACCATGCTGCCAGAGGGGAACACATGGACACCGTCAAGCTTCTGCTCGAGGCTGGCGCATGTCCCAAGAAGGAGAATGCCTACGGGCAGGCAGCCGCCGAGATGGCCGATCAAGATACCGAAGTCCGGGCCCTGTTAACTGCCAAGCAAGTCGAGGCCAGCGTACACATGGCAAACTGATGGACCTGTCGGAGGGAACCCTTGGTTGAAATCGTTCAAATGATGAGTGGGTGGTAAAATGAGTGGTAGTATTAGACTATTAGCATCTCCATACACAGCTTGCCTACTATGAGAACTGCGTTTCTGTTATCATGAGAACTATGGAGTTTATGTGCAGAGAGGAGGACATGGCGCTTCTCCATTTGCCCTTTGTATCTGTATTTTTCGAGTTATATCAAAGGCTCAATTAGTTGAACTCTATGCCCTGCTTTTCCAGCATGATGATTGCTCTTACCCTTGCGAGAACTTTGAAGAAGGAAATATTTCGTCCATGACAACCTGAGACTGAATTGCTTAAGTTACTTGGGGCGTGTTTGGTGGAGTCTATGGGAATTTTGAAGGAGGCTTGAATGTTCAATAGCTTGCATTCTTGTGTGTTTGGTGGCAAAACAATGAATTTCTGCAACAACAATTTTTTTTTTACAATTCTTACTCAGTTTATATTGTAGATCGTTGCAATTCTAAATGGCAGCGAGTAGAGCTCATCCGTTTGTATCATTGATCTATGCAAATTCTACATTGTTAAGAGCAGTAATGTTTTTGCCTTGTTCTTTGATACTTGGTTCAATGTTTTCCATGTCTAGCTATTGTCAAAACTTTGTGCAAATATTTACTTATGTTGAAATCTTGCTAGAACTGTGTATACAATCCTTTTTTTTTCATTGTTACTCCATCTGTAAATTAATATACGACATTTTAGATCACTAAAGTAATGATTCAAAACGTCTTTTATTAGTGTACAGAGGGAGCAGATGATTGTGGTGGCATTCTGGCAATATCAGGAATGAGGTAACCACACTGAACTCATATAGTACATGCTATCAAACAGAAAAATCTCAGGTTAGCATGTCGTCTCATTAGATGGATGCTACTACATAAATACTGTAAGGTATGTACTCGGGCATGTCTAGAGCCAGCGTGTCTCGGTGGAGAACAAGGGTGAGAAGGCTACCAAACACACCCTCGCGTTCACCAGGCGTGGAGTCTGTTGCTACGCTTTTACTATGGTACTTACTTACGAAGCCTTTTATCCCAAACAAGTTGGGGTAGGCTAGATATGAAACCCTTTCACGAGGACTTCCCAGGAGGTCACCCATCCTAGTACTACTCTCGCCCAAATGGGTTTCATACCCAAAAGACTGGCTAGTTTTTACGTTGGCTCGCCAAGCCTATCACAACCCTTAGATATGAAACCCTTTCACGAGGACTTCCTAGGAGGTCACCCATCCTAGTACTATTCTCGCTCAAATGAGTTTCATACCTATGGGACTGGCTAGTTTTTACGTTGGCTCGCCAAGCCTATCACAACCCTCCTCCTTTACCCGGGCTTGGGACCGGCTATGCCTAGAAGACATAGGCGGAGTTACGCTTTTACCATGGTATAAGAGAAAATATTTTTGAGACACTGGTTTAAGAGGATGGAACTGTGATTTTGTCTTCTACAAAGTACAAAGATATGATTATGTTTTTTTTACTGGAACACCGTGCATTCCAATTACCAAGGACCAACCAGATCGGTGGTCACCACACGAGTTACAATATCAGGGAGATTTGAAAGCCAAACAAATTGGTTCCCATAGACACCACTACAGCCTAAAGCAGCCAGTTCATGGGCTGGGGCATTACAAGCGCGTGGACAGTGGTAGACATTCCACTTAATAAAACCGAACTGGAGCAGGTATTTGAGCTCGCGAAAGATGGCACCCAGTGGGGATCGAAAGAGTTCCAGGATTGGTGGTCTGCACAAGAGCCAAGCAATCAGTCTCAAAAACAACACGACCCATGCTATGGTCTTCAGCAAACCGGACTGCATGCAGCAGGGCCGAAGCTTCAGCATGAAGAGCATCGGACATGTTTTCCAACACGCCGGCGGCCGCGAAGAGGACGTCTCCAGCATGGTCCCGAGCAATGCACCCCCAGCCATCAGGTTATGACAGGCCCCTAAAAGCTGCATCAATGTTGATTTTAACCACATCCAGAGCTGGCTTGGCCCATTTCTGAATCCTCTGCACTCTTGGCTGTACATGTTTTGCATTGTATTCCCGCCATTTAGTGACATGTCTGGTAACTGAAGACTGAAACTCCTCCGCTGATGCTCTGTTTTGGTTATGATTCGCTTTGTTCCTCTCTGTCCACCACAACCACATGAAGCAAATTGCTCTTAGTTTTACATCCTCGGGTATACGAAAGAGTTCCTCCAGCAGCCGGCGAGATGTTTGGCATTCAAGCAGGCTTTGACGAACACCCTCCAGACCACAAGCACTCCACATTTTCTTTACCTCTTTGCAGCGCAGAAACAAGTGCCCTCCGTCCTCCAGCAGACGATGGCACACCACGCAACTTGTGTCCAGTTCAACTCCAATGTGCTCCACGTTTCGCAGCAAAGGATGACTATTGTGTGCCAATCTCCACATGAAGTGATGTACCTTCCCGGGGCAATTCACTTGCCAGAGGTGCCGCCACATTTTCCTTTCCTCCTCCCGCCCTGACGAGCATTCACCAGTTTGCCGCTGGCATTGGCGCCGAAGAAGGTCGACATGAATCCTATATGCTGAGCGGACAGAGAATAACCCCTTCCTGTCAAACTGCCATGCCATATGTTTTTGATATGGCGTGATACAAATCTTTCTCAAAATTGAATACCAAAGAAACCTAATGTACATTAATTGTATTTTTTTTTTAATTTCACGGCGTAGGGATTTTTATTACAAAATCACGAAAACGCGCCGCCGTGTGCGCTTTGCATGCTGGGGTCGGTAAGTAGCACTACTGGCACGAACCGGGGCCGGGCTGCCGATCTACATATAGCTGAACGCGAACCCACCAGCGAACGCGGAATTCCCCCACTCCCATTCGACCGATCGCCGCCTCCCCTCCATGGCGGCCGTGCAGCGCCGCCAACCCCTCCTCCCGCCCGCCTCGCATCAGCTGCGCCGCGGCGACACCGCGTGTTCCGGCACCGCGCCGCCGCCCGTCTGCCGCTACTGGAAGTCCGGCCACTGCGGCCGGAACCCCTGCCGGTTCCTCCACGCCGATCCGGCGGAGGCGCCGCCGGCCGTCGTCGTCGTCGCCAAGAAGCGCAGCAACACCTGGGTCAACACTTCCTCCAAAATCGCCAAGCCCAGCGCCACAACCGATGAAGGAGAGGCCGCGGTTCCTCCGGTGTCGCCGCCGCCGCCGACCAAACCCAGCCCCGCAACCAATGCCCGCGAGGCCGCGGTCCCTCAGGCGGCTTCTGATCGCGTCCAGGAACCACCGGTCGGCGGCGCATGGTGCGTCGGCGACGGCATCCGCGGCGTCGCCCGGCTCGAGGGCCACTCCAAGGCGGTCACCGGCGTCGCCGTGCCCGAAGGGTCCGGCAAGCTCTTCTCCGGCAACCTGGACGGCACGGTGCGCGCCTGGGACTGCGCTACCGGGCAGTGCGTCCGCGTCGCGCCGGTGCAGGAAGGGGAGGTGGGCCGCCTGATCGCCATGGGCCCGTGGGTGCTCGTCGGCGTCCGCGGCGTCGTCAGGGCGCTCCACGCGGGGAGCGGCAATGAGCTGCGGCTGCGGCTGCCCGCCGACGGCGCGCAGGTGACCGCACTCCTGGCAGAGGACGACGAGCGCCTCTTCGCCGGCGCGGAGGACGGCGCCATCTACATGTGGAGGCTGGACCGAGACCACCAGCGCTTCGACGAGGTCGCCGCGCTCGCGGGCCACGGCGGGCACGCCGTCGCGTCGCTGGCCCAGGGGAAGGGCGCGCTCTACTCTGGTGCGTCGGACGGCGGCATCAGGGTCTGGGACCTCGAGACGCGCCGGTGCGTCTGCAGATTCGCCGGCCACGCGTCCATGGTCACCGCGCTGCTGTGCTGGGACCGGTTCCTGCTCTCCTCGTCCGTCGACGGCACCGTCAAGGCCTGGAGGTCCAAGCCGGACCGTGACGACGTCGAGCCGGAGCTGGAGGTGCACTACACCCACAGGGAAGAGGGCGAGCGGGTGGTCGCCATGGACGGGACGCACGACGCCGACAAGAAGCCCGTCCTGCTGGTCTCGCGCGGCGACGGCATCGTTCGTGTCTACGACCTCCCGTCGTTCAAACCCAGAGGCCAGATTCACTGCAACGGCGAGGTCACGGCAATGTCGCTCAGGACCCCCGGCATGGTCTTCACCGGAGACGCGTCCGGCGAGGTCAGAGTGGTGAAGTGGACGCCGGCAGCTGCAGCCTGAATTATTCATTAGGTGCACCACTGGCCTCTGCAAACCGACCCCGTCGACCACAGGCAGCTTCGATTGTAGGCCAGTGAGCAATCAGTAGGATACCAGTTCAATGTGAAGATACCAGTGGCAATGCTTAGTACTCCATTATACAGTATGGATCAGAGATATTCAGAATCTGAAGAACTGCAATCACTTCATTCTTACTGTACTTGTCACAAAACCATGTCTCAGATGTTAACAGGAGAACAAAATGCGAAGGTTTTTCAGGATTTTTATCTGCCATGTCAAAGGAGCACATGCTGCAGAACGCATCAAGAAAAAGACTGGCAAGGAAGCAAAACTACACACTCTTGACAAGTCCAGAAACGAATTTCCATACGCTAAGTCTGGTGCTAAGGTTTTTACTGATCATCTCTCTCTCTCTCTCTTTCTCTCCCCATGATGTTGCCTAGTGCTTGGGCTTCACTAAGGTCTGGCAGCATGAAGCTAGAGCATCTGATGCGTCGAGGATTGGTGGTAGCGTGAAAGGGGGGAGGACGCCGCCTTTCCCGTGCCCAAAGGTCAGAGCGTTTCCGCCGAGCGTGTGGGCCATTGCAGCCTGCTGCTTGTTCAGCCCCTCCATTATGCAAGAGAACGCTGCGAAGGTGGCGCAGCTCTGAATCAACGCTTGAGGTGTTCCTGGGTTAAGAGAACCAACCACATGAGAAATGATGTAACCAAAGCTCTGATAGTAAAGAGATAAACTGTCGCTGGTATCAATAATTTATTCTAAAGAGCAGCTTGGCGCACATGCACAAATGATCCCCACAAACAAAAATCCAATCTTCAAACATCCTTCCAATGTGCCAGCTATAGACTCATGCCTCCTTGGACACTTGAATATTACAGAGAAAAGCTATGCAGGTAAAACATATGTGCCGGTAAAGCGACATAGCGGTGCAGTTTGAGCTAACAAGAGATGCATGCATAACAATGTGTCCAGCTAGCCACTAATATTACTGACCTTTTTCAGGTAACGTATTACCCATGAGCACTAACTGAAACTGAACATTGCAGCGAATTGTTCTTAATAAAATGTGCTAATCAGCACCACAGATGCATGAGTGATTCAGTTTCTACATGATGTGTTAGACATGAATATAGCTCGACTTTTTTTCAAGTGTCATTACAGTTAATTTGGACCCTGTCCCGTCTTATCCAGTGTGTGCAAGATTCCAACGACAAGCAAAACACGCACTCAAGTGTCTCCTGAGTAAGAACAAGGTATCTTGATTTTGTTAATTTCTTAGACATGATACTGAACTGCTTGGAAACCAGCTTTGATAAAGTATACTCCCTCCCTCCCAAAATAAGTGTCTCAAACTAAAGCTGAGACACTTATTTTGGGACGGAGGGAGTAACAATTAGAGGAAGCAATTCAGTCATGCATTTATAGGCAAAATTCAGTTTACATTCACACCCGATCTCTCTAAATAAATATCAGTTGAAATCCAATTCAAGAACTACAAGCACACAACATATAACTTACGCTCAATGGAGTACCTACATACTACACAGTTTACCAAATGCAAATTATTGTCCTAACCATACAGTTTTAGGAAGTAAAGAGTTTTTTACAGATTGCCAACCAGGAATTTACACATAGCAATTCAGGGTCGCTAGATTTTCAGAAAAATAACTGTTGAACAATCAAGTAGCCAGAGCACCAAATATTTGGTACACTATAAACCAAAACATGTTTGCCACTAGTAAGTACTAACAAAAAATGATAATGACACCCAATATCATACACCATCCTTTTTCATATGAGGTACAGTAACCAGACAATACCATTGTCACGTACACTAGTGAGCTGTGAAAGTAACATTAGTTCAACACAAATGTACCTGGAAAGCTCAAGGCAAGGCCAGTGCAACATCCAGCAATGCCAGAATTGACAACTGTCAAAGGAACATGTCAGTTGAGTTCATACTATATGTTCAACCATCGAGATTCCAACACACAAATAGAAAGATAAAAATGTAAACTTACGATCATCTTTTCCGCGTAGCTTTTTCAATAAGCACACAATAA
This sequence comes from Triticum dicoccoides, assembly GCF_002162155.2. Classification (NCBI taxonomy): domain Eukaryota; kingdom Viridiplantae; phylum Streptophyta; class Magnoliopsida; order Poales; family Poaceae; genus Triticum; species Triticum dicoccoides. The sequence goes on from NC_041386.1 coordinate 644,627,982, forward strand.
AACTCTGGACGCCGGAGAGAACTGCAAAAGTCTAATTCAAGAAATTTCTATCATGAGCATTCTGTCTGGAAAAGGATAATGCATCTCAATTTGAGAGAACATATCCCCACAAGCATTATGAACAACAAACCTTGGCAGCAGAGCCTGCATTGCTGAGTGAGCCCTTGAAGCCCTTCTTAGTGATCAAACCTTGCCCTGAAAAAAGAACCGAGTGAGCCACATAAGGATTTTATATGCGAGGGGGATAACTAGGGTTCACAGGTTCTTTAAGTTAGTGAAACCATATCAACGCAGTATAAGAACATTCAGACTAGCAGAAACTATTAAAAGGTCCAGGCTACCAAACTAAAGGTATCGCGTGCAACGTGCAATTATCTGCAAAGCAATATATCCAGCAACACTGTATAACCTTATCTAGGAATTTCCGTAAGCTTGGATTCGAGTGAGAATTGCACGCGTCAGTGCAAGGGAAATTCCTATCACTATCTGCCCTAATAAGAGCTGACCACGAAAACTGAAAATTTGGGGACAGCAACAGCAGATAGATAATGATTGCAGCGACGCGTAATAGAGTTATCTGGGAGAAGAAAAGGGCGGGGTTGGGGAATGGGGATAATACCGTATCCAACGACGCCTCCAACGAAGGCGCCGGCGCCGAAGTCCCCGGCAGACCGGAGGAGGCAGACGACCGGAGCGGCGTACAGAGGCGACGGAGGCACGCCTCCCTCGGCTCCGAGCCCGTCGCCTTCCGACCCGTTCTCGCGCCTTGACGACATCTCCCTGAACGAACTCGCAGGCGGGGGGGCGGTGGACGGGGGAGGTCACCGGCGAGGCGGTGGGCGATGGCTGAGGATGAAGCGGCAGCGGCGGGGGAGACAAGGTAAGAGAGGAGGCGACGGGATGCGGTGGCGAGCTTTGGAGGACGATGCGATGGGCGTGGGCCGTGGGCCGTGGGCCGTCGGCAGTGATATGGACTTCTGTTAGGCAGGGCGGGCCGCGGGAAGGCAGGAATGCATTTTTTTCTCGCTCTGTGGATGTCCGCTCGATATGGAAAATGCAACATTTTTAGCTGCGATATTGTTTGCATTACTTTTTCTTTATTCTGAATGAACATGAGGTGCGGTTTCAGTACTAATAGGCACAAGGAGAAAGAGGTTAATCTTGATGGACAAGTGTTGCCTTAGGAGGGCACCTTTCAATATTTTGGGTCAATGCTGCAGAAGGACGAGGATATTGATGAAGATGTGAACCATCGAACCAAAATCGGATGGATGAAGTGCGGCCAAGCTTCTGACGTTCTCTATGACGAGAGTGCCATACAAGCTAGAAGGCGGGTTACATAAGACGACGATTTGACCCGCAATGTTGTATAGCGCTGAGTGTTAGCCGAGTAAAAGGCGACATGTTCAACAGCTAGGTGTAGCGGAGATGCACATGTTGAAATGAATGTGTGGTCATACAAGAAAGGATCAAATGAGAAATGATGATATATGGGATAGAGTCGGGGTAGCATTGATTGAAGAAATGCTTATTCAACATTATATAAGATAGTTACCTCCATAAACTCCAGTGCATAGCGGATGATGAAAGTGTATTGATAATTTCAAGAGAGGTCGGGATAAACTACACCCGGGCAAACGTCGGGCCGGGTCGGGTTCGGGCCGGGCTTGACAAAGCCCGAAGAGAAATTCCCAAGCCCGAGCCCGGCCCGGCCCGGCCCGAAGTACATGAACAGTGACACTTTTTAATTAAATTAATCATTTTCGGGATATTATTTTAATTTATTATACCTATATTTCAAATAAAATATGTTTTTTATATATTTCGGGCTTTATTCGGGCTTTCGGGCCGGGCTTCGGGTCAGAAAATGGAGCCCGAGCCCGGCCCGAATGTCGGGCTTCGGGTTCGGGCCGACGGGCCGGGTTGTCCATGACCGGGTCTAGGATAAACTGAACTTGACATGTGAGGAGTCTGTAAAGAGATATTTGAAGGACTGGAGTATCATCAAAGAAGTAGTCATGGACAGATGTGCCTAGAGCCTTATCATCCATGTGCCGAAACCATGAGTTGTTCGCAAGATATTATGTGTTTCAACTCTAATCTACCTCAATTTGTTTGGGACAGAAGTATGTGGAAGCTCATCATCCATAATCTTGCTGGTGCTGGTGCTGTTGCTTGTTGTAAACATTACTCCCTCCTTTCCGGTTTATAAGGCTCAATTCAAAAATCTCACCAACCAAGATAGATGATGAGTGATGGAATATTTTTTGTAGTTTGCAAAAGCACCCAATTAATGCTCTTGTTTTCCTCAAAAAATTATATTTACGAATGCATTAATTGCAATGCATGCATGCATAAAGTGCATGCATTGGTCAATTTTCTCTTAATACTTGCATGCAATAATTTAATGCACCTTAAAGTCTGAACATGTGATGGAGAACAATCAAATTGAGCCTTATAAAATGGAAAAACTAAAATTTTAAGATAAGCCCTATAAACCGAAAAGGAGGGAGTACATAACAATTAATAATACTATAAACAAGTGAATTTTGGTGCCAAAATATGATTAAATACTTCCTGCACACACACGAAAAGAAATCAAGACGGCCTTATTGCCATTCTTACATCATGCATATAGGCATGTTGTGTCACTAAAATTCACTACGATTTGGTAGCTTGTCATGCACTGATCTATCACTGTAAACATGATTATTTTTTTCACGGCTTTCGAAAGGGGTGGGTAATAGGATTTTTTTACCAATATATGTGTTGTATGAAATATTAGCGATCCATACAAAGCGCTATGACGTCGCATCCAGACACGGAGAAGACACGGCGAAAGTAGACGATCACACACCAGCAGCATGAAAAATATATTACTTTCCTCCTCGCTGTTCTTAGTTTTATATCCTTGAAAGATTGGCGATAGAAATGTCAAACCACAATTATTTCGTCGAGACTCTTATCTTTCTTTTGTTTAACGAAGATGGCGATGAGGGCCAATATGTCCTCGTTTCATGACATCTCGAGTAAAGTAACGCCAATGATTAAGTGTTTCTTTTCCGAAGAAATGATTAGTAAAGGTTTCAAGGTCAACCCTCGGCTGCACCATACGCTATGATAATGCTAGTTTCGGGACATCCATGTACGTAGCTGTGTTGGACAGGGAGCATCATTCCGTACGATTTGTCCTTTGGTGTACTTTGGCGTGCACAACCGAAAACTTAGCGCGGCTATGCATGTGCTTTGTTTGACACATGGCTCATTATCGTGTTGGATGAAAAGTACTCCCTCTATAAATTAATATAAAAGCGTTTAGATCATTAAAATAGTAATCTAAATACTATTATATTATTTACAGAGGAAGTACTATCATATGAGAGTCACTTTCTGGAATGGGCGTCTCAGTTGGTCAGGAGTGTTTGCATTTTTTTTTGAATTTATTCTAGGTTTTACAGTGATGTCTGTGTAGTGATATATGATGTTCCTGTCGACTATGATGTATATAATGACTTTCTCAATCTCATGATATACCGTCTTAGTCTCTCGAAGATGCTCATACGGATAACGTGCGCCTCAACTACAAGGTGCATGTGATGACTGCGTCAATTTTGAGATGTGTTGACTTAATCTCTCGGAAGTGTTCGTAGGGATAAGTGTACCTCAACTACATGGTATCTCTCGAGATATGCCGGTAGATTGTCATAGGTGTTCCTAGGATATGTGTGTGCGCGCACATGTGTTCAAGTAAGTAACATGTGTATATGAACGTCTATGTTTGTACTTTTTTTCGACTCACTTTCACAAGGAAATCTAAACCAAGTATATCACACCGTATGTGCTCCTGCCTTACCGCAATTATCACCCAAATGTAGTACCCCACATGAAGTGAAATTCATATCCAAAAATTTGTTAAAATTTAAAACACCAATAGTTTTACTAGATGCCGAGTTTTACGTATTGACGACAGGCAAGCATATTTTACCCTTTTCTTCGACCGTGTTTTTTTATCGACTTATAAAACAAGCCCCAGGTCATACGAGCAGTGAACTCACACCGGCATATGCGTAAGCATAACTGAGGTCACATGTACAAGTAAAAAAAAGGTGAAACGCGATGCCAAAACGATCCGGAGACCACACCGTCGCGTTAAGTAAAGGCATTATTTGTCGACGTAATTAAAAAAGACATTATTTGTCGACGTAATTAAAAAAAGGCATTATTTGTCGCCTACTCCATATATACACACCTAAGTACTACATCGGCAAGTAACCTACCTTGGAGAAGATGAGTTCTCTGATCTGGTTAAAATAGCACCAATGATTGGGATTTGTTTATCTGGCGGCTAAGTCAATGGACGCAAGCAATCTCGGCAGCCGCAAACCGAGGCCTCATTTGCTAAGTAACCAATCTTCTTCGATCTGGTGGCAGCATTCGTTTGAATATGTTTTACCCGCGTGAACACGAGAGAGACACCAATGACTTTTAAGTGCTCATGAGGCTTGGATTAAAATAGCACCAATTATCACCCAGGTACTCCCTCCGTTCCATAATGTAGCGCATATAGATTTTCTACAAAGTCAAACTTTATAAACTTTGACCAAGTTTATAGAGAAAACTATTTATATCTACAATACCAAATGTATATAATATGAAAGTATGTGTTGTGATGTATCTAAGCACACGTATTTGGTATTCTAGATGTATATGATTTTCTCTACAAACTTGGTCAAAGTTTATAAAGTTTGACTTCTAGAAAAATCTATATGCGCTACATTGTGGAACGGAGGGAGTATGATAATGTACCAGCTGCTGGGTGTACGGTCAGTGCCACCTCAAGCAAACGAAAGCTTCATGTCAACTCTCAGGAGCAACCTCATGTGCTAGCTCAAATCTGCACCGCTCTATTTAAACAAGCCCTCACCTTCTTCCTCCAACGGGAGCTAGCTACCTGCAGCTGCAGACCTTCGCCGCTAACCCGGAGTAGAACTGCAAGCTGCAACACCCCCTGAAGGAGATGTCGGCCCAGGCGGAGGAGCCGCGGGGCACGGAGACGGTGCCTGCCCCGCTCAAGCGCCATGACTCGCTGTGGGGTGATGCAGAGAAGGTGTCCCATTCCAACCACCATGGCTCCCGGGTATGTATATCATGTGTCGTCCTTCCCCTGCAATTCAGAGGGCCATGTCAATTCGCCGGCAGCAATGGTGCAATCTATCTGACGGAGCAGTGTGAGTACCCTACTTAACTTCCTCTGGGCGACGCATGCATGATATATATATGCAGGTGAGCTGGGTCCGGACGCTGAGCCTCGCGTTCCAGAGCGTCGGCATCATCTACGGCGACATCGGGACGTCGCCGCTCTACGTCTACTCCAGCACCTTCCCCGACGGCATCAAGCACAACGACGACCTCCTGGGCGTCCTGTCGCTCATCATCTACACCCTCATCATCATACCCATGCTCAAGTACGTCTTCATCGTGCTCTACGCAAACGACAACGGAGATGGTATATATGCATACGCATTTACGCATATATAACCCCAATTAGTTCCATCAAATTAGCATACGTACCTGCTTGCTGGATTGCTGAAGCTGGACTGCACGCTGCTCTTCTTGCTGGCTGGCTGTTGTTTGCAGGTGGCACGTTTGCGCTTTACTCGCTGATATCGCGGTATGCGAAGATCAGGATGATACCGGACCAGCAGGCCGAGGATGCTGCGGTGTCGAATTACCGGATAGAAGCGCCCAACTCGCAGCTGAGGAGGGCGCAGTGGGCCAAGCAGAAGCTCGAGTCTAGCAAGGCGGCCAAGATCGCGCTCTTCACCCTCACCATCCTCGGCACATCCATGGTGATCGGCGATGGAACCTTGACGCCCGCAATCTCTGGTAATCAATCAATCAATCAATCATGTATCAAAGAGTCAACGCCTATTAATTATATACAGTATTAATATTCTCATGCATAAAAGGAGAAGTAATACTAACATACATATATTTTGTTCATGGCAGTGCTGTCTGCAGTGAGTGGGATCAGAGAAAAAGCGCCAAGCCTGACTCAAAGTATGTGAATCCAAGGAAGGATTAGTAGCTAAGAAGTTTGCTTATATTTCTTACCCATCAGTCCATCACACCGATCTGACGGCCTTCCGTGGTTGTTTGAACAGCACAAGTGGTGCTCATCTCGGTGGCGATCCTGTTCATGCTCTTCTCGGTCCAGCGTTTCGGGACCGACAAGGTCGGCTACACGTTTGCTCCGGTCATCTCGGTGTGGTTCCTTTTCATTGCGGGCATCGGGTTGTACAACCTCGTCGTTCATGATGTCGGTGTCCTACGGGCCTTCAATCCGATATATATCATACAGTACTTCAAGAGGAATGGCAAGGAGGGATGGGTTTCACTTGGTGGAGTCATCTTGTGTGTCACAGGTAACCAACAATTTAACCTTTTCTGACTCACTGAAAAGACCTTGTGTTGCCTGCCTGCCTGCCTGCATAGGCTGTAATATAATAGTTAATCTGACAGGCACAGAAGGTATGTTTGCTGACCTGGGACATTTCAACATCAGGGCTGTTCAGGTACTTCAATGTTTATTAGATATAGATTCATTCTGGAAGTCAACTATCTTTCCCTAGCCACAAGTCATAACAGAACCATGCATATATATCCCACAGATCAGCTTCAACGGCATCTTGTTCCCGGCTGTTGGGCTGTGTTACATCGGCCAGGCGGCTTACCTGAGGAAATTCCCAGAGAACGTGGCAAACACCTTCTATAGATCTATCCCAGGTAGGTACAAGAACAAATAAGCATATTCCCAGCAAATATATGTACTTGGTAAATAAATAGATAAATATGTGTGCATGTTCCTCCTGCAGCACCCATGTTCTGGCCAACCTTCATCGTTGCCATCCTTGCTGCCATCATAGCAAGCCAAGCTATGCTGTCCGGCGCATTTGCCATCCTCTCCAAGGCTCTGTCTCTGGGTTGCATGCCCAGGGTTCAAGTCATCCACACATCACACAAGTACGAGGGGCAGGTGTACATTCCTGAAGTCAACTTCATAATGGGATTGGCGAGCATCGTAGTCACCGTCGCCTTCAGAACCACCACCAGCATCGGACATGCTTATGGTAAGTTGGTACCCACCACTCCCACTTCAATGGTTTGTGTTTGATGATCCTTTCAACAGCCTGATGGGTCAAAATTTGATGTGATACGTATGTTGGTGGCTCGCAGGGATCTGTGTTGTTACTACATTCATCATCACCACCCACCTGATGACCGTCGTGATGCTCCTCATATGGAAGAAGCACGTCATCTTCATCGCGCTCTTCTACGTCGTGTTTGGCTCCATAGAGTTGATCTACCTCTCTTCCATACTGTCGAAATTCATCGAGGGCGGCTACCTCCCCATCTGCTTCGCGCTGGTCGTGATGAGCCTGATGGCGGCATGGCACTACGTCCAAGTCAAGAGGTACTGGTACGAGCTGGATCACATCGTGCCCACCAGTGAACTGACAGTGCTGCTCGAGAAGAACGATGTGAGGAGGATCCCTGGGGTTGGCCTCCTCTACACGGAGCTGGTCCAGGGCATCCCTCCGGTGTTCCCTCGGCTGATCGAGAGGATACCATCCGTGCACTCCATCTTCATGTTCATGTCCATCAAGCACCTGCCCATCTCGCGTGTCCTGCCCGCAGAGAGGTTTCTCTTCCGGCAGGTCGGCCCGAGGGAGCAGCGGATGTTCCGCTGCGTGGCGCGGTATGGATATACCGACACGCTGGAGGAGCCCAAGGAGTTTGTGGCCTTCCTCATGGATGGGCTCAAGATGTTCATTCAGGAGGAGAGCGCATTCGCACACAACGAAGTGGAGGAGATCACCGCTGGTGGTGAAGCTTCCAGTGATCAGCCATCTATGGCATCGGGGCGATCCACGCGCAATGCAGTGCACAGCGAGGAGACGGTCCAAGCCAGGGTGAGCAGCCACTCGTCGGGGAGGATCGCTAGCTTCCGTTCCAACCGGACAGTCGAGGAGGAGAAGCAACTGATCGACAGAGAGGTGGAACACGGGATGGTGTATCTGATGGGTGAGGCCAATGTCACCGCCAAAGCCAACTCGTCGGTGTTCAAGAAGATGGTGGTCAACTATGTTTACACATTCTTGAGGAAGAACTTGACGGAGGGGCACAAGGCACTAGCCATTCCGAAAGATCAGTTGCTCAAAGTTGGGATCACATACGAGATATAGTGATTTCACCCCAAGCGTGTACGTATGATCGGGGATGTGCGTGAGCTAAACCATGTGATTCTGGCTGTATGGTAGTACTAGTTTGAAGGGCGAAGAGGATATGCGTGTGTGCCCGCACACCTATTTTCTTTGGGTTTGGATTTGATGGTTTTCTTCATGCTTTGGTTTCTATGTACAGTGTACCGTTATCTGAGCTGAATATAAGGGTGTTTTTTTATGAACTAAGTTATAGGGATGATATTGCAAGCACAACTTCAACTGGTGAGTGTGCTCCCTTGTCATAAGCAAGGTTCATGATTCTTTTTTGACTGGTCGGAATGCAGTTGTGGAGCCAGGATTCTCAACATGAATGTGGGGAGTTAAAAAAAAACACTATCTTAGAACAATAATACGACATGGAGATTCACAATTAACGACAATGAAATTACAACAAACTGTTACACAGTACACCCTCCGTCCCAAAATAAGTGACTCAACTTTATACTGGGACGGAGGGAGTATGTAACAATAACATCTCCTGTAGTTGAGTTACATCGCAAAATCACGGAGAAATCACAAGTTAACTCTACAATCCTCTTTTAGAAAAGGGGAATAACGGCACCATCTTTTACTTGCATGAATAAATTAACGTTCAAGAAAAGTAACCAGGCAAGGCAAACCATGGAAGCACGCACAAGAAAAGTAATGCATAGATTTCACCTTGCTCCTTCCTCCCTCGACCAAATGCAAATTGCAGAGAAGGTTGCTGAAACTCGATTGGCTTCTAGAAGCCCGCGGAAGACAGATCAATAGATGTGGGTCACCCTCTGTTCTTGGTTGGAGAAATACAGAAACCTAGAAGAAGAAGAAGATTAGAGAACTCACAACAGACGCCGACGTCGAGGCCGCGCCGTCCTGCCTGCCGCCGAGGAGTGGCGCGGGATAACGTGACGAGGACGATGCGGGTGCCCTGAGCGGCCGTGGTGACAGAGAGTACTGGAGTGGGAGATCAGGCAGACGGGGTGCGGCCGTGTGGCGGCGCCGGCGCCTGGGGCCTGGAAATGGGAGAAGCAAGAGGGAAGCGGGGTTGTTATTACCGGGGGACTAGAATGACTCTGCAGTCTGCACCCCATCCCACCCCACCCCACCCCACCCCACCTACCCCCCCCTCTCCGGCGACGCCTCCCGCTTGGACCGTTGGGCAGATTTCGCCGGTGACGCCGCGCCCCTCGCGGCCTACGTTCCTCGCAGCAACTCGGAGCCTGATCGAGTTCCTTCACCCCGGGCGGCAGGTGCGTTTTTCTGCGGCAGGGGTTGGGATTGGAGCTGCGCTGGAGGAGGCGGAGGGCGGCGGACGGGGAGCGTTGGCGGTGGGCGGCCGACAGGATGAGTGCAACGGGAGCCCGAGATGTGGCGTCAGATGCAGAGATCCAAGTGCTGGTGTTCGCGAGGAATCATGCAGAGAGAAATCTGCGCGATGCCAAAAGGACTCTGGCTCTACGAGCAATGTCGAGGACCGATGCGAACGAGCGAGAGCTCTACAAGCAATGTCGAGGACCGATGCGAACGAGCGAGAGAGGATTTTCGCCATGGCACCTGTGCTGACAGTGGATCTGATTTTGCGGTGGGCGGAGGAGGAGGCATGTTCAACCTCAAGGGCACAGAGAGCGAAATGGAGGTTGTTCAGAAGGGATTGAGAGGTGATCAGACTGGGGAGAGAGGAATTCGTGTCCTGGACCCCAACAGGACGAAGGATTCAGGGGTTTCATCGCCATTGCTAGTGCTTGGGGAGCATGGAGGCTTCAGCTTCGAGCTGCGCATGGAGAGGAGTTTGGTCAGGAGAGATTCGGGCCCTGGTGACTTACATGTGGCCCCCGCTGCAAGTGAGTGGGAGGAGGTGGATGCCACCTACTTTGGACAGCTGTGGGGGGAGCAGTTATCAACACCCCCCCCCACACACACACACATACAACCCGTGCTGCACGGCGCCCGTGTGAAAAAAGCAAACCCTAGAGAAGGGGGAGCCATAGTCTGGATCCGTAGGGGTTTGTGGGAGGAGAAGAGTTTTGATGTTGATGATTGTTTTCCTACAGCAGAAAGAGATTTGAGGTTCAAAGATCCGATCGTTTTCAGCTGGTCCACCTTAGTTTCTAGAGGGGTGAGATTGGCCAGAGATCTGCGGGAGAGGAAGAAAGAAATGGCTGATAACGCAAGAGGTCGATGCAGGGGGAGAGGTGCGGGAAGACCTCTACCTCCGCAGCAGATGCAGGGTGCGCCGGATCAGGGGGGATGGGACCCTTTGGATACCCGCCGCCTTTCTTCGGCTATCCAGGGGCTCCTCCTCCATGGATGTTTGCGGGTGGCTTTCCGCCTTATCCTCCACAGGGGATGTTTCCTCAATAGGGGCAGTGGGGATCTGGAGGAGGGCAGCAAACAGAAGGGCAAATGCATCAACAGAAGCCTCGAGGCCAGAATCAGGTTCAGGGAAAAGAGGGGAAGCAGAAGAAAGGGAAAATCAAAGTGACTGCAGGTCCTGGGACAGTGGATAGGAGTGAGCAAGGGGGTCATGCTGTGGAATTTACTGAATATGCTCAGGTCACTTGCTATAACTGTGGGGATCCGGGACATCATCGAGCTATATGTGAAAAACCCCAAGAAGTGTTTCATTTGCAAAGCTACAGCACACCAGGTTGATGCTTGTCCTGTCAAGAAGAGACCTCACCAGGTGGCAAAGTACATTGGGAGTGCTGCTCCAGGTTTGGGTTTTTATCACCTGGAGGTAGCCGATATGGGTGTAAATTCCATTGGTGTTCTGAAAAACAATGGTGTGGTCTATGTTGAGGAGGGGGAGATTAGTAAGGAGGAGCTGGCTAAAGAATTCTCATCTATATACAAGACCAATTGGCCCTGGCAAATCAGGGCCTTGGATGAGTGGTCATACCTGGTGAAGTTTCCACCACACATTTCAGTGGAGCAAGTAGCTGGGTATCCAAGCTTTGGACTTACGAAAAAGATGTGGTGGTTAATGTGGAGGTCTGGAAAGAAGAGATAGGAGATATGGAAGAACTGGCTGAGGTCTGGATTCAGATAAGGGGTTTACTCCCCATGGTGTGAATGGGCTGTGGTAGACCAATGCACATCCTCGTTTGGGCTGCTTCTCGACATGGACTGGCAAGGAATGTTCCAGAACATGTTTGAGTATGTTAGGGTGAAAGTCCATTGTAGAGATCCATCTAAAATCCCTACAGAAAGAATGTTTGAAATGGAAGGCATAACCTTTAAAGTGAAATTTGCTGTGGAGGTCCCTGTGCGGGATAGATCAAACAAAGGGCAGAGCTCTGAGGCAAGGAAAGATGGGGATGATGATGCTAGTGAACAGGACAATATGGAAACTGATAAAAGAGAGAATCTGGGAGGTGGAGCTCCTAAAGCTGGAGGCAAGCAAACTAATGCTGACACCCATCCTGCAAAAACTGCTAGTACAGGGAGTGGAAATCAGAAAAAGGTGGCGATGCAGGAGGAGGGTACAGGAGAAGATTCTGGACTGGAGGTGATAACCCACAAGTATAGGGGATCGCAACAGTTTTCGAGGATAGAGTATTCAACCCAAATTTATTGATTCGACACAAGGGGAGCCAAAGAATATTCTCAAGTATTAGCAGCTGAGTTGTCAATTCAACCACACTTGGAAACTTAATATCTGCAGCAAAGTATTTAGTAGCAAAGTAATATGATAGTAATGGTAATGGTAGCAAAAGGTATTGATAGTAAAAGTAATGTTTTTGGTATTTTCTAGTGATGATAGCAATAGCAACGGAAAAGTAAATAAGCGAAGAACAATATATGGAAAGCTCATAGGCAATGGATCAATGATGGAGAATTATGCCGGATGCGGTTCATCATGTAACAGTCATAACCTAGGGTGACACAGAAATAGCTCCAATTCATCAATATAATGTAGGCATGTATTCCGAATATAGTCATACGTGCTTATGGAAAAGAACTTGCATGAAATCTTTTGTCCTACCCTCCCGTGGCAGCGGGGTCCTTACGGAAACTAAGGGATATTAAGGCCTCCTTTTAATAGAGTACTGGAACAAAGCATTAACACATAGTAAATACATGAACTCCTCAAACTACGGTCATCACCGGTAAGTATCCCGATTATTGTCACTTCGGGGTTAACGGATCATAACACATAATAGGTGACTATAGACTTGCAAGATAGGATCAAAACTCTCATATATTGATGAAAACATAATAGGTTCAGATCTGAAATCATGGCACTCAGGCCCTAGTGACAAGCATTAAGCATAGAAAAGTCATAGCAACATCAATCTCAGAACATAGTGGATACTAGGGATCAAACCCTAACAAAACTAACTCGATTACATGATAGATCTCATCCAACCCATCACCGTCCAGCAAGCCTACGATAGAATTACTCACGCACGGCGGTGAGCATCATGAAATTGGTGGAGGATGGTTGATGATGCCGATGGCGATGGATTCCCCTCTTCGGAGCCCCGAACGGACACCAAATCAGCCCTCCCGAGAGGTTTTAGGGCTTGGCGGCGGCTCCGTATCGTAAAACGCGATGATTTCTTCTCTCTGATTTTTTCTCCCCGAAAGCAAATATATAGAGTTGGTCTTGAGGTCGGAGGAGCTCCAAGGGGCCCACGAGGTAGGGGGGCGCGCCCCCCACCCTCGTGGACCGGTGGTGGGCCCCCTGGTCTTCATCTTTTGTAGGTATTTTTATATTGTCTGAATAGATGTTTCGTGAAGTTTCAGGTCATTCCGAGAACTTTTGTTTCTGCACATAAATAACACCATGGTAATTCTGCTGAAAACAGCGTCAGTCCGGGTTAGTTCCATTTAAATCATGCAAGTTAGAATCCAAAACAAGGGCAAAAGTATTTGGAAAAGTAGATACGACGGAGACGTATCAACTCCCCCAAGCTTAAACCTTTGCTTGTCCTCAAGCAATTCAGTTGACAAACTGAAAGTGATAAAGAAAAACTTTTACAAACTCTATTTGCTCTTGTTGTTGTAAATATGTAAATCCAGCATTCAAGTTTTCAGCAAAGATTATAACTAACCACATTCACAATAACGCTTAGGTATCAAGTTTACTCATATCAATGGCATAATCAACTAGCAAGCAATAATAATAAATCTCAGATGACAACACTTTCTCAAAACAATCATAATATGATATAATAAGATGGTATCTCGTTAGCCCTTTCTGAGACTGCAAAACATAAATGCAGAGCACCTTTAAAGATCAAGGACTGACTAGACATTGTAATTCATGGTAAAAGAGATCCAGTCAAGTAATACTCAATGTAAACTAACAGTAATGAATGCAAATGACAGCGGTGCTCTCCAACTTGTGCTTTTTAATAAGAGGATGATGAGTCAGCATAAAAGTAAATAGATAGGCCCTTCGCAGAGGGAACCGGGATTTGTAGAGGTGCCAGAGCTCGGTTTTGAAATAGAGGTGAGTAATATTTTGAGCGGTATACTTTCATTGTCAACATAACAACCAAGAGATGGCGATATCTTCCATGCTACACACATTATTGGCCGTTCCCAAACAGAATGGTAAAGTTTATACTCCCCCTTCCATCAACAAGCATCAATCCATGGCTTTCTCGAAACAACGAGTGCCTTCAACTAACAAGAGTCTCAGGGGGAGTTTTGTTTGCAATTATTTTGATTTAGTTTGCATAAAGCATGGGACTAGGCATCCCGGTGACCAGCCATTTTTCTCGTGAGTGAGGAGCGGAGTCCACTCCTCTTGAGAATAACCTGCCTAACATGGAAGATACGGACAATCCTAGTTGATACATGAGCTATTCGAGCATACAAAACAGGATATTTATTTGAAGGTTTAGAGTTTGGCACATACAAATTTACTTGGAACGGCAGGTAGATACCGTATATAGATAGGTATAGTGGACTCATGTGGAATAACTTTGGGGTTTATGGAGTTGGATGCACAAGCAGTATTCTCGCTTAGTACAAGTGAAGGCTAGCAAAAGACTATGAAGCGACCAGCTAGAGGGCGACAACAGTCATGAACATGCTTTAAAATTAATCAACACCGAATGCAAGCATGAGTAGGATATGATCCACCATGAACATAAATATCGTCATGGCTATGTTGATTTTATTTCAACTACATGCGTGAACATGCGCCAAGTCAAGTCATTTAAATCATTCAGAGGAGGATACCACCTTATCATACCACATCATAACCATTTTAATAGCATGTTGGCACGCAAGGTAAACTATTATAAGCTCCCAGCTAATCAAGCATGGCACAAAAAGCTATGATCTCTAGTTGTCATTGCAAACATTTAGAAATATTATAACCGAGCACTTTTCCAGCCCTCTTAGACCATTATCATTTTCGACCGTCGAATATGCTCTTCTAAGCGTTTCAGGCCGTTGGATGTGAGTGCAATCCCCTATGGGTTTCAGTTGCGAACAGAGAGAGCTAGACGGGCTGGGCCGCTGCTCCCAGAACAAAATTGGAGCTCTACTATTGTCTGGGTATACGGGCTTGACACCCACGAGTAACAAAGCCCGTGAAAAAATACAGCTTTCCGGAGCGAGCAAGGCTCCCGGTGTGCGTCGTCCAGTACTTGTCTCGCGAACGACGGATCTATACGATGCGAGCGACCGCACCTCCAACGACGCCATGGTCGCCTCACTTGGCGACGCCAAGGGAAAGCGGGGCCGAAGCGTCGGCTGCAATTAGACTCCACTTGCCGTTGATTTAGCACGTAGTCAATCGCAGTTGCTGCGGGCATTAACCACAATTGATGTGCGCCACTCTTTCCGGCGTCCGATTATTGCAGATCGCTTATGACTCTTATTCAGTTTCTTCCTTCATGTGATTCATCTTCTTCCTTTATTAGATGCGCGAGGACGCTCACAATTCTGGTTCAGTTTCTTCCTATAATCGTTGCGCGTCTACATAATCTCCACCCACCCTGCTACTGCTCATTCCCCAACTTTGTTTGGCAGGGTCACATCTTCTGGTCATGCTTCGCCAGGTTTCCACTGCAGGCCTATCGCCCCTCCTTCCTCACATCTTCCATCCAGTTACTACTGATACCGAGTCCCTTCTGATTCATGACAGGCACTTGTTCTGCTGCAGGTGCTCTCACATCTCAGTTGATGTATTGGAACCGCCGACGGGTTCTGGTGGTTATTTCGGGCACTTCTAAAGCTCATGATTTGCAATGGTTGGCGCCCAGGTTAGTATACATGTACTCACATGTCTTATTGTACATATGTATGGAAGCCCATGATTTGTAAAATTTGATGCTACTGAATGTCTAATTGTGTATACACTTCCAGAGTCTCACTCACATATCTTATCATCCATATATGTATGTGTGCCTACAATTTGTAAAATTTGATGCTACTGACTGTGTATACAGTTCCAGAGTCTCAAACACTGCTACTATTGACTATTGTTGTTGAGGATTAGCTCTAAACAACATATGCGATTTACTGATGCACACTAATTAGATGTTGTAGGACTTACAATGCCTCATCTTCCTTACACTAAGACAAGTTCTTGCATGGATAAAGCCAGTAGGAATAACGTAGAGCTCTAATTGAAAGTCACTTCAATAATTAGAATATCTATGTTGCTGAAACACAGCAATATAACTTGAATTTGGTCCATCTACCGGAATTGGTTACGAAAATATAAGTTTAGCTTAAATTGTTTCATGTAAATTCTGGGACGGTGATGCATGTGATGTTGGTGTGGTTGTGAGATTTAGCGTTATGGTTTCTTGGTTCTGATTCTCAATATCATGATCAGTTTGTTGTTACTATACAGGACATAATCTTGGGTGTCCATGTGGTGGAAATAAGCTATTGATATACAGTTTTAGTGTTCTATTTCAAAAAGATATCTTAGTTTCTGACTGTTATTAATCCCCGTTCATTTGTTCCATGGCTACCGATGTATTGATCAAATACTATATGTACCGTACCAGCATTAAGAGTCTGTGATGTCATACCATGTTCATAAATTTAATTGCCTTATTTGTATCCTCTGTTGTTCTTCTACTCATATTCATGTTAACCAGTGAATATTTATACCGTCCCTTTTTGCATTAAAATGTAAACCACTATTTTCTACAGCCAAGGTTGAGAAATCGATTAAACCAAACAACCATCAGAATTTGCAATGCATATGACATCCTCCCAAAAGTGCAAGATTGATTTGCAGTCGTCTAAAATCACAGTTGATGTTGCATATTAATTCAGTTTTTATAATGGTTTATTAAGACATGTTTTTCAGTTTTTAATTAAATTTCTCACATGTTTGTATGTATTACGAGGCATATTTGTCATTTTGCATAGTCTGAAATTATTTATTGATTTATCTTTCAGTCTATTTTTACTTTTGCATATTGCTAACTTATTAAGAGGCCATATTCCTTAACCTTTTTTACTGTTATTACTGTTCTACTGTAATAGGGCATTGCGTCTATCGTGCACTGTCCTCTTCATCATGTTTGAGGGTGATCAGATCTCCAGCCAATTGGTATACTCTCGATATACTACTGATGTCTGCGGTTTGGCGACTTTAAAAAAATGTGAAACTGCACTTCTGTACTCTAAGCGTCTTCCTCTCTATTTATATGGGTAATATATGTGAACATGTTTAATTGTTGGTACAAAAAAGTTTCAGTTGATTGTAACCGCTTCTTCATCATAGAAAAAAGCAAACCATATGTTACTTCAATCCACGTGGGGATTTTATTAATGCTATTGTAGCTTCGAATTGTCTACTAAAGTCTTGTGAACCTACCATCCAGTTCTACATTTGGCCAAAAATACCTCCAGATAGTTCGAATGTCGGCTTTTGATATTCTCGTATGGCCTACCATATGGGTAACTTTATTGTTACAAGCTATCTGTACATCAAAGATTAGTCTCTCACCCTGATGCCAACAAATCATGTTATCCTCTTTATATATATAGATAGCCATTATACATCCATACATTTCTTTACTTGATCTCTAAGTTTCAACGTTTTTTTGGGGATGCACAGGGTCTGCATGTCTCCACGAAGAGAAAATTGCAAAATGACGACTATTAAAGCATCAAGTGTTAGTATATTTTTGGTTCTGCGGACGGATGTGATATTGTGGATGCGTCTGCTTTCAAGGTTTTTTTAACTGAGTTATTTTTGTGTGCAAAAGCTAGATCTCAAGCTTTCAACATTGTTCAGTTTCACGCGTAAATGCAGGCTTGCTTTTCTTAAAGAATAAATTTTTTATAAGGCAGAAGGCTTTCAACATTGTTCAGCTTCATGAATAAATTGAGAATTGTTTTTCTTAAAGAATAATTTTGTTGCTATCAAAATTGCTCGAATTATGCATAAATTCATGTAATAGATCAAAATTGAGACCACGAAGGCCTTTGATGTTCTGGCCAACGATCACCCTGTTGCATTGCTCCTGTAGTGTACCAACTATTACATCATGCTATTTATATCACCTTGATGTTTCATTATTCTAAAATATAACAGATATAATCTTAGTGTTATGTCGTATGCCATGTATTTTTAGAAATACCTACCATTTTATTGTAAAAATGTACGGGCGCAGCAACGCGCGCCATTAATAATCTAGTGTTTATTCATAATAGGCTGAATCAGAAACGATGAACTAATCATATTTACAAAAACAAAAGAGGTCGAGTTCATACCAGCTTTTCTCATCTCAGTCAATCCATCATATATCGTCATAATTGCCTTTCACTTGCACGACCGAATGATGTGAATAATAATAATAGTGCGCGTGCATTGGACTAAGCTGGAATCTGCAAGCATTCAATAAACAGGAGAAGACAAGGCAATATGGGCTCTTTTGTCAGATCAACAATTATGCATATAAGAGCCACTTCAACAATTTAATTATGGTCTTCTCCTATCGACCCCCAAAGAAAAGAAAAGAAATAAAACTATTTACACGGGAAAGCTCCCAACAAGTAAAAGAAGAACAGGAAATCTTTTTGGATTTTCTTTTTAATTACTACTACAAGCATTGAAAGTAAACTAATTAAAAGCTATAACTAATTTTTTGATTTTTCTTAAGATTTATTAAACACACAAGAAGAAAGCATAAAAAGACAAATAAACTAGCATGGATGATACAATGAAAAAGTATGAGCACCGACATGTCGCAATGAGTGTGTGAACATAAATGTAGTGTTAGTGAGAAATACGTACTCCCCAAAGCTTAGGCTTTGGCCACGGCTGGCCTGGCGGATATCCATAGTAAAAGTTGGGATCATACTGAGATGCAGCAGCTATCGCCTCCTGAGCTGCAGCGTGGAGACGAGCGGCCTCAGCCATCCTCTCGTACTCGTGTGCCTCCTCTCTGGTAATAACATATATTCCTTTTACCTGATAATCAAAGAAGGCAGGAGCAGGGAGAGTAATACGGACAGCACGCCGTTTGTCAAAGATTAGTCGATACTGGAGAGGTGATTCATTCCTCTCGACAAACTAGTGGTGAACCATAGCATTGAAGTCTAGGTAAGCAGGAGATAATTTAATATCATCTTCACGTATGGCTATACGAAGAAAAATAGCTATGCGGGTTGCATAAATTCCACCAAAGAAATCTCCATTAAATCTATTAAGATGCAACTTACGTGCAACAATGGCTCCCAAAATATAATATTTTTCTCCTAACACAGCACTCCTAAAAATAGTGAGGTCAGGAACACACATATGACATGCTTCATCTTTACCATTTATGCATCTACCTATGAAGAGAGCAAAATAATGTATAGCAGGAAAATGAATGCTCCCTATGGTAGCTTGTGTTATACCTCTGGATTCCCCCACAATTATACTAGCAAGAAAATCTCTAAATTTAGATTTGCAAGGTTCCCTGATACTACCCCATTGTGGAAGTTTGCAAGCAGCGGTAAAATCCTCTAAGTCCATAGTGTAAGAATTTTCATAAAGATCAAACAGGACAGTTGGAGAACTACGTGAAGATGAAAATTCAAACCTCCTCACAAAGGAACTAGTGAGATAGTGATATTGGCTGCACTTCTCTTCCTCGAAGCTCACAAGATCAGCGTTACGCAAATATGCGTTAAATTCTTCCTTAATTCCCGCTCGATCCATAAAGTTTTCAAAAGGCCATTCACAAGGACGCACCGGAGTGTCTCTTGATGGCTCTTCATCAGCATCACGCATTGCAAGCGTGGGTCCTTGCTTTCTTGAAGAACCACCTTGGAACATTTTCCTAAGCATATTTCTTCCTCTGAAAAATTCTGAAATTTTTTAATAACTTCAAAATAAAAGTAAACCAAACTCAATAATATTGATAGCAACTACTCCTACAAGTACCTAGAGCCTATATCATGCATCAAAACTACTTGGAACCATATAAATTTGACATGCAAGATCAAGAACATGGTCACCTAGGCCGCACAAATTTGCAATGAATAAATCACTAGAACAAAAACTAATTGGACCAATGGAGGAGTCACATACCAAGAAACAATCTCCCCAAGCAGTTTTGTGAGAGGTGCTTTGAGCAAGGAGATCGAAAATGGCAGTAAAACGAGCTTGGACTCAGGTTTGAGCTAGTTATTCGTGTTTGTGGGAGGAAGGAGTGTTTGGGTGAAAGGATAAGTGGAGGAGGGCCACCGTGGGCCCACGAGGCAGGGGGCGCCCCCAGGGGGTAGGGCGCGCCCCTGACCCTCATGGCCAGGTGCCAGCTCCTCCTGCTGTGTTCTCAGTGCCAAATATTCTCAAATATTCCAGAAATAATCATATTTAAATTTCAGGGCATTTGGAGAACTTTTATTTTCGGGGTATTTTTATATTGCACGGATAATTCAGATAACAGACATAAAATACTATTTTTATTTTATTTAATATAAATAACAGAAAGTAAAAGTGGGATACAGAAGGTTGTGCCTTCTAGTTTCATCCATCTCATGCTCATCAAAAGGAATCCACTAACAAGGTTGATCAAGTCTTGTTAACGAACTCATTCCCAATAACATGGAACCGGAGAAATTTCGAATAACACTATGTTACCTCAACGGGGATATGCACATCCCCAATAATAAGAATATCATATTTCTTCTTGACAGTTGGAAGAGGAAATTCAAAACCTCCAAATATAATCGATGGAATTTTTCCAATAGAGTTGATACTATGAACTTGAGGTTGTTTCCTCAGAAAGTGTACAGTATGCTCATTACCATTAACATGAAAAATGACATTGCCTTTAGTGCAATCAATAACAGCCCCTGCAGTATTCAAAAAGGGTCTTCCAAGAATAATAAACATACTATCGTCCTCGGGAATATCAAGAATAACAAAGTCCGTTAAAATAGTAACGTTTGCAACTACAACAGGCACATCCTCACAAATACCGACAGGTATAGCAGTTGATTTATCAGCCATTTGCAAAGATATTTCAGTAGGTGTCGACTTATTCAAATCAAGTCTACGATATAAAGAGAGAGGCATAACACTAACACCGGCTCCAAGATCACATAAAGCAGTTTTAACATAGTTTCTTTTAATGGAGCATGGTATAGTGGGTACTCCTGGATCTCTAGGTTTCTTTGCTATTCCACCCTCAAAAGTATAATTAGCAAGCATGGTGGAAATTTCAGTTTCCAGTATCTTTTTTTATTAGTAACAATATCTTTCATATACTTAGCATAAGGATTCATTTTGAGCATATCAGCCAATCGCATACGCAGAAAGATAGGTCTAATCATTTCAGCAAAGCGCTCAAAATCCTCATCATCCTTTTTCTTGGATGGTTTGGGAGGAAAAGGCATGGGTTTCTGAACCCAAGGCTCTCTTTCCTTACCGTGTTTCCTAGCAACAAAGTCTTTCTTATCATAACGTTGACTCTTTGATTGTGGGTTATCAAGATCAACAGCAGGTTCAGTTTCTATATCATTATCATTACTAGGTTGAGCATCATCATGAACATTATCATTAACATTATCACTAGTTTTAGGTTCATTACCAGATTGTGTTTCAGCATCAGAGATAGAAATATCATTTGGATTCTCAGGTGTTTCAGTAATAGGTTTACTAGAAGCATGCAAAGTCCTATCATTTTTCTTTTTCTTCCTTTTAGAAGGACTAGGTGCATCTATATTATTTCTCTGAGAATCTTGCTCAATTCTCTTAGGGTGGCCTTCAGGATACAAAGGTTCCTGAGTCACTCTACCAGTTCTAGTAGCCACTCTAACAGCATTATCATTATTCTTACTATTCAATTCATTGAGCAAATCATTTTGAGCTTTAAGTACTTATTCTACTTGAGTGGTAACCATAGAAGCATGTTTACTAATAAGTTTTAGTTCACTTTTAACATTAGCCATATAATCACCCAAGTGTTCAAGCATATTTGAATTATATTTCAATTGTCTACCCAAAATAAGCATTAAAATCTTCTTGCTTAACCATAAATTTATCAAACTCATCTAAGCATGGGCTAGCAAATTTAGTAAATGGGATTTCAACTTTATCATATCTATAGAGAGAATTTACCTTTACTACCTATGTCGGGTTATCAAGACCATGAGTTTCTTCAATAGGTAATGGATTAAGATCATATGTTTCTTCAACGGGCGGTAAATTAAGGCCATGTATTTCTTCAATAGGAGGTAAATTCTTAACATCTTCAACTTTAATACCTTTTTCTTTCATAGATTTCTTTGCCTCTTGCATATCTTCAGGACTGAGAAATAGAATACCTCTCTTCTTTGGAGTTGGTTTAGGAATAAGCTCAGGAACTGGCTCAGGAGGTGTCCAATTATTTTCATTTGTCAACATATTATTCAATAGAATTTCAGCTTCATCCGGTGTTCTTTCCTTGAAAACAGAGCCAGCACAACTATCCAGGTAATCCCTGGAAGCATCGATTAGTCCATTATAAAAGATATCAAGTATTTCATTTTTCTTAAGAGGATGATCAGGAAAAGCATTAAGTAATTTGAGAAGCCTCCCCCAAGCTTGTGGGAGACTCTCTTCTTCAATTTGCATAAAATTATATATATCCCTTAAAACAACTTGTTTCTTATGAGCAGGGAAATATTTAGCAGATAAGTAATAAATCATATCTTGGGGACTACGCACACAACCAGGATTAAGAGAATTAAACCATATCTTAGCATCACCCTTTAATGAGAACAGAAATATTTTAAGGATATAAAAGTAACGAGTTCTCTCATCATTAGTGAACAGGGTAGCTATATCATTTAATTTAGTCAGATGTGCCACAACAGTTTTAGATTCATAGCCATGAAAAAGGATCATATTCAACCAAAGTAATTATATCAGGATCAAAAGAGAATTCATAATCCTTATCGGTAACACAGATAGGTGAAGTAGCAAAAGCAGGGTCAGGTTTCATTCTAGCATTTAGAGATTGCTGATTCCATTTAGCTAATAACCTCTTGAGTTCGTATCTATCTTTGCAAGCTAAAATAGCTAAATAAACTTCTTTATCAAAAACATAACCCTCAGGAATAACAGGCAATTCTTCATCATCACTTTCATTAGTATTATTAGATTCAATATTTTCATTCTCTCTAACCCTAGCAAGTTGTTCATCAAGAAATTCACCAAGTGGCACAGTAGTATCAAGCATAGAAGTAGTTTCATCATAAGTATCATGCATATCAGAAGTGGCATCATCAATAACATGCGGCATATCAGAACGAATAGCAGAAGCAGGTTTAGGTGTCGCAAGCTTACTCAAAACAGAAGGTGAATCAAGTGCAGAGATAGATGGCAGTTCCTTACCTCCCCTCGTAGTTGAGGGATAAATCTTAGTTTTTGGATCTCTCAAGTTCTTCATAGTGATAAGCAGATATAAATCCCAAGTGACTCAAAGAATAGAGCTATGCTCCCTAGAAACGGCGCCAGAAAATAGTCTTGATAACCCACAAGTATAGGGGATCACAACCGTTTTTGAGGGTAGAGTATTCAACCCAAATTTATTGATTCGACACAAGGGGAGCCAAAGAATGTTCTCAAGTATTAGCAGCTGAGTTGTCAATTCAACCACACCTAGAAACTTAATATCTGCAGCAAAGTATTTAGTAGCAAAATAATATGATAGTAGTGGTAACGGTAGCAAAAGGTAATGATAGTAAAAGTAATGTTTTTGGTATTTTCTAGTGATGACAGCAATAGCAACGGAAAAGTAAATAGGCGAAGAACAATATATGGAAAGCTCGTAGGCAATGGATCAGTGATGGAGAATTATGCTGGATGCGGTTCATCATGTAACAGTCATAACCTAGGGTGACACAAAATTAGCTCCAATTCATCAATGTAATGTAGGCATGTATTCTGAATATAGTCATACGTGCTTATGGAAAAGAGCTTGCATGACATCTTTTGTCCTACCCTCCCGTGGCAGCGGGGTCCTTACGGAAACTAAGGGATATTAAGGCCTCCTTTTAGTATAGTACCGGAACAAAGCATTAACACATAGTGAATACATGAACTCCTCAAACTACGATCATCACCGGTAAGTATCCCGATTATTGTCAATTCGGGGTTAACCGATCATAACACATAATAGGTGACTATAGACTTGCAAGATAGGATCAAGAACTCTCATATATTGATAAAAACATAATAGGTTCAGACCTGAAATCATGGCACTCGGGCCCTAGTGACAAGCATTAAGCATAGCAAAGTCATAGCAATATCAATCTCAGAACATAGTGGATACTAGGGATCAAACCCTAACAAAACTAACTCGATTACATGATAGATCTCATCCAACCCATCACCGTCTAGCAAGCCTACAATAGAATTACTCACGCACGGCGGTGAGCATCATGAAATTGG
The DNA here is from genome assembly GCF_002162155.2 of Triticum dicoccoides. Lineage (NCBI taxonomy): Eukaryota > Viridiplantae > Streptophyta > Magnoliopsida > Poales > Poaceae > Triticum > Triticum dicoccoides. The sequence goes on from NC_041386.1 coordinate 644,652,111, forward strand.
TGATGGAGGATGGTTGATGATGACGATGGCAACGGATTCCCCTCTCCGGAGCCCCGAACGGACTCCAGATCAGCCCTCCCGAGAGGTTTTAGGGCTTGGCAGCGGCTCTGTATCGTAAAACGCGATGATTTCTTCTCTCTGATTTTTTCTCCCCGAAAGCAAATATATAGAGTTGGTCTTGAGGTCGGAGGAGCTCCAGGGGGCCCACGAGGTAGGGGGCGTGCCCTAGGGGGGCAGGCGCGCCCCTCCCCTCATGGACAGGTGGTGGCCCCCCTGGTCTTCATCTTTTGCATGTATTTTTTATATTTTCCAAATAGATGTTATGTGAAGTTTCAGGTCATTCCGAGAACTTTTGTTTCTGCACATAAATAACACCGTGGTAATTCTGCTGAAAACAACGTTAGTCCGGGTTAGTTCCATTCAAATCATGCAAGTTAGAGTCCAAAACAAGGGCAAAAGTGTTTGGAAAAGTAGATACGACGGAGACGTATCAGGAGGCCACAGGGAATGCAGATCTGTGTGATGCTGGACTGGACTGTGGGGTAATACTAACTGAAGTAGAACAGGAGAAAGAAGTTACTACCTTCATATTTGCTGAGTTGCAGATGTCAGTGGAAGAGATAGAGTCTGGAGGACTAAACTTTGAAATGATGGGGGAAGAGAACATTGATACTGACATTGATCAAGAGATAGAGGATTTGTATGCTGAGGGCTTCATGTTGGAAGTGAATGGAGGAGATGCAAGGCGGCAAAATCAGAGTGTTGAAGTAGATAATGAGGACATGATGATCATTGATGACCCACAAGTATAGGGGATCTATCGTAGTCCTTTCGATAAGTAAGAGTGTCGAACCCAACGAGGAGCAGAAGGAAATGATAAATGATTTTCAGCAAGGTATTCTCTGCAAGTACTGAAATAAGTGGTAACAGATAGTTTTGTGATAAGATAATTTTTAACGAGCAACAAGTAACAAAAGTAAATAAAGTGCAGCAAGGTGGCCCAATCCTTTTTGTAGCAAAGGACAAGCCTGGACAAACTCTTATATAAGGAAAAGCGCTCCCGAGGACACATGGGAATATCGTCAAGCTAGTTTTCATCACGTTCATATGATTCACGTTCGGTACTTTGATAATTTGACATGTGAGTGGACCGGTGCTTGGGTGTTGTTCTTACTTGAACAAGCATCCCACTTATGATTAACCTCTATTGCAAGCATCCGCAACTACAACAAAAGTATTAAGGTAAACCTAACCATAGCATGAAACATATGGATCCAAATCAGCCCCTTATGAAGCAATGCATAAACTAGGGTTTAAGCTTTTGTCACTCTAGCAACCCATCATCTACTTATTACTTCCCAATGCCTTCCTCTAGGCCCAAATAATGGTGAAGTGTTATGTAGTCGACGTTCACATAACACCACTAATAGCAACATGCATCTCATCAAAATATCAAACATAACTACTCCCTTGTCATCAAAATAGCTAGACAACATGCATCTCATCAAAATATCGAACAAATACCAAATTCACATGACTACTAATAGCAAGACTTATCCCTTGTCCTCAAGAACAAACATAACTACTCACAAAGCATAAACATGTTCATAATCAGAGGGGTATTAATATGCATAAAGGATCTGAACATATGATCTCCCACCAATTAAACCAACTAGCATCAACTACAAGGAGTAATTAACACTACCAGCAACCTACTAGCACCAATCCCGGACTTGGAGACAAGAATTAGATACAAGATATGAACTAGGATTTTGAGATGAGATGGTGCTGATGAAGATGTTGATGGAGATTGCCCTCTCCCGATGAGAGGAGCATTGGTGATGATGATGGCGCTGATTTCCCCCTCCTGGAGGGAAGTTTCCCTGGCAGAACAGCTCTGCCAGAGCTCTAGATTGGATCCGCCAAGGTTCCGCCTCGTGGCGGCGGAGTTTCGTCCCGAAAGGTTACTTCTTATTTTTTTCTCGACGAAAGACTTCATATAGGAGAAGGTGGTCATTGGAGAGCCACCAGGGGGCCCAGGAGGCAGGGGCGCGCCCTAGGGGGGCGCCCCCACCCTCGTGAGAAGGGTGTGGGCCCCCTGGTCTTCATCTTTGGCGAGGATTTTACATTATTTATTATAAGGTGTTCCGTGGAGTTTCAGGACTTTTGGAGTTGTGCAGAATAGGTCTCTAATATTTGCTCCTTTTCCAGCCCAGAATTCCAGCTGTCGGCATTCTCCCTCCTTATGTAAACCTTGTAAAATAAGAGAGAATAGCCATAAGTACTATGACATAATGTGAAATAACAGCCCATAATGCAATAAATATCGATATAAAAGCATGATGCAAAATGGACGTATCAACTCCCCCAAGCTTAGACCTCGCTTGTCCTCAAGCGAAAAGCCGAAATCAAAAAATATGTCCACATGTTTAGAGATGAAGGTGTTGATAAAAATAAAATTCGGACATGAGGGCATCATGATCATTCTTATAACAGCAACTTATATAATTTTTGTCATATGATCTCTAATGCTAGAGTAATAATTCAATCACAATATCAAGTATGAATCGTAAACTTCATTGAAAACTAACAAACTACAATCTCGGTCATTGAAGCAATTGCAATTTATCATAACATAGGAAAGAGTCAATGTATAAGAGCTTTTCAGCAAGTCCACATACTCAACTATCATATAATCTTTCACGATTGCTGACACTCACGCAATACTTATGGGTGTGGAGTTTTAATCGGACACAGAGAAAGATAGGGGCTTATAGTCTTGCCTCCCAACGTTTTATCACAGGGTAATGTCAACAGTAATAGTTCATGAAAACCCACATCCAATTAGCCATATATACTAGGATCTTTCTGATGTCTACTACACAACCTTCTTCTTGTAGACGTTGTTGGGCCTCCAAGTGCAGAGGTTTGTAGGACAGTAGCAAATTTCCCTCAAGTGGATGACCTAAGGTTTATCAATCTGTAGGAGGCATAGGATGAAGATGGTCTCTCTCAAGCAACCCTGCAACCAAATAACAAAGAGTCTCTTGTGTCCCCAACACACCCAATACAATGGTAAATTGTATAGGTGCACTAGTTCGGCGAAGAGATGGTGATACAAGTGGTATATGGATGGTAGATAAAGGTATTTGTAATCTGAAATTATAAAAACAGCAAGGTAACTAATGATAAAAGTGAGCGTAAACAGTATTGCAATGCTGGGAAACAAGGCCTAGGGTTCATACTTTCACTAGTGTAAGTCCTCTCAACAATACTAACATAATTGGATCACATAACTATCCCTCAACATGCAACAAAGAGTCACTCCAAAGTCACTAATAGCGGAGAACGAACGAAGAGATTATGGTAGGGTATGAAACCACCTCAAAGTTATTCTTTCCAATCAATCCGTTGGGCTATTCCTATAAGTGTCACAAACAGCCCTAGAGTTCGTACTAGAATAACACCTTAAGACACAAATCAATCAAAACCCTAATGTCACCTAGATACTCAAATGTCACCTCAAGTATCTGTGGGTATGATTATACGATATGCGTCACACAATCTCAGATTCATCTATTCAACCAACACAAAGGACCTCAAAAAGTGCCCCAAAGTTTCTACCGGAGAATCACGACGAAAACGTGTGCCAACCCCTATGCATAGGTTCATGGGCGGAACCCGCAAGTTGATCACCAAAACATACATCAAGTGAATCACGTGATATCCCATTGTCACCACAGATATCCACGGCAAGACATACATCAAGTGTTCTCAAATCTATAAAGACTCAATCCGATAAGATAACTTCAAAGGGGAAACTCAATTCATTACAAGAGAGTAGAGGGGGGAAGAAACATCATAGGATCCAAATATAATAGCAAAGCTCGCGATACATCAAGATCGTATCATCTCAAGAACACGAGAGAGAGAGAGAGAGACCAAACACATAGCTACTGGTACATACCCTTAGCCCTGAGGGAGAACTACTCCCTCCTCGTCATGGAGAGCACTTGGATGATGAAGATGGCCACCGGAGAAAGATTGCCCCCTCCGGCATGGTGCCGGAACGGGTCTAGATTGTTTTTCGGTGGCTACAGAGGCTTCTGGCGGCGGAACTCCCGATCTCTTGTGCGTTCTGGAAGTTTTAGGGTACGACGATATATATGGGTGCAGGAAGTACGTCGGAGGAGCCATAGGGGCCCCACGAGGCAGGGGGGGCGCGCCCTAGGGGGGCGCCCCCCACCCTCATGAGCACCTCCCGTATCTCCTGACATGGAGTCCAAGTCTATTTGGTGGCTTTCGTTCCAAAAATAACTTCTCCAGTTGATTTCGTTCCGTTTCGACTCCGTTTGATATTCCTTTTCTTCGAAACACTGAAATAGGCATAAAACAGCAAATCTGGGTTGGGCCTCTGGTTAATAGGTTAGTCCCAAAAATAATATAAAAGTGGAAAATAAAGCCCAATATTGCCTAAAACAGTAGATAATATAGCATGGGGCAATCAAAAATTATAGATACGTTGGAGACGTATCAAGCATCCCCAAGCTTAATTCCTGCTCGTCCTTGAGTAGGTAAATGATAAAAAGATAATTTTTGATGCGGAGTGCTACTTGACATAATTTCAATGCAAATCTTCTTAATTGTGATATGAATATTCAGATTCGAAAGATTCAAGACAAAAGTTTATATTGACATAAAAATAATAATACTTCAAGCATACTAACAAAGCAATTATGTCTTCTCAAAATAACATGGCCAAATAAAGTTATCCCTACAAAATAATATAGTCTGGCTATGCTCCATCTTCACCACACAAAATATTTAAATCATGCACAACCCCGATGACAAGCCAAGCAATTGTTTCATAGTTTTGATGTTCTCAAACTTTTTCAATCTTCACGCAATACATGAGCGTGAGCCATGGATATAGCACTATAGGTGGAATAGAGTGGTGGTTGTGGAGAAGACAAAAAGGGAGAAGATAGTCTTACATCAACTAGGCGTATCAATGGGCTATGGAGATGCCTATCAATAGATATCAATGTGAGTGAGTAGGGATTGCCATGCAACGGATGCACTAGAGCTATAAATGTATGAAAGCTCAACAAAGGAAACTAGTGAGTGTGCATCCATCTTGCTTGCTCACGAAGACCTAGGGCACTTGAGGAGGCCCATTGTTGGAATATACAAGCCAAGTTCTATAATGAAAAATTCCCACTAGTATATGAAAGTGACAGAACAAGAGACTCTCTATCATAAAGATCATGGTGCTACTTTGAAGCACAAGTGTGGAAAAAGGATAGTAGCATTGTCCCTTTTTTTTATTTTTTTATTTGGCCTTTCTATTTTTTATTTGGCCTTTCTTTTTTTGGGACAATGCTCTATTGAATGATGATCATCACACTTCTATTTATTTACAACTCAATGATTACAACTTGATACTAGAACAAAGTATGACTCTATATGGATGCCTCCGGCGGTTTACCGGGATATGCAATGACTCATGAGTGACATGTATGAAAGAATTATGAACGGTGGCTTTGCCACAAATATGATGTCAACTACATGATCATGCAAAGCAATATGACAATGATGAAGCGTGTCATAATAAACAGAATGGTGGAAAGTTGCATGGCAATATATCTCGGAATGGCCATGGAAATGCCATAATAGGTAGGTATGGTGGCTGTTTTGAGGAAGGTATATGGTGGGTTTATGGTACCGGCGAAAGTTGCGCGGTACTAGAGAGGCTAGCAAAGGTGGAAGGGTGAGAGTGTGTATAATCCATGGACTCAACATTAGTCATAAAGAACTCATATACTTATTGCAAAAATCTACAAGTTATCAAAGCAAAGTATTACGTGCATGCTCCTAGGGGGATAGATTGGTAGGAAAAGACCATCGCTCGTCCCCGGCCGCCACTCATAAGGAAGGCAATCAATAAATAAATCATGCTCCGACTTCATCACATAACGGTTCACCATACGTGCATGCTACGGGAATCACAAACTTCAACACAAGTATTTCTCAAATTCACAACTACTCAACTAGCATGACTCTAATATTACCATCCTCATATCTCAAAACAATCATCAAGTATCAAACTTCTCTTAGTATTCAACACACTCATAAGAGAATTTTATTATTCTTGAATACCTAGCATATTAGGATTTTAAGCAAATTACCATGCTATTTAAGACTCTCAAAATAATATAAGTGAAGCATGAGAGTTCATCTATTTCTTCAAAATAAAACTACCACCATGCTCTAAAAGATATAAGTGAAGCACTAGAGCAAATGACAAACTACTCCGAAAGATATAGGTGAAGATCAATGAGTAGTTGAATAGTTATGCAACTATGTGAAGACTCTCTAACATTTAAGAATTTCAGATCTTGGTATTTTATTCAAAAAGCAAGCAAATCAAAAGAAAATTACATCTAAGAATAGCAAACATCATGTGAAGAAGCAAAAACTTAGGATCAACCGATACTAACCGATAGTTGTTGAAGAAGAAAGGTGGGATGCCAACCGGGGCATACCCAAGCTTAGACGCTTGAGACTTCTTGAAATATTATCTTGGGATGCCTTGGGCATCCCCAATCTTGAGCTTTTGTGTCTCCTTAATTCCTCTCATATCACGGTCTCCCTAAATCTCAAAAGCTTCATCCAAACAAAACTCAACAAGGACTCGTGAGATAAGTTAGTATAAACCATTGCCAAAACCTTATCATACTCTACTATAGCAAATCACTAAAAAATATTATTCAACATTGCATACTAAATGCCTCCGCATATTTAATAGTCCTATCCTCAAATAGAATCATTAAACAAGCAAACATATGCAAACAATGCAAACATAACAGCAATCTGTCTAAACAGGATAGTCTGTAAAGAATGCAGCAACATCCATACTTCACTAGCTCCAAAAATTATGAAAGAAAATTCCCACTGTAGTAAATTTATCAGAGCTTAATATTAAAAAGGTTTCAACATTTTATCACATTCTGACTTTTCTAGGGAATTATTGCAAGAGCGGTAAACTTTCTGTTTTCAAACAGCAACATGTGGACTTGTAACATAGGCATAGTAAAGGCTATCAATGCCACTTTTATTGAAATAAAAGATGCAAAACATTGTTCTAAATAACAGCATGCAAATCCTGACAAAATAAATGGATGCTCCAAGCAAAACACATATCATGTGGCGAATAAAAATATAGCTCCAAGTAAAGTTACCGATGAACGAAGACGAAAGAGGGGATGCCTTCCGGGGCATCCCCAAGCTTAGGCTCTTGGTTGTCCTTGAATATTACCTTGGGGTGACTTGGGCATCCCCAAGCTTAGGCTCTTTCCAATCCTTATTCCATAGTCCATCGAATCCTTACCCAAAACTTGAAAACTTCACAACACAAAACTTAAAGTAGAAAACTCGTAAGCTCCGTTAGTATAAGAAAGTAAATCACCACTTCAAGGTACTGTAATGAACTCATTCTTTATTTATATTGGTGTTAAACCTACTGTATTACAACTTCTATATAGTTTATAAACTATTTTACTAGCCATAGATTCATCAAAATAAGTAAACAACACATGAAAAACAGAATCTGTCAAAAAACAGAACAGTCTGTAGTAATCTGAATCAAACATATACTTATGTAACTCATAAAATTCTCAAATAAATTTCTGGACATGAGGAATTTATCTATTAATCATCTGAAAAAATAATTAACTAAATAGCACTCTCCAAATAAAAATGGAAGCAATTCTCGTGAGCGCTAAAGTTTCTGTTTTTTACAGCATGATCAACAAGACTTTCCCCAAGTCTTCCCAAAGGTTCTACTTGGAACAAACACTAATTAAACACATAAAACCACATCTAAACAGAGGCTAGATGGATTATTTATTACTAAACAGGAACAAAAATCAAGGAACAAAAAATAAAGTTGGGTTGCCTCCCAACAAGCGCTAACGTTTAACGCCCCTAGCTAGGCATCATGATTTCAATGATGCTCACATAAAGGATAAGAATTGTAACATAAAGAGAGCATCATGAAGAATATGACTAGCACATTTAAGTCTAACCCACTTCCTATGCATAGGGATTTTGTGAGCAAACAACTTATGGGGACAAGAATCAACTTGCATAGGAAGGTAAAACAAGCATAACTTCAAAACTTTAAGCACATAGAGAGGAAACTTGATATTATTGCAATTCCTACAAGCATATATTCCTCCCTCATAATAATTTTCAGTAGCATCATGAATGATTTCAACAATATAACTATCGCATAAAGCATTCTTTTCATGATCTACAAGCATAGAAATTTTATTACTCTCCACACAAGCAAAATTCTTTTCATGAATAATAGTGGGAGCAAACTCAACAAAATAATTATCATGCGAGGCACAATCCAATTGAAAACTAAAATCATGATGACAAGTTTCATGGATATCATTATTCTTTATAGCATACATGTCATCACAATAATCATCATAGATAACAACTTTGTTCTCATAATCAATTGGAACCTCTTCCGAAATAGTGGATTCGTCACTAAATAAAGTCATGACCTCTCCGAAACCACTTTCATCAATATAATCATCATAAATAGGAGGCATGATTTCATCATAATAAATATTCTCATCAAAACTTGGGGGACAAAAAATATCATCTTCATCAAACATAGCTTCCCCAAGCTTGTGGCTTTGCATATCATTAGCATCATGGATATTCAAGGAATTCATACTAACAACATTGCAATCATGCTCATCATTCAAATATTTAGTGCCAAACATTTTAATGCATTCTTCTTCTAACACTCTGGCACAATTTTCCTTTCCATCGTACTCACGAAAGATATTAAAATGATGAAGTGTATGAGGTAAACACAATTCCATTTTTTGTAGTTTTCTTTTATAAACTAAACTAGTGATAAAACAAGAAACTAAAAGACTTGATTGCAAGATCTAAAGATATACCTTCAAGCGCTAACCTCCCCGGCAATGGCGCTAGAAAAGAGCTTGATGTCTACTACACAACCTTCTTCTTGTAGACGTTGTTGGGCCTCCAAGTGCAGATGTTTGTAGGACAGTAGCAAATTTCCCTCGAGTGGATGACCTAAGGTTTATCAATCCGTAGGAGGCGTAGGATGAAGATGGTCTCTCTCAAGCAACACTGCAACCAAATAACAAAGAGTCTCTTGTGTCCGCAACACACCCAATACAATGGTAAATTGTATAGGTGCACTAGTTCGGCGAAGAGATGGTGATACAAGTGGTATATGGATGGTAGATAAAGGTATTTGTAATCTGAAATTATAAAAACAGCAAGGTAACTAATGATAAAAGTGAGCGTAAACGGTATTGCAATGCTAGGAAACAAGGCCTAGGGTTCATACTTTCACTAGTGTAAGTCCTCTCAACAATACTAACATAATTGGATCACATAACTATCCCTCAACATGCAACAAAGAGTCACTCCAAAGTCACTAATAGTGGAGAATGAACAAAGAGATTATGGTAGGGTACGAAACCACCTCAAAGTTATTCTTTCCAATCAATTCGTTGGGCTATTCCTATAAGTGTCACAAACAGCCCTAGAGTTCATACTAGAATAACACCTTAAGACACAGATCAATCAAAACCCTAATGTCACCTAGATACTCAAATGTCACCTCAAGTATCCATGGGTATGATTATACGATATGCGTCACACAATCTTAGATTCATCTATTCAACCAACACAAAGGACCTCAAAGAGTGCCCCAAAGTTTCTACCGGAGAATCACGATGAAAACGTGTGCCAACCCCTATGCATAGGTTCATGGGCGGAACCCGCAAGTTGATAACCAAAACATACATCAAGTGAATCACGTGATATCCCATTGTCACCACAGATATCCATGGCAAGACATACATCAAGTGTCCTCAAATCTATAAAGACTCAATCCGATAAGATAACTTCAAAGGGGAAACTCAATTCATTACAAGAGAGTAGAGGGGGGAAGAAACATCATAGGATCCAAATATAATAGCAAAGCTCGTGATACATCAAGATCGTATCATCTCAAGAACACAAGAGAGAGAGAGATCAAACACATAGCTACTGGTACATACCCTCAGCCCCGAGGGAGAACTACTCCCTCCTCGTCATGGAGAGCACTGGGATGATGAAGATGGCCACCGGAGAAGGATTGCCCCCTCCGGCAGGGTGCCGGAACGGGTCTAGATTGGTTTTCGGTGGCTACGGAGGCTTCTGGCGGAACTCCCGATCTCTTGTGCGTTCTGGAAGTTTGAGGGTACGACGATATATATGGGTGCAGGAAGTACGTCGGAGGAGCCACGGGGGCCCCACGAGGTAGGGGGCGTGCCCTAGGGGGGGAGCCCCCCACCCTCGTGAGCACCTCCCGTATCTCCTGACATGGAGTCCAAGTCTATCTGGTGGCTTTCATTCCAAAAATAACTTCTCCAGTTGATTTCGTTCCGTTTCGACTCCGTTTGATATTCATTTTGTTCGAAACACTGAAATAGGCATAAAACAGCAAATCTGGGCTGGGCCTCCAGTTAATAGGTTAGTCCCAAAAATAATATAAAAGTGGAAAATAAAGCCCAATATTGCCTAAAACAGTAGATAATATAGCATGGAGCAATCAAAATTATAGATACGTTGGAGACGTATCACTTTCCAACATATTGTGCTTGCCAAATGATAAAGTGTAAAAAGGAAGGGTGAAAATCACCATGACTCTTGCATAAGGTAGAAGATAATGATAAAAGATAGGCCCTTCGCAGAGGGAAGCAGAGGTTGCCATGCGCTTTTATGGTGGGATGCACAAAATCTTAATGCGAAAGAACGTCACTTTATATTGCCCCTTGTGATATGAACCTTTATTATGCAGTCCGTCGCTTTTATTACTTCCACATCACAAGATCGTATAAAGCTTATTTCTCCCACACCAATCAATCATACATATTTAGAGAGCAATTTTTATTACTTTGCACCGATGACAACTTACTTGAAGGATCTTATTCAATCCATAGGTAGATATGGTGGACTCTCATGGTAAAACTGGTTTAAGGGTATTTGGAAGCAAACATAGTATCTCTACTTGGTGCTGAGAATTTGGCTAGCATGAGGGGGAAAGGCAAGCTCAACATGTTGGAGGATCCAAGACAATATAATTTATCTCAGGTGTAAGAAAACATAACCCATTACGTTGTCTTCCTTGTCCAATGTCAACTCTTTAGCATGTCATATTATAATGAGTGCTCACAATCATAAAAGATGCCCAAGATAGTATATCTATATGTGAAGACCGCTCTTTCTTTATTACTTCCTATTAATTATAACGATGACCAAAACTATGCTTGTCAACTCTCAACAACTTTTACTCATCATACTTTTTCTATGTTAGCTCATTACTCTCCATGAGATCCATATGATCTCTTTGTTTCTTTTTATTTCTTTCTCTTTTCTTTTATTCACTTAGGATCATGGCAAAATAATCAAGCCCTTTACTCAACACTAATCTTTATTATATAGCTCACGGACTCGATTACATAGAAGGGTAATAAAGCAAAACTCACAACTAAATCATGCCATAAACTTTATTCTACTAGATCAAAATACTACTAATAGGATCGAACTAAGGAAAATAGTAAAGATAGGAGTTGTGATTGTGATACGATACCGGGGCACCTCCCCCAAGCTTGGCGGTTGCCAAGGGGAGTGCCCATACCCATGTGATTATGTCTCTCTTTTCGGGGATGGTGATGTGATGTTTTTGGCGATGATGCCCTTCAAAATACGATTCTCCTCCTCAAGCTTGTTGACTTGCTACTTGAGATCCATTATTTCCTTTCGGAGTTTTCCTGTAACAGCCAAAGCTCCCTGCACCCAAGGGTGCTGCATAGCTGCGGGAGAACCAGTAACACTCTTTTTCATATTCTCATAAGAAAGAAATCTAACATTGGAAGGGATAACCGAGTTTGGAATAGCTGAGCTCTGCAGTTCTCCCATTGTGAATCCAGCTTGGAAGCGAGAGGTGACTTCTTGATCCTCCATGGCATCTACCCTCATTAGGTCAGCCTCCATCTCTTCCTCCGTTGCTGGCCCAAAGTGGTCAGGGTCGCTGTTTGCCCTTGGTTCCGGTGCCGGATTAGATACTCGGCTCTCCCCGACTGACTCTTGAGAAGACATCTTGCTCTAATCTGCAGCAGCAACAGCTCAAAACAAAAACAGAGGATTTTTGCGTGATACGGGAGTCAAAACCCCTGGGAGATTATATAATGAATTTTTACCGACCAAAATACGTATCGTGCAAGAAAACGGAGTCTGGAAGGCACAAGAGGAGCTCACGAGGTAGGGGCGCGCGCCCAGGGGGGTAGGGCGCACCCTCCACCCTCGTGAGGCCCTCTGTCCTTCCCTGACCGCTACTTAATTTTCTATTTTTCTAAATATTCCAAAACGGAGAAATATTTCCTTAAAAATTGTTTTGGAGTCGGTTTACTTACCGTACCACATACCTATTCCTTTTCGGAGTCTGAAACGTTCTAGAAAGTGTCCCTTATGTATTCCTCCGGGGTTACGGTTTCAATAATATTGGTTTCAACATTTATGGGATTACCTGAGATATAATGTTTGATTCTTTGACCGTTTACCACCTTCGGATTTGTGCCTTCGAAGTTGTTGATTTTTATGGCACCGGAATGATAGACCTCCTCGATAACATAGGGGCCTTCTCATTTAGAGAGAAGTTTCCCTGCAAAAAATCTTAAACGAGAGTTGTATAGCAATACATAATCACCTACATTAAACTCACGCTTTTGTATCCTTTTGTCATGCCATCTTTTAACCTTTTCTTTAAACAACTTGGTATTTTCATAAGCTTGGGTTCTCCATTCATCAAGTGAGCTAATATCAAATAACCTCTTTTCACCGGCAAGTTTGAAATCATAGTTGAGCTCTTTAATAGCCCAATATGCCTTATATTCTAGTTTGAGAGGTAAGTGACATGCTTTTCCATATACCATTTTATATGGAGACATACTCATAGGATTTTTATATGTAGTTCTATAGGCCCATAATGCATCATCAAGTTTCTTGGACCAATTCTTTCTAGACCTATTGACAGTCTTTTGCAAAATTAATTTGAGTTCTCTATTACTCAATTCTACTTGACCACTAGACTGTGGGTGATACGGAGATGCAATTCTATGATTGACGTCATATTTAGCAAGCATTTTATGGAAAGCACCATGAATAAAATGTGAACCACCATCAGTCATGAAATATCTAGGGACTCCAAACCTCGGAAAAATAACTTCTTTAAGCATTTTAATAGAAGTGTTATGATCAGCACTACTAGTTGGAATAGCTTCTACCCACTTAGTAACGTAATCAACATCAACTAAAATATGTGTATATCCATTAGAGGCAGGAAAAGGTCCCTTATAATCAAAGCCCCAAACATCAAATGGTTCAATAACAAGTGAATAATTCATAGGCATTTCTTGACGTCTACTAATATTACCAATTCTTTGACATTCATCACAAGATAGGACAAACTTACGGGCATCCTTGAAGAGAGTAGGCCAATAAAAACCGGATTGCAATACCTTATGTGCAGTTCTATCTCCCGCGTGGTGTCCTCCATAAGTTTCGGAGTGACACTTGCGTAGGATCTGTTCCTGTTCATGCTTAGATACACAACGTCTAATAACACCACCTACTCCTTCTTTATAAAGATGTGGGTCATCCCAAAAGTAATGTCTCAAATCATAGAAGAACTTTTTCTTTTGTTGGTATGTGAAGCTAGGTGGTATAAATTTAGCAACTATGTAATTAGCATAATCAGCATACCAAGGGGTACTACGAGAAGTACTTATGACATTTAATTGTTCATCAGGAAAGCTATCATCAATAGGTAGTGGGTCATCAAGAACATTCTCTAACCTAGATAAGTTGTCTGCAACGGGGTTCTCAGCTCCTTTTCTATCAACAATATGCAAATCAAATTCTTGTAGCAAGAGAACCCATCTAATAAGTCTAGGTTTAGCATCTTTCTTCTCCATAAGATATTTAATAGCAGCATGATCAGTGTGGATAGTTACTTTAGAATCAACAATATAAGGTCTAAAATTATCACAAGCAAATACAACTGCTAAAAGTTCTTTTTCAGTAGTAGCATAATTCCTTTGAGTATTGTCTAGAGTCTTACTAGCATAATGGATAACATTTAATTTCTTATCAACTCTTTGTCCTAGAACAGCACCTACAACATAATCACTAGCATCACACATAATTTCAAAGGGTAAATTCCAATCAGGTGGCTGAACAATAGGTGCAGAGACTAATGCTTTCTTAAGTATTTCAAATGCTTCTACGCAATCATCATCAAAGACAAACGGTACATCTTTTTGTAATAAATTAGTCAGAGGCCGAGAAATTTTTGAGAAGTCCTTAATGAACCTCCTATAAAATCCGGCATGACCAAGGAAACTTCTTATACCTTTGATGTCCTTGGGACATGGCATCTTTTTAATAGCATCAACCTTGGCTTTATCAACTTCAATACCTCTTTCAGAAACTTTATGCCCCAAGACAATACCTCCATTAACCATAAAGTGGCACCTTTCAAAATTCAAGACAAGATTAGTTTCTTCACATCTCTGCAAAACTCGATCAAGATTGCTCAAGCAATCATCAAAAGAGGATCCATAGACGGAAAAGTCGTCCATGAAAACCTCACAAATCTTTTCACAAAAGTCAGAGAATATAGCCATCATGCATCTTTGAAAGGTAGCAGGTGCATTACATAAACCAAAAGGCATACGTCTATAAGCAAAAGTACCAAAAGGGCATGTAAAAGTAGTCTTTGATTTATCTTTAGCCGACACAGGTATTTGAGAGAAACCAGAATAACCATCTAGAAAACAGTAATGTGTATGTTTGCATAATCTTTCTAGCATTTGATCGATAAAAGGTAAGGGGTAATGATCTTTCTTAGTAGCCTTATTTAATTTGCGGAAATCAATTACCATCCTATAACCGGTAATAATTCTTTGTGGAATCAATTCATCTTTATCATTAGGAACAACAGTAATACCTCCCTTCTTAGGGATACAATGAACATGACTTACCCACTGACTATCAGCAACAGGATAACCTGCCTCTAGAAGCTTTAGTATTTCTTTTCTTACCACTTCTTTCATTTTAGGATTCAGACGTCGTTGAGGATCACGAACTGGTTTGGCATCTGCTTCCAAATTTATTTATGTTGACATAGAGTGGGACTAATTCCCTTAAGATCATCAAGAGTATATCCAATAGCAGCACATTGCTTCTTCAGAGTTTTCAATAATCTTTCTTCTTCATGCTCTGAAAGGTTAGCACTAATAATAATAGGATATATCTTCTTTTCATCAAGATAAGCATATTTAAGATTATCAGGCAACGGTTTAAGCTCAAACACGGGATCACCCTTAGGTGGAGGAGGATCCCCTAGGATTTCAACTGGCAAAATTTGTTTTAGCATAGGTTCTTGTTTAAAGAATACTTCATCTATTTCCCTTGTTTCATTCATAAACATATCATTTTCATGGTTTAGCAAATATTGCTCTAAAGGATTACTAGGAGGTACGGCAATAGAAGCAAGACCAATAACTTCATCTTTACTAGGTAATTCTTCTTCACGGTGTTGTTTACTAAATTTAGAGAAATCAATTCATGAGTCATGTCATCTAAGCCAATAGTAACAACATTCTTTTCGCAGTCTATCCTAGCATTAACTGTATTCAAGAAGGGTCTACCAAATATAATGGGACAAAAGCTATCTTGTGGGAAACTAAGAACAAGAAAATCAGCAGGATATTTAGTTTTCCCGCACAAGACTTCAACATCTCTAACAATTCCCATTGCTGAAATAGTATCTCTATTAGCAAGTTTAATTGTGACATCAATATCTTCTAACTCAGCAGGTGCAATTTCATGCTTGATTTCTTTATACAAGTCATAAGGTATAACACTAGCACTAGCACCCATATCACATAAGCCATGATAACAATGATCTCCTATTTTAACAGAAATAACAGGCATGCCTACCACAGGTCTATGTTTATCTTTAGCACAAGGTTTAGCAATTCTAGCAGTTTCACCGCAGAACTGAATAACATGCCCATCAATATTATCAGACAAGAGCTCTTTAACAATAGCAATATTAGGTTCAACTTTAACTTGCTCAGGAGGTGTATATGTTTTAATATTGCTTTTACGAACCACAGTTGAAGCTTTATCATGATCTTTTATTCTAACAGGGAAAGGTGGTTTCTCAACATAAGAAGGAGGAACAATAGGATCATTATAAGTAATAGTCTTTTCTTCAACTTTAATAGGTGCAGCTACTTTTACTTCTATGGGAGGATGATATTTAAACCACTTCTCCTTAGGGAGATCAACATAAGTAGCAAAAGATTCACAGAAAGAAGCTACTATCTCAGAATCAAGTCCATATTTAGTGCTAAACTTATGGAAAATATCGGTATCCATAAAATATTTAACACAATCAAACTTAGGTGTCATACCTGACTCCTTACCATTGTTGAGGTCCCAATCTTCAGAGTTGCGTTTAATTCTATCCAATAAATTCCATTTAAATCCAATAGTCTTCATCATAAAAGAGCCAGCACAAGAAGTATCAAGCATGGTGCGATTGTTATCAGAAAGTCGAGCATACATTTTTTGAAGAATTGTTTCTCTTGGAAGCTCATGGTTGGGGCATGAATATAACATTGATTTAAGCCTCCCCCAAGCTTGAGAGATGCTTTCTCCTTCGCGAGGCCAAAAATTATATATATAATTACGATCACGATGAACAAGATGCATAGGGTAATCCTTTTGATGAAATTCCAATTTCAATCTTCTATAATTCCATGATCTCGTATCATCACATAGCCTATACCATACCAACGCGTCTCACTTCAAAGATAAAGGGAAGACCTTCTTCTTAGCAACATCATCGGGTATACCTGCAAGCTTAAATAATCCACAAACTCCATCCACATATATTAGGTGTTCATCAGGATGCTTTTTTCCATCTCCTGTAAGAGGATTAGCTAGCAGTTTTTCTATCATACCCGAAGGATACTCATAAGGAATTTCATTTTCATATTCATTTTCAATAGGTTCAGTAGGTTGAGGAGCAACTCTTTGCTCTACTGGTCGGGGTGAAGATACCCCGAACAAGCCCCTCAGAGGATTACTTTCCATAGTAACAAGTGACAGTAAATTTCAGCACAATATATAATTTTTTCCTTACCAAATTCCACCTACCAAAGGCGCTTCACTCCCCGGCAACGGCGCCAGAAAAGAGTCTTGATGACCCACAAGTATAGGGGATATATCGTAGTCCTTTCGATAAGTAAGAGTGTCGAACCCAACGAGGAGCAGAAGGAAATGATAAACGGTTTTCAGCAAGGTATTCTCTACAAGTACTGAAATAAGTGGTAACAGATAGTTTTGTGATAAGATAATTTGTAACGAGCAACAAGTAACAAAAGTAAATAAAGTGCGGCAAGGTGGCCCAATCCATTTTGTAGCAAAGGACAAGCCTGGACAAACTCTTATATAAGGAAAAGCGCTCCCAAGGACACATGGGAATATCGTCAAGCTAGTTTTCATCACGTTCATATGATTCGCATTCGGTACTTTGATAATTTGACATGTGGGTGGACCCGTGCTTGGGTGTTGTTCTTACTTGAACAAGAATCCCACTTATGATTAACCTCTATTGCAAGCATCCGCAACTACAACAAAATTATTAAGGTAAACCTAACCATAGCATGGAACATATGGATCCAAATCAGCCCCTTATGAAGCAATGCATAAACTAGGGTTTAAGCTTCTGTCCCTCTAGCAACCCATCATCTACTTATTACTTCCCAATGCCTTCCTCTAGGCCCAAATAATGGTGAAGTGTTATGTAGTCGACGTTCACATAACACCACTAGAGGCTAGACAACATGCATCTCATCAAAATATCGAACGAATACCAAATTCACATGACTACTAATAGGAAGACTTCTCCCTTGTCCTCAGGAACAAACGTAACTACTCACAAAGCATAAACATGTTCATAATCAGAGGGGTATTAATATGCATAAAGGATCTGAACATATGATCTTCACCAATTAAACCAACTAGCATAAACTACAAGGAGTAATTAACACTACTAGCAACCTACTAGCACCAATCCCGGACTTGGAGACAAGAATTGGATACAAGAGATGAACTAGGGTTTTGAGATGAGATGGTGCTGATGAAGATGTTGATGGAGATTGCCATCTCCCGATGAGAGGAGCGTTGGTGATGATGATGGCGATGATTTCCCCCTCCGGGAGGGAAGTTTCCCCGGCAGAACAGCTCCGCCGGAGCTCTAGATTGGATCCGCCAAGGTTCCGCCTCGTGGCGGCGGAGTTTCGTCCCGAAAGGTTGCTTCTTATTTTTTTTCTCGACGAAAGACTTCATATAGGAGAAGATGGCCATCGGAGAGCCACCAGGGGGCCCATGAGGCAGGGGGCGCGCCCTAGGGGGCGCCCCCCACCCTCGTGAGAAGGATGTGGGCCCCATGGTCTTCATCTTTGGCGAGGATTTTTCATTATTTATTATAAGGTGTTCCATGGAGTTTCAGGACTTTTGGAGTTGTGCATAATAGGTCTCTAATATTTGCTCCTTTTCCAGCCCAGAATTCTAGCTGCCGGCATTCTCACTCCTTATGTAAACCTTGTAAAATAAGAGAGAATAGCCATAAGTATTGTGACATAATGTGAAATAATAGCCCATAATGCAATAAACATCGATATAAAAGCATGATGCAAAATGGACGTATCAATCATGGAGAGCACTGAGGTACAACATGAGGCAGAAAGGGTACTGCCAGATGATATTATGCCTGACTTTGGTGATCTGGTGGCAGCTAAGGAGAAGTCCATACCACAGGGTGCTGGAGAGAAAGGGAAAACAGGGAAAAAACAGAAGACCTGGGGTCCAGTACAAGCAGCAAGGAAAAGTGCAAGGGTGGATAGTTCACAGAATATTGTGGAGAAAGCTAAGCTATTCAAGATGAGGAAGAATCTGGAACTGCCCAAAACTATGAAAGGTATATCTTCATCCAATCCTTTTAATGTGCTTCCTGTAGATGAGATTCTAGATATGACTGACTCTGTGGGAGTCCAAATTAATGAAAATTTGAAGGATATAGATCATGGTGTCAGTAGTAGTGATGGTTTTATTGTTAATAGTAGGCTTGAAGTTGTTAGCTCTGGTAGAACTGAGTGGGAGGAAGAGATGGGGGGTTGGTCCCCGGTTATATCGAATAGATGGGGCAAGCATCCCAATAAGCGTTTCCAATGAAATATATTTTCTGGAACATCAGGGGAATTTTGGCCCCTGGAAGAAAAAAATGTATTGAGGATTCAATTTGGCCTCTAAAACCTGGCATTATTGGTTTTCAGGAAACTAAGCAGCAGGACTTCTCTAGGAATTATCTCAAAAATTTAATGGGCAATAGAAACTTTAGTTGGAATCATCTCCCTTCTACTGGATCTGCTGGAGGCATTCTGGTGGGTGTGGATGTTGATTGTTTTGAAGTGGTTAGTTGGGAGATTAAATCTTTTTCTGTTAGTGTGTTGGTGAAAGATAAAGTTACTAATCTAGTTTCTAGAATTACTACTGTCTATGGTCCCACTTATGATGATAAGAAACAAGATTTCCTCTCGGAGCTTCACTCCCTTTTTTTAAATTGGGATGGCCCTACTATTGTGGGAGGAGATTTTAACCTGGTGAGATTCCAGGAGGACAAAAGTAATGGTAATGTAGATTTTAGGTGGGCAGATAGGTTTAATGCCTGGGTAGACATGTGGTCTCTGTTGGAGATTGATATGTCTGGCAGGAATTATACTTGGGGTAATAATCAGGAAAATATGATTATGTCTAAGATTGATAGGATCTTCTGTACCATAGATTTTGATGCCTCCTTCCCTATGGCTAGTTCCAGAGTGTTACCTAGGGTTGGTAGTGACCATACTCCAGTAGTTTGGGAGTCTGGGGTGGAGCAGAGGAGTAGAAAAAGTAGTTTTAAGTTTGAAAAGTGGTGGTTTACAAGACCTGATTTTAAAGATCTGGTTCACAAAGCTTGGGCTGGTGGATGTAACTCTTGCAACACTGTTGATGTGTGGCAACATAAGGTGAGAACCTTTAGGAGGTTGGCTAGTGGTTGGAGTAGAAATATAGAAGCTTTGCTTAGAAAGAATAAGAAAGAGCTTATGTCTGAGTATGATTTCTTAGATGTCAAAGCAGAAACTGGAGAGTTGTCTGCAGATGAACACAATAGGATGAATGACATCCTTAAAGAACTCAATGAGTTGTGGCTTGTTGAGGAGATTAAAGCGAGGCAACATTCCAGGGATAGAGACATAGTGGAACGAGATAGGAACACTGCTTATTTTCAAGCAGTGGCTAACCAAAGGAGGAGGAAGAAGTTGATCCATGTGTTAGATGGGGATGATGGCCCAGTTACAGATAATGATGAGATGAGTAAGATTGCTGTGAATTATTATAAAGAACTATTCAAATGGGAACCTAGACCTAATATTTGGTTGAAAACTGACTTTTTCACTGAAGGGGAAAAAGTTACTGTAGAGGAGAATGCTAGACTAGAGGCTAGATTTACTGAAGAGGAAATTAGAATTGTTGTGTTTAGTTCATACTCTGATGGAGCACCTGGACTGGATGGTCTACCTTTTATGTTTTATCAGGAATTCTGGGATGTAATTAAAGAGGATTTGATTAAGATGTTTGATGCCTGGTTTGAGGGAAACCTAGATATATTTAGGCTTAAGTTTGCTATGATTACCTTGATTCGTAAGGAGAATGAGGCTAGGACTATGAATAAGTTTAGGCGTCACCTATTAGTTTACTAAACTGCTCTTTTAAGATTTTCACTAAGGTGGTGACTAAATAGGTTGGCTCTCATAATTGGTAGACTGATCTCTGAAGCTCAGTCTGCTTTTGTGAGGGGCAGATTCATTTTAGAGAGTGTGGTTACAGCTCATGAGATAGTGCATAAGGTGCATTCTACTGGTAGGAAAGGCCTGATGTTTAAGATTGATTATGAAAAAGCCTATGATAAAGTGAACTTAGATTTTCTGTATGAGATCCTAGCTCTTAGGGGTTTTGGGCCAAGGTGGCTGGGCTAGATCAGAAGTTTAACTGAAAATGGCTCTGTGGGAGTCAAATTAAATGGAGAAGAGAGTGACTTTTTCCTCACTGGAAAAGGCCTTCGACAGGGGGATCCAATATCCCCTCTTCTCTTTAATTTGGTTGTAGATGTGTTCTCTAGGATGCTGGTGAAAGGAACACAGGCTGGATTGGTAAAGGGTTTATGCCCTGAACTTGTTAGGGGGGGTGTCATGTGCTTGCAATACGCGGATGATACTCTTTTGTTCTTAGAAAATGATGAGAGAGTAGCGCTTAATTTGAAGTGGATTTTAACCTGCTTTGAGCAGGTTTCTGGGATGAGAATCAATTACCATAAGAGTGCCTTAGTCCCTATTAACATGGAGAGCTTTATCCAAATCTTTCAATGTGTTGTGGGGGGATTTCCAATTAAATATCTAGGTATTCCTCTTCATTATAATAGGCTGGGTAGAGAAGATCTGCAATATTTGATAGATAAGATTCTAGCTAGGATTGTAGGATGGAGAGGGAAATTACTGTCATATTTAGGAAAGATCACCCTGATTAAAGCATGTCTAGCTAGTATTCCTTTATACCTATTATCCTTTTTTAAGTTTCCTAAGTGGGCTCTTAAACTGATTAATGCTCACATGGCAAACTGCCTCTGGAGTGATAGTGAAGGGGTTCATAAGATTCATCTAGCTAATTGGGGGTTTATTTGTATGAAGAAAGAATATGGGGGTATGGGGGGTCCTGAATCTGCAAGACATGAACTTGTGCCTGATTGGTGCATGGGTTAAGAGATATATTGCAGGAGAGGGGTCCTTGTGGAAAAAAGTAGTAGATAGTAAATACAATACTAGAAATCCCAATATCTTATGTTGCCATGATAATCATCCATCACAATTTTGGAAAAGCTTCTTGTGGGCTTTACAGGCTGTGAAGTTTGGTTATAAGTGGAAGATAGGGAATGGGAGATCAGTTAGGTTCTGGGAGGACATTTGGCATGGAAATGCTCCTCTGGCTACCCAGTTTTGGGATCTGTATTTCTTGGTTCAGGAAAAGAACAAAACTCTTGCCGATCTGTGGGACGGTGTTGAGCTTAAGTGTACTTTCAGAAGAACTTTCTCTGATGACCTTATGGGGCAATGGTTGGATCTGTGTAGTATAGTAGAGTCGATTCATTTAGATGGGGAGGAGGATAACCTTATCTGGCATTATGAGTCGAACGGGGTTTATTCTTCCAAGTCCCTATACGCTATTGTCAATTTTAGAGGGATGCAACCAATATTCCTTCCTGCTGTTTGGAATATCAAAGTGCCCCCAAAAATTCAAGGGTTCCTGTGGTTATTTTCACAGAACAAAATCATGACTTGTGATAATCTAAGAAGAAGAGGGATGGCAAAACCTTTAGAGTGCGTGCACTGTAAGGAGATAGAGTCAGTTTATCACTTATTCTTTGAGTGTGTGGTAGCTAGGAATGTCTGCAATATTGTTAGGAAGATATTCCAGATAGATGTGATAGATTTTGAGTCGATTGCTAGACGTTGGTTATGTAACAAGAAGAATCTTCATTTTAACTTTGTCTCTTCTGCAGTCCTGTGGGGGCTGTGGAATGCTAGAAATGCTATTATTTTTAATAGATGCTCACGGATATCTATGAAACAGGTCCTGGGACCAATCTTTGGGTACCTGAGAGCCTGGACCAAGATATCCAAGGATCTGCCAGGAGGCCTGTTGGACAAATTTCAGAAAGAGCTGTGGGGGATCTTAAAAGTACCGTTTGCGCTAGAACTAGGTGGATCGGGAGATGCACGGTGTTGGATGCGGATCGTGGAGGGCAACGGTAAGTGAAGCTGGACATGGGGGCAGGACGTCGCTGGAATACCAAAAGATGCATCCGGAGGAAGCTGATGCTATTGATGTTGTCTTCTCTGGTTTCTGATGTTTTCCTCTGTCCAAGTTGTCGCTGTTGTGCCCCAGATGTGGATGGTTTTGGTATGCGTCGAGGAGTCTGTCGTAGTAGTTTGGTTAATGTGATTTTGCTTTGGGTCGGTGTGTGTGTGAATTCTGGCATGTGCCGTGTAAAAGACCTGTGTTGGGCTTCGCTTTCTTAATGAAAAATGGAGCCGTGTAAAAGACCTGTGATCATCGAAAAAAAGAGGGAAGCGGCGGTGCCTAGAGGAGCCAGAAAATCGCGTCGCCTTCAACGAAGGTTTATTGGGCAGGCCCACAAAGAAACCACTGCACGGCTTTTCTGGTTCTCCGGTCTAGTTTTCCATGCGGTTCTCTCATTTCGTGTTTGTTTGTTTCTCATGTTTTTTAATTTTTATTTTTTAGTTTCGTGCTTAATTTTATTTTCTTACAAAATAAATGATTACCAAATAAAATCCTAAAAATTATTTAGCTGGATAATAAATCACTGGCAGGATTTGATAAACATTTATTTACCAATCACATCAACCTCTTGGAAATAATATGATAAACATTTCTTAACACGTGACAAACATTTTCTTGTATGTGATGAACATTTTTTAATACTTGTGGAGTCTTTTTTAAAACTTGGTAAATAATATTTGATACACATTTATGTTGGAACTTTTTGTAGAACATGAAGGGAAAAAAAATATTAATATGCGCCTAATAATGTTTCAATATGCGAAGAATTTTAAATACATACTGAACCTTTTAAAGAAAAATTTCATGCATGGAAAAATAAATATTCATGTAATTCAAAAGTGTTCACACATTTGTAACAAAATGTTCATGTATTTGTAAAAGTATTTGGAACTTTTATATAGAAAATAAGTGTTCCAGAACAAAAGTGAAAAAAAGCACAACAGAAATAAGTTGAGAACAAAAGTGTAATAATATGATGAACATTTTCTTATGGGAAAACTTTGTTTTTGCCACTCTAACTTTTGACCACTTTGCTTATGTCACTCTAGAATTTGACATATCACTTTTGCCACTCCTAATTTTTGACAATACATCACAATTGCCATTCTGTGGCAAAAGCAAAAAATTTAGAGTGGCAATTGTGATACATTGTCAAAATCTAAGAGTGGCAAAAGTGAAATGAGAAGTTATTGCTTTTGCCATGGAATGACATTTATGATGTATTGTCAAAAACTAGGAGTGGCAAAAGTGAAATGAGAAGTTATTGCTTTTGCCATGGAATGACATTTGTGATGTATTGTCAAAAACTAGGAGTGGCAAAAGTGATATGTCAAATTCTAGAGTGGCATAAGCAAAGTAGGCAAAAACTAGAGTGGCAAAAACAAACTTTTCCCTTTTCTTAACACACGACAATCATTTTCTTGTATGTGATGAACATTTTTTTAATACTTGAGGAGTCATTTTTAAAGCATGACAAGTAAATTTTCTACACACGTTTATGTTGATAATTTATGTAAAACATGAAGGACAAATTATTAATATCGCTTAACAATGTTTCAATACGCGAAGAACATTTTTTCAAGACATAATGAACCTTTTTAAGAAAAAGTTTATGTATTGAAAATAAATATTCATGTAACTCAGAAGGTGTTCACACATTTGTAACAAAATGCTCATGTATTTGTAAAAATATTGGAAATTTATTATGTATAAAAATGTACACAGAACAAAAAAAGAAAAAACAACAGAAATGGGAAGAAACAAAATATAATAACCAAAAAGGAGAAAAAATATTCAGAAGATTTTTTTGCTAGTAATTATGTACATGCAACGCATGATTCAATTTTTTTATCTTTATTATTCTATGTTTTGCTTCTCCAGATTTACTTAATCAGTCTTGCTACCAGTGAATATGAATATCACTGATGGTGGGGGTGAGACGCCGACGGTGGCACGGTTCGCTTACAGGGTCGTAGTCTATGGATCAGGTCGATTTGTTTGGAAACATTTTGAGTTGCGATTTCTTTAGATTGCTAATTACAGTGCTTTGACTGATTGATACAATGTTTATTTTTGAATTGCTAATTACGGTGATCTGATTGATTGATCTGATGCTTTTTTTCTTTTGGAATTTTCTTTTTTGAAACTGGGCAAAAGATTTGCCACTTTCATTGATTAAGAAAAAAGTTTAGAGTTTTTGGCCAAAGGCCGAATTACAAAACGTTACTCTCGCTTGTGGTACTACATTATTCAAATACTTGGCCCCTGCAATGCAAGGCACCAAAGCTTTGAACGCGAGGAGCAGCGATGGCGTTAACCATGTTCCTGGCATTCCACATGCCCTCAGCTCCACTCCGCAGGCATCTTGGGCTCTTGGCGTTGGCGCAACCAGCGAGCTCCACTCGAAGTCTTCCACGCCCATCATCATGCGCCAGCACTCCTTCACTCTCTACAACTTCAGCTGTAATTTTTTCCTTTTGAAATGCTGCTGCTGTCTATGCGTGGACCAATGGGCGTTGGGCACCTGCCGAATCAGATGCCACTGGTGCCCACATTACTAGCTCTAGTAGTTTTCTTCGGACCATAAGCACAGAAATCGCCAGGCCGCAGCAAGCGCGCGTCAACGCAGGACACGATGCAATCTGTCAGGGAGTTCGTCCTCCGCTGCCTATGGCTCTGCACGGAGGCGGAGGCCGA
The DNA here is from genome assembly GCF_002162155.2 of Triticum dicoccoides. Classification (NCBI taxonomy): domain Eukaryota; kingdom Viridiplantae; phylum Streptophyta; class Magnoliopsida; order Poales; family Poaceae; genus Triticum; species Triticum dicoccoides. The sequence goes on from NC_041386.1 coordinate 644,677,944, forward strand.
GCCCGAGCCCGATCACGCCCCCGCCGCCAGCGACGGCCTGCAGGCGTTCGCCCTCGGCCTGAACAAGCGCCTCGCCGACGACGACGCCGGCAGGAGCGGCAACCTGGTCACGTCGCCGCTGTGCGTCTACGCGGCGCTGGCGCTGGTGGCCGCCGGCGCCCGCGAGGGCACCCTCGACGAGCTACTCCGCGTCCTCGGCACGCCTTCCCGGGACTTCCTCGCCGGCCACGTCCGCGCGCTGGCCGAGCACGCCCTCGCCGACGGGTCCCGGACGGGCGGCCCGCGCGTCAGCTTCGCCTGCAGCGTGTGGCACGACGTGACGATGCCCCTCCGCCCCGCCTACCGCGCCGCCGCCGCCGAGTCGTACAAGGCCGTCGCCCGCGCCGTCAACTTCCGCCAAAAGGTGAGCAGTGCACATCGGCCGTGACCGTGATCGATCTGTGGCATGGCATGCATGCACTAGTATACGGTTGTCATTATGTACGTCGGTCGTGGTACGTGCAGCCGGAGGAGGCAACGTAGCAGATCAACGCATGGGTGGCGGCTGCGACGAACGACCTCATCCCCTCCATCCTCAGCCCCGACGCGCTGTCCAGCCGCACCGTCCTGGTGCTCGCCAACGCCATCTACTTCAGGGGCAGGTGGGAGAAGCCGTTCGACAAGGAGCTCACCAAGGACGACAAGTTCCACCGCCTCGACGGCACCGCCGTGGACGCGCCCTTCGTGCGCGGCTTGGGCTGGCACAACATCGCCTGCCACGACGGCTTCAAGGTGCTCCAGCTCCGCTACCTGCAAGGCCACCCCTCGCCGGGCCAGCTGCAGCCGCCGCCGATCTACTCCATGTGCGTCTTCCTCCCCGACGCACGCGACGGGCTGTGGGAGCTCACCGACAAGATGGCCTGCGCCCCCGACTTTGTGCGCAAGCACCTGCCGTGTGGCGACGTCATGGTCAGCGATTTCCGTCTGCCTAAATTCAAGGTCAGCTTCGGCATGACAATGGAGGGCGTTCTCCAGGACATGGGCCTCAACGAGGCGTTCGAGCCGGGGAAGGCCGACTTGTCCGACATGGCGGAAGACGGCGCAGGGAAGCTGGCGCTGGAGAAGGCACCGAGGCGAACGAGGAAGGCACCGAGGCCGCGGCTGCCACCGTTGCGACCGTGACGTTATGTTCTTGGAAAACTAGTGAGGCGCCGCATGTGGACTTCGTGGCTGACCATCCGTTTGGCTTCTTCGCCGTCGAGAAGATGTCCGGCGCTACCCTGTTCGCGGGGCACGTCCTTGACCCCACGACCAACTGACGGAGGGAGGAAACTGCATTCATAATTGGATTTTTATATACTCCCTCTGTGCCGAAATACATGTCGCTTGAGTAGTCATTACATCTGCTTTATTACGTTTGCCACATGATTCTATATATTCATGTTAAATGGTTACATTCACTTCTGATGACCGGGAAACTTTTGCTATGTTTTAGTTGCATTGCACAGAACAAAGATTCATACGACTCTGCCTTCATTGGAACTAGATGATATCCGGCGTCGTGTTGTAGTGAGAACATGCGGGAATTGGTAGCAATATTTTTTTTTGATTAGATTTGCTTGTCTTGAATTTAAAGATGAGATTAAAGATAGAAAGTACACATGATTTGTTGTATTTGATCATTATGTAGTTATAAAATAATTATTAAGCAGTATTTCTCACGCATGTTGAGAGAAATCAAAGTAGCGGTGTTGATAAAATGGGATGTGTGCATGTTGAAATAATTATCTTTTTTTAGAGTGAAAGAATTATCATAGGTTGCATTTTCATGCATGCACATTAAGGGAAATAAACGTAGTGGAGTTGATGATGTGGCAAGTGTGCATGTTAAGATAGATTGAAGTAGTGGGGATCAACTAAATATGTTTCAGAAACAGATGATTGCACTTTTCCATCCTTTTTTTTTGAGAAACAGATTTTTTTTCCGAGAAGCAAAGTTATGCTTCTCACGGAAGCAAATTTGTGCTTTTCATTGAAGCACAATTTTTTCCTTTTTGGGAAGTGTTTCTCGTGAAAGCAAATATGTGTTTCTTGTGGAAGCTTTTTTTTTCCTCTTATTGAGAAGCATGTCCTTGTACTTTTCACGAAAGCAAATTTGTACTTCCAATAGAAGCAAATCTACGCTTCTCGTGGAAGCATATATTTTTTTCTTTTTGAGAAGCACAACTATGTTCCGTAGAAAAAACATAGCTCCAAAATCTAGGGAAAATCAGGCAAAAAATAGGAAAATTTTGATCTAAACCCCAAACAAGCATAAAAAAAATTAGAGGGAGCACACAACACACGACATATGGCGGCAGCTGGACACACCACTTGGCGCACTCCTAGGCCACCAAAAATGACCCATGGTCTATGGAGCCCCCCGCCCCCAGGGGGTAACCTCTCTTTAGTTGCTCCTGGCGATCGGGACATGTCTATTTGTCTTATAGCGAGCAGCAAAAAATGACGCACCCCCATGGGCTTCCTTGAGCCCAGCTAGCTTTGGAAAGAAGTTCTCATCAAAGCTATCTTTATTAATATTAAATCATTGTTATATCAAGTTTACTCAAACCCAAAACCAGGAGATTCATTGATCCAATTACATGCTTTTTTGTCACGAAAACAAGACCTACATAGTTCATGAGCCACACCATTCACTACTCTTTAATAATGTATAAAATCGACCTTCACGATCATTGTATTCATGTATACAATCCATGCAGAGGCTGTCTAGTATATAAATTGATCACGACCATTGAATCTAGTGCTATCTGCAACAAATGATTCCCCAGAGAATTAGCCAAATGTAATGAACCACGCGGTTGTACCAAAACCTTCATCTTCATGATGAGCTGCACCAACATTCAATTTGACATGTTTTGCTTCAGGTCTAGTCTTAGCATGTTATCCCTAACGTTTACCTTGGCCGCGTTCATCGAAAAAGCAGAGGATTAAGATCGGCCATATAGCCACCTGAGAGACGCATCCTCTGTGTGTGCATGTGTAGTTTGGCGCATAACCACTGAATGTACTAATAAAGTACAATGCATTGCAAGTAGGAGTTTAGATAACCAAAGTATGAATGACCATATTATAACAGGTAAACATGTGAGTTTTGTATATGCATGCCGTTGATGTTGATTTAATTCCCGTAGTTCATTCATAAACAAATCAAACCATAGGTAAAGAATATCAAAAAACTTCATGGCATGGTACTAACGGAAACTCAAGTCAAATATATCCCGCACATTTGTCTTTAGATATCCCGCATTGCAGTTTTTTGAGTATCTAACGTGTTGTCATAGGCTTGAACAAAAAATATCATAATTCTTTAAAAGAAAAACGCCTAAGGAATTAACATATGAAAGAAGAACAAAATGAGAAGTGTCTATGATGTGAGGTTTCGTGCATATTGCACACAGTAAATTACAAAGTAAAAAAAATGGATAGTAATACACCTGAAAGAGAAAGTTTTGGTAATTAAAATTTGAAAGGTTCTGGAACAAGTGAGAAATGTTTTGTGTGTTTGAGGTTTGTACATTGTAATTCAAAATGCAAAAAAGGAATGGTAATTCATTTAGAAGATTTGGTAAACAATTAAAGTATGGCACATTGAAAAAAAAGAGAAATACATGTGTTTTAAGGTTTGTACATTGCACTCAATCTCAACCATGATATACTATCTTCTAGACAGTAGATGTGATAGAATCTATGAAGTGAAGATGACAACAAATGAGTAATAGTGCTTGAATTTGCAAGCTATATAACATTGGACTGGCTTTATCCAACGGTTAATATTCAAAATTATTTGTATACTATTGGTGTATTTATAGAATAGCATCTTATCACTATGGTCTCCAGAGTCCCATGTTTCACATGCTTGGCAATTGTCATTGGTCGTTTAGTTATGCAGAAAAAAATCTCTAGCACAGTCTGCACCCACTCCGTCCATGGACAGTTGGCCGGGCAGAGGCCCTCCAACAGTATCCCTCATTTTTGGCTGTGGACTGTGACTGACTATGAGCTGGACGAACTGTGAGGAGAAAAAGTCGAGCGAGAAGATGTGTGCTATGGGAAGGTGTGGCTCGACTGACGGCGGGTCGAGCAGATTGTCCAGACTCCCCTATTCATTCCCTCAATTTGTGGATAGAGCGGTACATTTCAGACGTCCAGTCCAGTCTGCGGACAAAGGAGGACACATTTTTCTTTAATTGAAATGAGAAATAGCATTAAAGGTCTAAAAGTGTTCGAATCGTTCTATCCAGACATATAGCAAAGAAAATAAGGGTCCGCGTTGGGATGCTTTAATATACTTCATCTCTACTTTTCAACCATGCTCTTTGGGGAGATCATATTGAGCTCTGAGAATTTGAGCACACAAAAATAATCCAAATTCGAGACTAACCTGAGATTGTCAAATTCAAAAGTGTACCTTCCAAAAAAAATAAATAAACCAAATTCGCATATAAAACCCACTACAGAGAAAGAAAGGGCCCACTATAGGCTATGCTAAGTGGCGCCCGTTGGTTGGCTACAAGCGGAACGTTTTCTTTTTCCTTGTTTAGATAGATGTGAGGGTTCTTTTTGAGAAAGAAAGGAACAACGCTGGGCTATGCCAAGTGGCGTCCGCTGGTTCGCTGCGATGGGAACTTTTTCTTTTTCTTTTTTCTTTTTCTGACGGAGTTGAGGTTTTTCTTTGAGATGTTTTTTTAAGATGAACATGCGACTTTTATTTCTGATATGGAGGTGACGACCCATGTGCTTTTTTTAGATGGAAACAAGCATACAATTTGCCACGTGTCACTTGCTGGTTGGCTGAGTGAGGAAGTTTTTTAAAGATGAATGTGAGGTTTTTTCTCCTTTTTTTTGTCGAGATGGAGGTGAAGGCCCATGTTTTTTTTTTGAAATGGAAATGGAAACATACACACAACTTGCTCTCACGTTGAGCTATTTCGAAATAAAAAAAATAAAGAAAAAGCTCGAACGAAGCTCACACCGGAAAAGGTTCGTGCCTTTTGGCTTCGTTGGTGTATACAGTATGTGCAAAATCTCACGTGATGCGGTCGTATTGTGAACCCACATGTCAGCGACACAAGCCTTACAAAGAGCACACCTGCCAGGTGGGCCACCTCGCTCGCCCACCTCCCCCTCCGTCCACGTGACCCCCGTTCCCGTTCCCGTTCCCGGCTCCCTTTCCATCGGGCTATTTTCTTTTCCATTTTCGTTTCTGTTTTTACCATTTGTTATTAATTCTCTCTACGATCTCGTCCTCCTCCCCTCCCCCTTCCGTTTGGTTTGATCCCTGGCATTCAATTGCGCGCGAGGCGTAGCCCGTGCTCCGATCGCGCGGCGCGTATGGCGCTCCCCGGCGGCCCCGCCGCGCCGACGCCGGAGCCGGAGCCGGAGCCGCTCAGGCTGGCGGAGGAGGAGGTGCGGGAGGTGGAGCTGTTCGAGGATGCGGTGGACGTGTCGCCGACCGCCTCCGCGCACCCGGTGACATGGGGCGAGGGCGAGGCCGCACCGCCGTCGATGTCGGTGTCGATACCGCAGCGCGACGAGGCGGGGGCCGCGGAGGAGGAGGAGGAAGCGTACGAGTCACCTCCGGCGTCGGGAGCGTCGGGGCCTCCGGGGATTGACGGCGCGGGATGGTCGCCTTCGGTTTCCGAATCGCGAGAGGGCAGCGCCTCGCCGTCGGGGCAGCGCGCGAGGGGCGCGGAGGAGGAAGAGGGGAATTGGGTGGCCCCGCCGGGGGCAGCAGGCTCGCCAGGGATGGAGGACTCGAGGTCCAGGTCCTCGTCGGCACCGCCTTCGCCCCGGCCGTCGTCGTCGCCTGCGCCGCAGATCAGGCCGCACCCGCGCCACGTGCGGACCAGCAGCTTCCAGCGGTTCCGGCAGCAGATGCAGCGCGCGTGGAAGTGGGGGCCTGTCGGAGGTGGAGTAGGCGCCGAGAGGAGCCCCAGGGAGCAGTTGCTGCGCACTTCGGTCAACATTGAGGCTATGGCGAACCAGAAGCGGCAGTGGTATCAAGTCCACACCAAGGTGCGGGTATACTGACTGCTGTTTTGTTCAATCCTGCTCATCATACTTGTGCATTTGGATGCAACTTTTGTCTAGCCGGGTGATCTGCATAGATAAATGATAGCTGAAGTTGTAAATCCATGCAAATAGCTTGAGAGTCCTAGCATACTTAGAATGTGCAGGTTCACACCGTAAGAAGATGTAAAATAGCAGCTGACATATCAGGTTCTAACACCTCCCTTTCCTATTTTCACTGTTTGTTATATACGGTTCAGCAACAGTCACTAGTCAGATTGGTAAGCAGATGATCATATTACTGTACTTAATTAACTTTATTTTTTGGGGCCGCATTGGAGAAATTTTGCACACTCTTAGCAAAGCAGTTTATGCGTGATAATGTTTTTCATTCTCTTAGGACATTTGGCATACCATGAACAGACTATCTTTGAGGTATTTGAGTGTGTGATTGAAGAACAGCTAAAGTGAAGTTATCTCTCACTGCTTGGATATAATTGCTAAATATGTCCAAGTATGTTTTCTTGAGAGCATATGTCCAACTACAAGAGTGCTTTCCTGGTAGTGTGTGGAATTTCTCCTGCACTTTTAAGTTTATAGAGAGGGCTTTGAGACTTGGTTACATGCACTTATTCCTTTAGTTTCTCTTGCAGTTTTTATCTGTACTTAGCATGAACTTCCCCTTCTTAAAGCTATTTTTTAATCTCTCTTGCAGGATCAGAATCAATTTAAGGAACCATCTTCGCTCTTTGAACATTTTTTCGTAGTTGGACTCCATTCTTATGCAAATGTTGCAGTAATTGAGGATGCTTTTGCAAAAAGGAAAGCTTGGGAGTCTAAAGTAGCATGTTCAGAGGTTGTTGATCTTAATAAAATTCAGTACCATGGACCAATACCAACCATGGAACCACAGGTAGGGTGCTTTGTTGACTATGAGTTCTTCTATTTTAGGGGAAATTGTGTCATGTTTGGTTTTTGGTCCTATTGGTTAGGTAGGATTGTGTCATGTTTTGCATATTTTCAAGGACCACTGTTCGCCCATCCATAAGTTTATTTACTCACAGCGCAACAAAGGATACATATTAATTATCTCCAAGGTTCGGGTAGTAATCAATTATAACTGTATTCATTGATAATGCATGCAAAGTTATTTACCATAACAAGTTCTTTTTCTGTATTCATGTTAGTATATGTTTCCTGTAGCATGAAAAGGCTTATAGAGCATCCCTATCTGTCTGCAGCATGGTAATACCAAAAAGCATGCAATAATCTTTCTTTATAGAAACTGGAATGTACTACCTTTTCTTTAATGGATGCAGCTTGTGGGTATTTTGTTTAGAGTAAATTGCACTTTGGATCAATGGTCGGTGGCTATTCTTTTTGGGTAGGGAGAGAGGATTAACAACTGCGTGTTCTCAATTGAGTGCTGAACTGCTGTGCTTGTGTGACTCTGCATACTTGTAGCTAATTCTTTTCATAGGAGTGAGAATCGTGATCTGGATAAAATTTTAGATCATTTGAACATAATCCCAGAGTGACAACCTGAATTTCTCCTTATCACAAATTTTATTTCAAGTTCATATGAAGGTTCACATGTACTTTCAGTATCCGTGTCATCATCTTGTAAGCCTTGTTCTTTGGCAGTAATACTAGTTTCCATCTTGTAAAGCCTTGATAGCTAAGCTCTGGAAACTTCAATATCCTATTGTACACTGGGACAGACAGCAAACTTTAATCCTGATTTCTCCAGGAGCGATTCTAGACTCACTTGCCTGTTCTGATAAATCATCTCTGATCTACTTTTTCCTTTTTTTACTTGCAGATTCTTTTCAAATATCCACCTGGAAAGAAAGAGGATATTAGAGAGGCTGATTTACCCTCATTCTGTTTTCCTGAAGGTGTAAAGGTTAGATAAATAATGTTCTTGCTGAAACTGTACTGCTCCTATTGGCTTCTTTAAGAAAGTTCTTAACCTTTTCTGTTCATTTTAATCCTTTTATATATTTTATGCTGCAATTTTCTTGATTCTTGTTTAATTCAATATTTCAGGCTCGCTTAGTCGAGAGGACTCCTTCCATGAGTGATCTAAATGAAGTGATATTTGGGCAGGTGAAAATTAGTTGTAGCAGGATTTGGAAACCTCCTTATATTAGCAGTTTTTTGTTTTACCGGCCACCTGCGGTATATAGGAATCCTGTTTAGGGTAAATGAATAATCTGCTAACCTTATTTTCGTTGAGAACATGATACTCTTGTTTAAAGTGTAGACCAGTGTTTGTTTATACTTTTCAACTTTATCTGTGATGGTCCCTTGCACATGATGTTCCAACTTGAGCTTTCCAGTTTTCATACTTAATGGAGGCTTTCTTTTGAATAGAACTTGCTAACTTGTATGACATCTTTTACATAGGAACATCTGTGCCGAGATGATTTGTCCTTTATCTTCTTCCTAAAGGTTTGTTTGTTTATTCATTTTCAATTTTGATATTCCTGGATGATTGTATTCAGGTATCTCGATTACTCTTTTCTTATTAATTGTTGTTGATGACACCAGGTATCGGACAATGCACCACTATATGGTGTTTGCCTTCACGTCCAGGAAATTGTTCAAAGAGCCCCTGGTATACTAGGAGCAGTCTCACCCCTAAATCAGACTTCCTACAAGCCAAGCCGTTTCTTGGTTTCTGCACCACGTTGTTACTGTTTACTTACAAGAGTACCTTTTTTTGAGCTACATTATGAGATGTTAAACAGGTTTGTCCAGCATATATACTTCTATTTGTCTGAGCTAACAACCATGCATAACGCCCCTAGTTTTGTATCTCCCCAATTCAGTACTAAGATATGATCGGTGTGTTGGCTGTCAATTATATGAACAGCATAATTTCACAGGAGAGGCTTGAAAGGATAACACAGTTTGCCAGTGAAATTGCTCTGGCAGGGCCAGTCCCCCGTTCCTTGAGAGAACAGTTAGAAGATCAATCAGACGGGGATTTTGAATCTCCAAGTGGTCTTCCGTACAATGACTGGACAGACTATGCTGTACCTGTCAACAGTATATCAGGTCTTGTTTCTTCACCAGGACTTACATCAGAAAGAGATGTCCCTTCATATTTGTTCAGGAGTTGGGAACCTAATTCTCCTGAAAGTATGTCGGCTAGTGAGACTTCAGATTCTAGTTATGCAAAAGAACCTGAGAAGGAAGGAAGACATAGTTTCCAACAATACGAAGATTGTATATCACAGAACTCGGAATCCCGCTGCGACAGCTTTGGAAGAGCAAGTAGTACTTATGAGAATGGACATACTTCCCCAGATCTTCTTTCGATGCATTCTCCTATCTCTACAAGATTAGAACGCACACAGAGTATGGAGTCAATACACAGGTAACCCTGATAATTTGAAAAATAATTCCTGCAATTGTGAAGTACAATTATGGCGTCAATCAGATCTGCTAGGATTTATCTGAATTCTGAAGTTATGAGTAATCTGTTTAGGATCTTATTAATGATGATGTTGGAATGCATAGATCATTGTGAACTATGACACGTCTAGTATTATTATCACACCATTTACCTTATTAATTGAGCATCCTGATGGTTTGTGACAGTTCAGTCAAAGGTGCTGGGTCAGATGAAGAAGACGATGAGGTAAATGTGAAGAATGAAAGTGGTGTTGATGATGGCAAAGTTCTGGGATGGGCTAAGGTTTGTCTATAATATCAAGTTGGAAGAATTCCATCTGATGGTTCTTGTCCTTACTGATCATTCTTATTTTAGGCACACAATAATGAACCTCTACAAATTGTTTGTGGTTACCATGCTCTTCCTCTGCCACCTCGCGGAGGAGAAGTTGTCTTCCAACCCCTTGAACATCTCCAGCCTGTTAAATACTCCCGGCCTGGATTATCATCATTGGGGTTAGGAGACACAAATTTGGACAATGATTTGAATTCGGCAGAAACAAATGTGGTAGATAATTGACTTTTTACGGCACTATCTGTAGCACATCGTCCCTTCACTAATCATAATTTTTATTTAGGTCATTGTGAATGCCTGTTTGGTCGCTGCAGAAGAAGCTCTTGCATTATCAATATGGACTATGGCTACAGTTTGTCGTGCTTTATCCCTGGAAAGTGTATGTTGCATTACTCTTTTTTTTTTTGGTTCAGTTAAGGAGTTCCATTAGTTTGTATTACTCCATCCGTCCCATAATATAAGATGTTATTACAATCGGCATGTGAGTATATCGGTTGTAACAACATCGTATATTATAGGGCAGAGGGAGTACTATTGATCATGTACCAGGGAAATTTGTTTAGAAGATTGCAGCGAGACTTACTTCTTTCCCTTTTTCTTTTCCTTTTTGAGGCCTACAATAACTCCCTAGACATTATATAAGTGATTGGCTGCCATCATGGTTGGCTTTGTGTGTGTAAAGTTGTTTCTTTTCTCCTGCAGATGCTAGCATTATTCACTGGAGTTCTGCTGGAGAAGCAAATTGTGGTAATATGCCCAAATCTGGTATGGTCTTTCAAGTACCTGAGCTTTGTGACAATGTGTTCTGGTTTTATGCTATACTTGATCCTGCTGATTCTAGCAGCTCTCTCGGATGCTTAACTGCAGGGCGTACTGTCAGCAATTGTTTTATCAATTATACCAATGATAAGGCCATTCCAGTGGCAAAGTTTACTGCTTCCTGTAAGTAATATTGTATCCTGTAGTTGTTGAAGTTTCTATCCTGTTTTGATTTTAGTAATACCATATTAGTATATAGTATTTTTTTTTTTGGGGGGGGGGACTGTGTGAGCATAGGCTTTCATCTGCTTTGTTTTGCATTTTGCTCAGTTTTGTCTATTCTTTTGCATCTTATTATATGCCAATATGTCATAAGGACCGTGTTAGCTAGAAACTGCCGAAACTATTGGCTGCCATCAGTACTATTTTTTCTTGAAAATGATCCACCACCCTTTTATTTAAGTTATTCAATCAAGTTGTAGATGGACATTTTTTGAAAAATATAAACTGGCACTTCCCTCCGATCCAAAATAAGTGTCTCAGCTTTGAACTGAAGTTAGTTCAACCTTAGTTCAAAACTGCGACACTTATTATGGATCGGAGGGAGTAATTCCTTTTTGGCAAATAAACCGGTAACTTAAATAGACAATTGTCACGAACAAGGTCTGTAATTTGTAAAGTTGCTCAGCAGGTCTGCCTCTTTGTTACATTTCACTATGACACAAAGTGTCGCTGATATTTTGTGAAACAATGATTTGTTAATGGTTCAAGATAGAGAGAGGAAGCGCTCCCGCGTCGCCCCCTAGGGTGACGTCGGGGCGAACCCTAGCGCCGCCACTGCCACTGGCGTTGGCGGCAGGCCCAGCGCCGAAGGTCCCTGGGGGCTGGAAGGTTGCGGCGGCAGCCCGCTGGTGCTGCTGGGGCAGTATTCATGGCGCTTGTCTGCGTGCGGCGGCCGGGGCGGCGCTCCCTGGTCGAGTTGGCGGTGGTGCTCACCCCCTTCCACGGTGTGCAGTGGTGGTCGTGGGGCGTCCGGGTTGCACTTGAGGCTGCATGGCAGGGCTGGCGGCATGCGTGTAGGCTGGATCTGCCGCGCGACCGGAGCTGCAGCGGAGGTGGTCGAGGCACTTGTGCACGGCGGTGTTGGCGTGTGCTTCAGTGGTGTGGCCGGTGGCCTTGCTGTCCGTCATTCGGGTGACTGGATGTGGATCTGGAGGTGTGGTCCGCCATGGACCAGAGAAGGTCGCGGCTGTGTGTGTGGCAGTGGATTCTACAGGCGCAAGTGATGTGAGTCGCGCGGGCCAGCCCTGGTGTGGGGCTGGTTGTCGCCAAGCGGGCGGGCCTGGATGTGGTGTTGCTCATGGCCAGCGTGGTTTTGGCCGGTTTCTGGCGTCGGCGCGCTGTCTGCAAGCGCCAGCGAGGGCAGAGGTCGTGGGCAAGCTTCTGTGGCTTGTGGGCTCTGCTAAGCGCCAGTGGAGGTGTCCAGTGCATTGGCCTGGCGAGTAGGTGGTCACATCCGGCCAGATTTGACTGCTGCGGCTCGATGGATGGCTTGCTGATGCGTGCTGTGCGGGTCTCGAGAGGTTGACCTGCATGAAAGCTTGTCTCCGGCCGTGTCCGGAGCCGGCGATGGCGACACTTTCTAGCGCTGTTTCCATTTGGCATCGCCGAGGTACTCTCACCCTCAACCTTTGCAGCTTCGGGGAAAACCCCAGATCCGTGTGATCTTCATGTTGCTATGCACAACCTCTATGGTATGGGCTGGGTCGATGGTCATCTGCGGCAAAGTTGGAGTCGCTTGCCTAGGAAGAAGGGATGACGACGTCGCCTACTTGGGGTGAAGTGATGACGATGATGCCAATGTGCTACTTCGGCGAGGCACTCTTCGCAGATGTGTGTTTAGGGTATCCTGGGTGTGCTGCCCAGCAATTTGTGCTGGTTTTCGCCCGGTTTTCTGTTAATTAACCGGGCAACTCTCTTCTGCTTAATTAATGGATGAGGCAAATCTTTTGCCTCCGTTTCAAAAGAAAAAAAAATAGTCGGTTCACATGTTCACTAAATTCAGTAAAATATGCTGGATTGTTTTATGTATTTGCGCATGTTACCCAACCATATTTATATGTTTTATATGCAGTAAAAGAGTCTGTTAATTAACCATACTTGTTGAGATTATGTTCAACTAAAAGAGTGATAGATCTTTAGTTCATACATGTCTCCCAACATTATTCTGTCCTGAAGTACAAACAATTGCTTTGCAGGTTCTACCAGGAAAATTGATTGATTTCATTGATGCTCCCGTCCCTTTCATTGTAAGTTTGACTATTATTTGAAACTCATTTATTGGGTTGCTGCTATTTCAAAGAACTACCAGTGACTGCATTTGCCAGTTTCTGCCAATTTCTGCATATTAGCCAACCTTTCAGGGATTTTATGCTCTCTCTCTACAGGCTGGTATCCAACATAAACCCCCTGATATCAAGATGAAAGCGTCCAGTCTTGTCAGAATCAATGTACAGAAAGATCAGGCAAGTGTGACATGTTCTTTCCTGATGTTAAACTCTCTCTCTCTCTCTCTCTCTCTCTCTATGGAAATAAACTATCCAGTCTAATTATTCCACATCTGTGTAATGACCACGTATCTCCTGATCTGATCATGTCTGATTTGTAGTATTTTACTTGTATGAAGCGTACTCCCTCTAAACAAATACTCCCTCCGTCCCATATTAGTTGTCGCAGAAGCGGATGTATCTAGATGTATCTTAGTGCTAGATACATCTGTTTGAGTGACAACTAATATGTCACGGAGGGAGTATAAGACGTTTTAGAGACTTGTGCACTGCAGTGCGAGCATATTTGGTGCTGTAATGGCAGAAAAGATTCATCCGTACTTAATGTTAGTTTTTATTTATTAATAATGCAGGTCAAGGCAAATTTATTGCCTCAACTTCCACGTTACAAGGACCTTGTTTCTGATCTCAGTCCAATTCATGCTAAACTTTCATGTGAGAATGCTTTGGCGAAGAAACATCCTATGTATAAATGCAACGAAGTTCAGGTATTAATTTTTGTTTACTATGTGGAATGCGGCTCCATCCTCTTTGGAAGCCATTATTTCTTCATTAAGAAGAAAGTTTTATCTCCTTCAGATCCTGTTCATGTACAGCAAATTTGTGTAAACTCCATGTCAGTTAGTTCTTAAGATAAAGATGGTACTTGTTTGCCTGATATTGCAGGCTAAGGCATCTTGGCAGTTCTTAAATGTTCTGAGAACATACTTGGAGTCACTTTGTTCTGAATTGCGCTATCATACCATCACCAATGTACAGTCAGATAATGACAGGGTTAGAACTGTATACACTTCTATCTGCATTCTACACCATGGTGCCACTTGGACGTTTTGCCTTTTGGAAACACATTGTAAAATGCACTAAATGATGTTGGTCTTCTGCTGACCCAGGTTTCCTTGCTTCTGAAGGACAGTTTTCTTGATTCTTTCCCCTCGAAGGATCGACCGTTCATGAAGGTGCTTTTCAATTTAGTTTTACATACGGGAGTGATTTCCTTCATATATAGTCTCTCCGTCCCAAAATAAGTGTCTCAAGCGTAGTATAACTTTGTACTAAAGTTAGTACAAAGTTGAGACACTTATTTCGGGACGAAGGGAGTATATTGTCACTTGTCACTGTTGTTCCCACGTATTCTTACAACAGTCAATATGTTTTACAGCTCTTCGTGGAAACACAGATGTTCTCCGTTCTATCAGATTCTCGACTTGCCACATTTGAAAGCGAGCACACACAGGGCTTTGCTTCAGCAGGAGATCAAAACATGCACTTCGATTGACACGTACTGACAATAGAGAATTAGAGTGTGCACAAATGACCGAGTCCCAGCGGTTAAGCTGTTTCGTTGAGTGGTAGGACTTGCCTACTGTAAAAAGATAACCATGGGATGGCCCCAGTTATCAAGAGTAAGATATGGTGCAACCCAATCTTTTAAATGGGATGTACATCTAAGGTAGAGAGCGTCCTACCTTTTCCTTCACAAAATATGTGATGCACATGCCCTTCATGAGTGTAGAAATGTTACAGTTGTTGGGTACTCCATCCGTCCGAAAAAATTTGTCCCAAGCTTGTCCCTCAAATGAATGTATCTAGCACTAACTTGGTGCTAGATAGTTGAGGGACAAGCTTTTTCGAACGGAGGGAGTACTTGCAGTAGAGTTGGGGTTTTGTTCCAAGTCAGTCCTTTTCTGTGCCATCCAGGCACATATATAGTGAAAAGAACCGTGTAAATAAGATGAGCTTATCTATTGCCCATATCCCTTTCTTGCCTCTGTAAACCATGGTTCTCAGCTCCCATCTAGTTCTGCGAACAATGGGTGAAATTCCTGGCGCAATCTAATACTCCCTTCGTCCGGAAATACTTGTCCAAGAAATGCTAAACCATTTCTATGACAAGTATTTCCGGACGGAGGAAGTAGTAATAATAGATTCAAACTTCTGATACCGCAGAAAAAAAATCAAGTAGATTTCACCTAGTTGTTACACGATCAATGATTGTAAAAGTTTGGACGTTCTAATATGTTCCAATGAAAATGATGTATATCGACTTTATAACGACAACATGTGCATCTTCATATCACAGCTGGAAGAAGTCTGGAAAACCAACATATTCATCTTCATATCACAACTGGAGGAAGACTGACAACTACCAAGGCGAAGTGATCATTGTAGCATGAGAACTGGAGGAAGATGAACAGAGTTGGGCCTAACTGAAAGATGCTCGCTCTACTCAGCAGGAGAGCCGGGCGATGCAGCAACCTTAACTTATTTGATCACATAAATAACATGACACGTGGAGAATAGTATTTGCGCGCATGATTCTCATTTCCTCCAACGTGTACGTTAGAGCATGATAGCGTGAGCGAAACAAGAAAGTGGATTCCAGAACCGTGGGTCATGGCCTCCTCGGCTCCGGTTTTGGATGTCCTCATTTTAAAATTTATCGTGTGTATATCACGACTTCTTTCTATACAAAGTAAGCTTGACTTAGTCGAATGACTACTTTCCCATGGCTGATGGAACACTATTAGAGGTGCTCCATTGTTAGTGACTACTAAGGGACAGACCTATGAAGATCTAACATGACGTGATCCATGAGACCTTGGTGTAAGGTGCCTTAGCATCGATCATGATCCTTAGAAAAGAAACCAAGTCGGATGACGCTGGTGCATCGGTTCACTCGGATGACATTCACATCGACACGGTTCTCAGCTCTCATCTAGTTCTGCGAACAATGGTTGGAATTCCTGGCGCACAATAATAGATTCAAGTTCCGATACCACAGGAAAAATATTAAGTACTCGTGTCCCATAGTATAAGAGCGTTTTTGACACTAACGCTCTTATATTATGGGACAAAAGGAGTAGATTGCACTGAGTTGTTGTCACACAATCAATGATTGTAAAAAGTTTGGGCATTATGATTTGTTTTAGTGAATACGATGTATATCGACTTCGTAACGACAACATGTGCATCTTCATATCACAGCTGGAAGAAGTCTGGAAACCAACATATTCATCTTCATACCACAACAGGGCGAAGTCTGGCTGCCACCGAGGCAAGACGATCATTGTAGCATGAGAACTGAAGCAAGATAAACAGAGTTGGGCCTAACTGAAAGACGCTTGCTCTTATTCAACAAGAGAGCTCGGCAATACAGCAACCTTAACTTATTTGATCACACAAATGACATGACTAGTGGAGAATAGCATTTGCGCGCACAATTTTCATTTTTCAACATGGAGGTCGTTAGAGCACGACAACGTGAGGGCTGTTTTGGCTCTGGGAGCATATGCTCCTGGATGACAGCGATGCAGATGTGCATTTTAAAATTGAGGACATCTAGCGGGAGAGCTGTTTTGAATTTGAGGAGCACATGCTCTTACTGGGCAGGAGAGCTAGGCGATGCAACAACCCTAACTTATCTGATCACACAAATGACATGACAAGTGGAGAATAGTATTTGCGCACATGATTTTCATTTTCTCCAACATGGAGTTCGTTAGAGCATGATAGCATGAGCGAAACAAGAAAGTGGATTCCAGAACCATGGGTCATGGCCTCATCGGCTCCGGTTTTGAATGTCCTCATTTTAAAATTTATTATGTGTATAACACGACTTTTTTCTATATAAAGTTAGCTTGGCTTAGTCGAATGCATACTTTCCTATGGCTAATGGAAAGGTAATTAGAGGTGCGCCATGGTTAGTGACTGGGTTACCTACTAAGGGACATGCCTATGAAGATCTAACATGACGTGATCCATGAGACCTTGGTGTAAGGTCCCTTAGCATCAATCATGATCCTTAGAAAATTAACCTAGTCGGACGATGCCGGTGCATCGGTTCACTTGGACAACATTCACATCGCCATAGTTCTCAGTTCCCATCTAGTTCTGCGACCAATGGTTGGAATTCCTGGCGCACAATAATTGATTCAATTTCCGATACCGCAAGAAAAATATTAAGTACTCCCTCTGTCCCATAATATAAGAGCGTTTTTGACACTAACACTCTTATACTATGGGACAGAGGGAGTAGCACTGAGTTGTTGTTACACAATCAATGATTGTAAAAAGTTTGAACGTTATTATCTGTTTTAGTGCGTACGATGTATATCGACTTCGTAACGACAAAATGTGCATCTTCATATCACAGCTGGAAGAAATCTAGAAACCAACATATTCATCTTCATATCACAACTGGGGAAGTCTGGCTGCCACCGAGGCAAGACGGTCATTGTAGCATGAGAACTGAAGGAAAATAAACAGAGTTGGGCCTAACTGAAAGAAGGTTGCACTTATTGGACAGGAGAGCTGGGCAATGCATCAACCTTAACTTATTTGATCACACAAATAACATGACTAGTGGAGAATAGCATTTGAGCACATGATTTTCATTTTCCCCAACGCGGAGGTCGTTAGAGCATGACATCATGAGGGCCGGTTTGGCTCTGGGAGAATATTCTCCCGGATGAAAGTGATGGAGATGTCCATTTTAAAATTGAGGACATCTAGCGGGAGGGCTGTTTTGGATTTGAGGAGCATCTACTCTTACTGGGCAGGAGAGTTGGGCGATGCAGCAACCCTAACTTATCTGATCATACAAATGACATGTCAAGTAGAGAATAGTATTTGCGCGCATGATTTCATTTCTTCCAACGTGGAGTTCGTTACAACATGATAATGTGAGCGAAACAAGAAAGTGAATTCGAGAGCCATGGTTCATGGCCTCCCCGGCTCCGGTTTTGGATGTCAGCATTTTAAAATTTATCGTGTGTATAACACGACTTTTTTCTATACAAAGTTACCTTGACTTAGTCAAATGACTACTTTCCCATGGCTGATGGAAGGGTGATTAGAGGTGCACCATGGTTAGTGAGCGGGTTACTTACTACGGCACATGCCTATGAAGATCTAACATGATGTGATCCATGAGACCTTGGTGTAAGGTACCTTAGCATCGATCATGATCCTTACAAAAGAAACCCAGGCGGATGACGCTGGTGCATCGGTTCACTCTAACGACATTCACATCACCATGGTTCTCAGCTCCCATCTAGTTCTACGAACAATGGTTGGAATTCCTGGCGCACAATAATAGGTTCAAGTTCCGATACCACAGGAAAAATATTAAGTACTTCCTCTGTCCCATAATATAAGAGCATTCTTGACACTAACACTCTTATATTATGGGACGAAGGGGGCAGATTGCACTGAGTTGTTGTTACGCAAGCAATGATTGTAAAATGTTTGGATGTTATGATCTGTTTTAGTGAGTATGATGTATATCAACTTCGTAACGACAACATGTGCATCTTCATATCACAGCTGGAAGAAGTCTGGAAACCAACATATTCATCTTCATACCACAACTGGGGGAAGTCTGGCTGCCACCGAGGCTAGACGATCATTGTAGCATGAGAACTGAAGGAAGATAAACAGAGTTGGGCCAAACTGAAATACGCTTACTCTTATTGGACAAGAGAGTTGGGTGATGCAGCAACCTTAACTTATTTGATCACACGAATCACATGACCAGTGGAGAATAGCATTTGCGCTTATAATATTCATTTTCTCCAACGTGGAGGTCGTTATAGCATGACAACGTGAGGGCCGTTTTGGCTCGTGGAGCATATGCACCCGAATGACAGTGATGCATATGTCCATTTTGAAATTGAAGACATCTAGCGGGAGGGCTGTTTTGGATTTGAGGAGCATATTCTCTTACTCGGCAGGAGAGCTGGGCGATGGAGCAACCCTAACTTGTATGATCACACAAATAACATGACAAGTGGAGAATAGTATTTTCGCGCATGATTTTCATTTCCCCCAACGTGGAGTTCGTTAGAGCATGATAGCGTGAGCGAAACAAGAAAGTGGATTCCAGAATCATGGGTCATGGCCTCCTCGGCTCCGGTTTTGGATGTCCTCATTTTAAAATTTATCATGTGTATAGCATGACTTTTTTCTATATAAAATTAGCTTGACTTAGTCGAATGACTACTTTCCCATGGCCGATGGAAGGGTGATTAGAGCTGCGCCATGGTTAGTGGCCGGGTTACCTACTAAGGGACATGCCTATGAAGATCTAACATGACGTGATCGATGAGATCTTGGTGTAAGGTGCCTTAGCATCGATCACGATCCTTAGAAAATAAACCCAGTCGGACAACGCCAGTGCATCGGTTCACTCGGATAACATTCACATCGCCATGGTTCTCAGCTCCCATCTAGGTCTGCGAACAATGATTGGAATTTCTGGCGCACAATAATAGATTCAAGTTCCGATACCACAGGAAAAATATTAAGGACTCCCTCTGTCCCATAATATAAGAGCATTTTTGACACGAACACTCTTATATTATGGGACGGAGGGAGTAGATTGCACAGAGTTGTTGTCACACAATCAATGATTGTAAAATGTTTGGACGTTATGATCTGTTTTAGTGATTTCGATGTATATCGACTTCACAACAACAACATGTGCATCTTCATATCACAGCTGGAAGCATTCTGGAAACCAACATATTCATCTTCATACCACAATAGGTGGAAGTCAGGCTGCCACCGAGGCAAGACGATCATTGTAGCAGGAGAACTGAAGGACGATAAACAGAGGTGGGCCTAACTGAAAGATGCTAGCTCTTATTGGACAAGGGAGCTGGGCGATGCAGCAACCTTAACTTATTTGATCACACAAATGACATGACTAGTGGAGAATTGCATTTGTGCGCATGATTTTCATTTTTCCAACGTGGAGGTCGTTAGAGCATGACAGCGTCAGCGATGCAGATGTCCATTGTAAAACTGAGGACATCTAGCGGGAGGGTTGTTTTGAATTTCAGGAGCATATGCTCTTACTAGGCAAGAGAGCTGGTCAATGCAGCAACCCTAACTTATCTGATCACACAAATGACATGACAAGTGGAGAATAGTATCTGCGCGCATGATTTTCATTTTCTCCAATGTGAAGTTCATTAGAGCATGATAGCGTGAGCGAAATAAGAAAGTGGATTCCAGAACCGTTGGTCATGGCCTCATCGGCTCCGGTTTCGGATGTCCTTATTTAAAAATTTATCGTGTGTATAACATGACTTTTTTTCCTATACAAAGTTAGCTTGGCTTAGTCGAATGAGTACTTTCCCATGGCTAATAGAAGGGTGATTAGAGGTGCGCCATGGTTAGTGACCGGGTTACTTACTAAGGGACATCCCTATGAAGATCTAATATGACGTGATCCATGAGACCTTGGTGTAAGGTGCCTTAGCATCGATCATGATCCTTAGAAAATAAACCCAATTGGACGACGCTGGTGCATCGGTTCACTCGAACAACATTCACATCGCCATGGTTCTCAACTCCCATCTAGTTCTACGAACAATAGTTGGAATTCCTGGCACACAATAATATATTCAAGTTCCAATACCGCAGGAAAAATATTAAGTACTCCCTCTGTCCCATAATATAAGAGCGTTTTGACACTAACACTCCTATATTATGGGACGAAGGGAGTATATTGTGCTGAGTTCTTGTTTCACAATCAATGATTGTAAAAAGTTTGGACGTTATGATCTATTTTAGTGAGTACGATGTATATCGACTTCGTAACGACAACATGTGCATATTCATATCACAGCTGAAAGAAATCTGGAAACCAACATATTCATCTTCATATCACAAATGGGGGAAGTCTGGTTGCCACCGAGGCAAGACAATCATTGTAGCATGAGAACTGAAGGAACATAAACAGAGTTGGGCCTAACTGAAAGAAGCTTGCTTTTATTGGACAGGAGAGTGGGGCAATGCAGCAACCTTAACTTATTTGATCACAGAAATAACATGACCAGTGGAGAATAGCATTTGCGCGCATGATTTTCATTTTCTCCAACGCGGAGGTCGTTATAGCATGACGGGCCATTTTGGCTCTGGGAGCATATGCTCCCGGATGACAGCGATGCCGATGTCCATTTTAAAATTGAGGACATCTAGCGGCGGGGCTGTTTTGGATTTGAGGAGCATCTGCTCTTACTGGGCAAGAGTGTTGGGCGATGCAGCAACCCTAACTTATCTAATCACACAAATGACATGTCAAGTGGAGAATAGTATTTGCGCGCATGATTTCCATTTCCTCCAATGTGGAGTTCATTAGAGCATGACACCGTGAGCGAAACAAGAAAGTGGATTCCAGAACTGTTGTTCATGGCCTCCTCGGTTCAGGTTTTGGATGTCCTCATTTTAAAATTTATCGTGTGTATAGCACGACTTTTTTCTATAGAAAGTTAGCTTGACTTAGTCGAATGACTACTTTCCCATGGCTGATGGAAGGGTGATTAGAGGTGCACCATGGTTAGTGACCGGGTTACCTACTAAGGGATAGGCCTATGAAGATCTAACATGACATGATCCATGACGCCTTGGTGTAAGGTGCCTTAGCATCGATCATGATCCTTAGAAAAGAAACCCAGTCGAACAACATTGGTGCATCGGTTCACTCAGACAACATTCACATCTCCATGGTTCTCAGCTCCCATCTAGTTCCGCGAACAATGGTTGGAGTTCCTGGCGCACAATAATAGATTCATGTTCCGATACCGTAGGAGAAATATTAATTACTCCCTGTATCCCATAATATAAAAGCGTTTTCGACACTAACACTCTTATATTATGGGACAGAGGGAGTAGATTACACTTAGTTGTTTTTTTGAAAGAAAGTTCGAGCTTTATTCATTAGAAATAATCATTACATCATTTATGAGGATTGGTACAATTGCATTATGTGGTTCCTCAAACCAATCAGAAATGAATGAAAATCTAGCCAACTTGGCAAGTTCATGAGCAACTTTATTTGCTTCTCTATTACAATGCTCGAATCTAGAAATAGGAAAATCGCAAGCTAAGTGAAAACAATCATCAAAAATTGCAGCTGCTGCCCCCCGACGATCGTCCTCCTTCGTTCATGGTCTCGATCACCTCCATATTATCTGAGTTAATAATTATGCGATTACAAGCCGTCCTTTGCGCAAGCGATAGGCCAAATTTTAACGCCAAAGTTTCAGCCATCAACACATCTACACACCAGTCAATCTTACCATTTCCCCCACCGATGAACCTACCTTTGTCATCTCTTAAGACAACCCCGATCGTACCCCTGAGAAGGCCGTGGTCAAAAGAAGCATCAACGTTAAGTTTAACAACTAAGTTGTTGTTACACAATCAATGATTGTAAAAAGTTTCAACGTTATGATCTGTTTTAGTGAGTGCGATGTCTATCGACTTCGTAACGACAACATGTGCATCTTCATATCATAGCTAGAAGAAGTCCGGAAACAAACATATTCATCTTCATACCACAACTAGAGGAAGTCTCGCTGCTACCGAGCCAAGACGAACATTGTAGCAGTAGAACTGAAGGAAGATAAACAGAGTTGGGTCAAACTGAAATACGCTTGCTCTTATTGGACAGTAGAGCTGGGTGATGCGGCAACCTTAACTTATTTAATCACACAAATAACATGACTAGTGGAGAATAGCATTTGCGAGCATGACTTCCATTTTCTCCAACGCGGAGGTCGTTAGAGCATGACAGCGTGAGGGCCGTTTTGGCTCTGAGAGCATATGCTCCCGGATGACAGCGTTGCAGATGTTCATTTTAAAATTGAGGACATCTAGCGGGAGGGCTGCTTAGGATTTGAGGAGCATCTACTCTTACTGGGCAGAAGAGCTGGGCAATGCAGCAACCCTAACTTATCTGATGACACAAATGACATGTCAAGTGGAGAATAGTATTTGTGCGCATGATTTCATTTTCTCCAATGTGGAGTTCGTTAGAGCATGATAGCGTGAATGAAACAAGAAAGTGGATTCCAGAACCGTGGTTCACGACCTCCTCGGCTCCAGTTTTGGATGTCCTCATTTAAAAATTTATCGTGTGTATAGAATGACTTTGTTCTATACAAAGTTAGCTTTACTTAGTCGAATGACTACTTTCTATGGCCGATAGAAGGGTGATTAGAGGTGCACCATGATTAGTGACCGGGTTACCAACTAAGGGACATGCCTATGAAGATCTAACATGCCGTGATCTATGAGACCTTGGTGTATGGTGCCTTAGCATTGATCATGATCATTAGAAAAGAAACCCAGGTGGACGACGCTGGTGCATTGATGTCGCTTGAAGCTACGTCAGTTTTTCCCCAAAGAGGAAGGAATGATGCAGCACAGCAGAGGTAGGTATTTCCCTCATATATAAAACCAAGGTTATCAAACCAGTAGGAGAACCAAACAACACAATGTAAACAACCCCTGCACACAAATAACAACCACTCGCAACCCGACGTGTTAAAGGGGTTGTCAATCCCTTTTGGGTAACGGCACCAGAAACGGCGTGTGACGGGAGATAAAATTGTAAATATTGATAGATCGAATGCCAAATAAAATAAACTACAACAAGGTATTTTTGTATTTTTGGTTTAATAGATCTGAAAATAAAAGCAAATAAAAAGGTAGATTGCACAGGCAAATATATGAGAAAGAAGACCCGGGGGCCGTAGGTTTCACTAGTGGCTTCTCTCGAGAAAACTAGCAAACGGTAGGTAAACAAATTACTGTTGGGAAATTGATAGAACCTCAAATAATTATGACGATATCCAGGCAATGATCATTACATAGGCATCACGTCCAAGATTAGTAGACCGACTCCTGCCTGCATCTACTACTATTACTCCACACATCGACCGCTATCCAGCATGCATCTAGTGTATTAAGTTCATGGAAAAATAGAGTAATGCAATAAGAACGATGACATGATGTAGACAAGATCCGTTTATCTATATGGCGGTAGATATAGATCTCGTGTTTTTTATCCTTAGTAGCAACGATACATACGTGTTGGTTCCCTTTCTGTCACTGGGATCAAGCACCGTAAGATCGAACCCACTACCGGGCACCTCTTCCCATTGCAAGATACATAGATCAAGTTGGCCAGACAAAACCCAAATATCGGAGAAGAAATACGAGGCTATAAGAGATCATGCATAAAAGAGATCAAAGAAACTCAAATACTTTCATGGATATAAAAAGATAGATCTGATCATAAACTCAAAGTTCATCGATCCCAACAAACACACCGCAAAAGAGTTACATCATATGGATCTCCAAGAGACCATTGTATTGAGAATCAAGAGAGAGAGATGAAGCCATCTAGCTACTAACTACGGACCCGAAGGTCTACAAAGAACTACTCACACATCATCGGAGAGGCACCAATGGAAGTGGTGAACCCCTTCGTGATGGTGTCTAGATTGGATCTGGTGGTTCTAGACTCTGCGCCGGCTGGATGAATATTTCGTCGACTCCCCTAGGGTTCTGGGATTTTGGGGTATTTATAGAGCAAAGAGGCGGTCTGGGGGGCACCCGAGGTGGGCACAACCCACCAGGGCGCGCCTGGGCCTCCTGGCGCGCCCTGGTGGGTTGTCCCCTCCTCGGTACTCCCCCCAGGTGCAACTAGGGCCCAATATCTTCCATCTGGTCCATAAAATATCTCTGTAAAGTTTCGTGGCATTTGGACTCCGTTTGATATTGATTTTCTGCGATGTAAAAAACATGGGAAAAATAGCAACTTGCACTTGGCACTATGTCAATAGGTTAGTACCAAAAATTGATATAAAATGACTATAAAACATCCAAGATTGATTATAAAACAGCATGGAACAATCAAAAAATATAGATACATTGGAGACGTATCGTGCATCAGTTCACCCGAACGACATTCACATCGCCATGGTTCGCAGCTCCAATCTAGTTCTACGAACAATGGTTGGAATTCCTGGCGCACAATAATAGATTCAAGTTCCGATACTGCAGGAAAATATTAAGTACTCCCTCTGTCCCATAATATAAGAGCATTTTTGACACTAAGACTCTTATATTATGGGATGAAGGGAGTAGCTTGCACTAAGTTGTTGTTACACAATCAATGATTGTAAAAAGTTTGGACGTTATGATCTTTTTTAGTGAGTACGATGTATATCGACTTCGTAACGACAACATGTGCATCTTCATGTCATAGATGGAAGAAGTCTGGAAACCAACATATTCATCTTCACACCACAACAGGGGAAGTCGGGCTGCCACTGAGGCAAGATGATCATTGTAGCATGAGAACTGAAGGAAGATAAACCAAGTTGGGCCAAACTGAAAGACGCTTACTCTTATTGCACAAGAGAGCTAGGCGATGTAGCAACCTTAACTTATTTGCTCGCACAAATCACACGGCTAGTGGAGAATATCATTTGAGCATGTGATTTTCATTTTCTCCAACGTGGAGGTCGTTATAGCATGACAGCGTGAGGGCCGTTTTGGCTCGTGGAGCATTTGCTCCCGGATGACAGCGATGCAGATGTCCTTTTTAAAATTGAGGACATCTAGCGGGAGGGCTGTTTTGGATTTGAGGAGAATATGCTCTTACTAGGCAGGATAGCTGGGCGATGCAGCAACCCTAACTTATTTGAGCACACAAATGACATGCCAAGTGGAGAATAGTATTTGCGCGCATGATTTTCATTTCCTCCAACATGGAGTTCGTTAGAGCATGATAGCGTGAGCGAAACAAGAAAGTGGATTCTAGAACCGTGGGTCATGGCCTGCTTGGCTCCGGTTTTGGATGTCCTCATTTTAAAATTTATCGTTGCTACCTCTTGAGCATGCGTTGGTTTTCTCATGAAGAGGAAAGGGTGATGCAGCAAAGTAGCGTAAGTATTTCTCTCAGTTTTTGAGAACCAAGGTATCAATCTAGTAGGAGACTACACACAAGTCACCTAGTACCTGCACAAACAAATAAGAACCTCGCAACCAACGCGATAAAGGGGTTGTCAATCCCTTCACGACCACTTGAAAAAGTGAGATTTGATAAAGATAATAAG
This sequence comes from Triticum dicoccoides, assembly GCF_002162155.2. NCBI lineage: Eukaryota > Viridiplantae > Streptophyta > Magnoliopsida > Poales > Poaceae > Triticum > Triticum dicoccoides. The sequence continues at coordinate 644,703,995 of NC_041386.1, forward strand.
ATAAATATTTTTGGTATTTTTGTTATATAGATTTGAAAATAAAGATTGCAAAATAAACGGCGACAGAAATAGCTAGTTGACGGGAAAATAATATGATGTAAAGTAGACCCGGGGGCCATAGGTTTCATTAGTGGCTTCTCTCAAGATAGCATATCTTACGGTGGGTGAACAAATTACTGCCGAGCAATTGATAGAAAAGCGCATAGTTATGAGAATATCTAGGCATGCTCATAAACATAGGCATCACGTCCGTGTTAAGTAGACCGAAACGATTCCGCATCTACTACTATTACTCCACACATCGACTGCTATCCAGCATGCATCTAGAGTATTAAGTTCATAAGAACAGAGTAACGCATTAGGCAATATGACATGATGTAGAGGGATAAACTCAAGCAATATGATATAAACCCCATCTTTTAATCCTCGATAGCAATAATACAATACGTGTCGGTTCCCTTTCTGTCACTGGGATCGAGCACCGCAAGATTGAACCCAAAGCTAAGCACTTCTCCCATTGCAAGAAAGATCAATCTAGTAGGCCAAACCAAATTGATAATTCGAAGAGATTTGCAAAGATATCAAATCATGCATATAAGAATTCAAAGAAGAATCAAATATTGTTCATAGATAATCATGATCATAAACCCACAATTCATCGGATCTCGGCAAACACACCGCAAAAAGTATTACTCCCTCCGTTCCCAAATAATTGTCTTTCTAGTCATCTCAAATGGACTACAACATACGAATGTATGTAGACATGTTTTAGAGTGTAGATTCACTCATTTTGCTTCGTATGTAGTCACTTGTTGAAATCTCTAGAAAGACAATTATTTAGGAACGGAGGGAGTACATCGAATATATCTCCAAGAACATCAAGGAGAACTTTGTATTGAAGATCAAAGGGAGAGAAGAAGCCATCTAGCTAATAATGATGGACCCGAAGGTCTCTAGTAAACTACTGACACATCATCAGAGAGGCTATGATGTTGATGTAGAAGCCCTCCATGATCGAATCCCCCTCCGGAAGATCGCCGGAAAAGGTCCCCAGATGGGATCTCACGGGTACAGAAGGTTGCGGCAGTGGAAAAGTGGTTTCGTGGCTCCCTTGGATGTTTTCAGGGTATAAGAGTATATATAGGCGAAAGCAGTAGGTCGGTGGAGCTACGAGGGGCCCACGAGGGTGGGGGCACGCCGCCCTACCTCGTGTCCGCCTTGTTGCTCCCTTGACCTCCACTCCAAGTCTCTTGGATTAGGTTTGTTCTAAAAAATATCCTCACGAAGGTTTCATTTCGTTTGGATTCCGTTTGTTATTCCTTTTTTGCGAAACACTAAAATAGGCAAAAAACAACAATTTGCACTGGTCCTTCGGTTAATAGGTTAGTCCCAAAAATAATATAAAAGTGCATAATAAAGCCCATTAAACATCCAAAACAGATAATATAATAGCATGGAACAATAAAAAATTATAGATACGTTGGAGACGTATCAAGCATCCCCAAGCTTAATTTCTGCTCGTCCTCGAGTAGGTAAATGATAAAAACAGAATTTTTGATGTGGAATGCTACCTAACATAATTTTCAATGTTGTGGCATGAATATTCAGATCCGAAAGATTCAAGAAAAAAGTTTAATATTGACATAAAAATAATAATACTTCAAGCATGCTAACCAAGAAATTATGTCTTATCAAAATAACATAGCCCAAAAAAGCTTATTCCTACAATCATATAGTTTGGCCAATGCTTCAATTTCGTCACACAAAATGCTCCCATCATGCAAAACCCTGATGACAAGCCAAGCAATTGTTTCATACTTAGCCTTTTCAAACTTTTTCAATTTTCACACAATATATGAGAGCGAGCCATGGACATAGTGTTGGGGAACACAGTAATTTCAAAAAAATTCCTACACACACGCAAGATCTATCATGGTGATGCATAGCAACGAGAGGGAAGAGTGTTGTCTATGTACCCTCGTAGACCGTAAGCGGAAGTGTTATGACAACGCGGTTGATGTAGTTGTACGTCTTCACGATCTGACCGATCCTAGTACCGAAAGTACGACACCTCCGTGGTCTGCACACGTTCGGCTCGGTGACATCCCACGAACTCTCGATCCAGCTAAGTCTCGAGGGAGAGCTCCGTTAGCACGACAGCGTGATGATGGTGATGATGAAGCTACCAGCGCAGGCATTCGCCTAAGCACTACGACGATATGACCGAGTTGGATTATGGTGGAGGGGGGCACCGCACACGACTAAGAGATCAATGATCAACTTGTGTGTTCTAGGGTGCCCCCTGCCCCCGTATATAA
>NC_041386.1:644706610-644713404 GCF_002162155.2 Triticum dicoccoides
GGGGGGGGGAGGCCGGCCGACCCTTGGGGCGCGCCAAGAGGGGAGGAGTCCTCCTCCTAGTAGGAGTAGGACTCCCCTTTCCTAGTCCTACTAGGAGGAGGAAGGGGGAAGGAAGGAGAGGGAGAGAAGAGAAGGAAAGGGGGGCGCCTCCCCCCTTCCATAGTCCAATTCGGACCAGAGGGGAGGGGCGCGCGGCCCTGCCTTGGCCGGCCCTCTCTCTCTCCACTAAGACCCATGTGGCCCATTAGTTCCCCCCGGGGGTCCGATAACCCCCCGGCACTCTGATAATTATCTGGTGACCCCCGGAACTCATCCGATGTCCGAATATAGTCATCCAATATATCAATCTTTATGTCTCGACCATTTCAAGACTCCTCGTCATGTCTGTGCACTACAAAAAAATACACTTCCGTGATGGTACATGTTTGTCACAGTAGGTCACGTTTTCTGTCATGCATGTACATCCATGACAAATTTATGACAGAATCAAGATAGTCATACCTGTGCTGTCGTAGAAGTGTTCCATGACATTACCAAAATTATCATCATGGAAGTGTCCACTTCCATGACGATAAATTGCGCGTCACAGAAGTGCTTTCATCAAGGGTGACCGACACGTGGAATCCACCGTAACGGAACACCGTTAAGCTATCAGGTCCGGTTTTGGATCCGATAACCCATTAACAGCCCCGACCAATGGGGATTTTCCACGTGTAAAATCATCATTGGCTGGAGGGAACACGTGTCGGCTCGCTGTTGGGACAGATGTCATCCACTCGTTGGACCCAAAGCGCCCATGATACGTCGACACGTGGAACAGCCCAACAGAGGCCCATTCCTGTGAAAAGGACAGCCCGTTTTACTTGGTCAAAAGGTGGCGGGCCGGCCCATGGCAAGCCTGTTAACGACATGTTCGCATATAGCCCATTTACAGCCCGCTAACCCAGGGCCCGTTTACGGCCTATCCGAATTAGGCCCGGTAGCGTCATCTGGGCCGTCCAATATAATTCCAGCCCGTTGTAACTTCTGGCCCATGTATGGCCCATGATGTCTTTCGGCCCATATAAGGCCCTTAGTAACCCTCGGCCCATTAACGGCCCGTGGTAAAACTGGCCCGTAATGAACAATGTATCACTTTATACCCATTAACGACCCATTATTCCGTTGGGCCGTTTCCAGCCCATGTTATCTTTCGGCCTTCTCAGGGCCCATTTATTCTTGGGCTCATTTCCAGCATTCGTTTACTTTCGGCCCATTACTGTAATTTTCTGCTTGTGGGCCAAATTCAGCCTATGGTTACAGTTGGCCCATTTGTGGCCCGTTAATACGTTGGGCCGTTTTCATAGCGTTATCAAATACGGCCGATTAACGATGGCCCGTTATGGTCGGCCCATGAACGGATGATTTCAACTCTAGCCCATTTACGGCCATAATGTGGTCTGTTATTGGCCCATGTTTGGCCAACCAATCATACGGCCCGTAGAAGGCCCATTGATGATACGACCCGTAGAAGGCCCATTGTGTCTACGGCCCGTATAAGGCCCATTGTTTCTACGCCCCGTAGAAGGCCCATTGTTTCTAGGACCTTAGAAGGCCCATTGTTTCTACGGCCCTTAGAAGGGCCCATTGTTTCTACGGCCCATAGGAGGCCCATGTTAACTACAGTAAATATGTAGCCCATGGTTAATGTGGCCTAGTTTAAAAAAATAGGCTATTGCAGCCACTAGCAAACCGCGGAAAAAGAACTGCACTGACTACAAGAAAACAAATAAACAAGACAATAAGGAAATAAATAGGCAAGCAACTTACGCTAGGCTATCACGGCTATTACACATATTACATCCACTGGGCATCAAAGTTTGCCACCAGTGCAAATATAAGGAGCAAAGCAGCATATAAACGCCGCAACAAAACAAGTCCAAAACTGAAACCACTTCAGAAGATCTCAAGAAACAATATCCTGGGTACCCATAATGCTGGCAAGATGCTTAGAAAGCTTATTAACTTTCTCTTGTTTGGCGCTTAAATCCTCCAACACTTGCTGTTGCACCAGAAAGTATGCATCTGAATTCTGCAGGGACTTCCCCAGTCCTTTGGCTTCCTGTCGCATAACATCTGATCGCTATCTTTCAACTTGAAGTTGAGACTCAAGAAGCCAAACTGATTCAGGCAGCGAGTTCGAAGAGCTGGTGCCAGCAGTAGTAGCCAGTAACTCGAACACTACATCAAGACAGGACTTTGGGGTTGTGTCAGTGTCTTCAATATAGTTTTTATCAGCTTTCTTGGAGACCAACAGGGATGTCTCACTATCTTGAACCTTATCTGCATTACTTCCTGTACCATTTGCATAACGGGGTACTCTTCTCCAATATTTTATCGGCATTCTAAAAGAGAAACAAACAAACACATCACAGGTTTACAATGTAGTATATGAAACTCATTTTGGTAAACCAGTTCAGTAGTAAGGTGGACAGGATAACAACATGAAACAAACATATATCTATGTAGTATGGTCACTGTATGGTCTATATCATTCTACTTTATGTTGCCAAATCAAGATAGATACAGTTCGAATCATATCTATTTAAGACAAAGCAGCTTAGACAGAATATAAGTGTGGGAAACTACACAACAATAACAACACTTGTAAGGTGCATGGCATGAGAATATAACTGTTTATTCAATTGAAACTGAAATTAACATAGAGCAAGTTACAACAACAAACACGTTAAAGAAACAGGTTTAAAACATACCTGTTGCACCATTGGAGTTTCAATTGCATCCTTCAAATTTGAAATTAGTTGGCATGAGTAAATACAGTGATGCAAGAGCAAAGTAGTATGAACCATAGCTACGGAACCTGACCTGAGAACAATTCTTCTTCTGCTTTAAGCGTTGACTTGGGGTTCGAAGTGGTGGTCCTCGTGCTTTGGGCACTGCAGTTGCCTTACTAACTGCTCGTGTTTGGGTGCTCTGTGGTGGAGACGGTGCTGTGTCAACGGGAACTGGGTTACTATCTGCTGGGGTTGGGGTTAGAAGGGGCGTAGTTGGTTCTCTGTCCAACTGGGTAGGGGTACAATCTGCGTGAGTCTGGGTTATGTGTGGTGGGGCTGGTTCTTGGGCAAGTACAACCATGGTTCTATCTCCATCGACAGGTAGCACAATCTTTTCTGAAGACCGTGTTTTTACTCCCACAGATATTGCCATCACCCCCTCCAATTGAAATGGCTGATAAACAAGAAAAGTAATTGAATGTACAAACATTGTAAGATAGACAGGTGCAATGGATAGTAGGGAAGAAAACATGGCATGAAATAATTCACATTTATGTTGTCTAACCAAACAGAATAGCAGGACATAAGTTCACATACATGATGGCTAATTAAACATGATAGCATGACACAATTTCACATGTATGATGGCTAACTAAACAGGATAGAATGACATACTTCAAAATATGATGACTATGTAAACAGGATGACATGATATAACTATACGATGTGTCTATTAAAGTGGTTGGCATGCCATAAATCACAAACATGCCGTCGATGGAAACATGATGGCATTATATAATTCACGGATAGAATGAAATAATTCAAAATATGATGACTATGTGAACATGATGAGATGATATAACTATATTATGTTTTTAGAAAATGGGTTGGCATGCCATAATTCAGATACATGCTGTCTATGTAAACATCATGTCATGATATAATTCAAATATATGATTTATATACTAAGGAAGTGAGCAGAGGGCAATCGCATATATGATGTGTCAACTAAGGAGATGGCATTCAATATCGTGTATATGATGTAAAAACTAAGCATTGCAATACAACATATGCATGATATGAGTAATATAACCCTGCCAAGTTTGAGCATACACCTCAGGGGGATAATAGGACTGGTCATCTGCCTCTGAATCCTCCTCTGAAGAGCTATCTGTAACCAGCAAGATATCTGCTTCACCAGGTAGCATTGTCTGCTCTAAAGACCCTGTTTTCACTCCAGATTTCTCCATCACCAATTCAAATGGCTGATGCACAGGAAGAGCATTTGAATATACAAACATTGTCAACAAAAGCAATGAGAAATACAAAAAAAGGATGACATGATATAATTCACATATATGACGCTTGGCTAAACAACATGGCATTGCATAATTCACATATATAATGCCTTGCAACAAGATAGCATTGCATAATTCACATATATAATGTCTTGCAAGAAGATGGCATTGCATAATTCACATATATGGTAGTTAGACACTAAACAAGTGGCATTCACACAAAACATGTCTAAACTAAGCAAATGACATAGCAATGCAAGATACCATATGCACGATATGAGCATCATAACCCTGCCAAGTTAGAGCATGCACCTCGGAGGGGGGGGGGTAGGACTGGTCATCTGTCTCTGAATCCTCCTCTGAGGAGCTATCTGTAACCAGCAAGACATGCGCTTCGTCAGATAGCATTGTCTGCTCTGAAGACCTTGTTTCCACTTCAGATTTTTCCATGACCGTGCCGAATGGCTGATGCACATGAAGAGTAATTGAATGTACTAAAATTGTTGACAAATTTAACACATAATAAAAAATGATGTCATTATATAATTCACATATAAGATGACTGGCTAACCAAGGTGGCATTGCAAAATTCACGTATATGATGCCTGGCTAAACAAGATGGCATTGCATGATTCACATATATGATAAAGAAACTAAACAGATGGCATTGACACAAAGCATGTCTAAACTAAGCAGATGACATCTTTAATGTATACAGTAAGCAATGAAAGGCACCATATGCATGATATTACCAACATCAACATGCCAAGTTAGAGCGAAGACCTCATGGGGTAAATAGGAGTGGTCTTCTACTTCTGAACCCCCCTCAGAACAGTTATCTTCCTCTTGATTACGATCCGAAATGGGTGGAGGGGGGCTGCCTTTGCGCCCACCATGGAGCGACGTCTGCATGAAATTTTATTACCACGCAAGGCTCATCTCTTTTGATCTACATGTTCAGTTGCATTGTGTACAATAACTAACATGCATAGGAATAAAACATAGTGAGATTATGTAAGGAGTGCATGCACAAATCCAGAGTGATGGTAGCAAACTATGGATAGACCCAAAACAATGATAGCAGGCAGATAATAGCTTTAGTTAAAAAATACAGATAATGGCTCCTTTAATGTTTGTTTGCAACCAACATGAAACTCATAGTAGACACCCGAGATTAACCAAATAGTAGACATATAGTACTGATTGCTGCCCCAATATGTACCCACAACCATTTAAAAACTCAAGTTTTAGCATAAGTTTGGACCTGAGTCGGAGTCTAATAGGTGAACACGACAATAAAGTAGCATGTCATCATATTAAGGCCCTGTTTGGTTCAGCTTTTATCAATGGATTCCGCTGCCGCGCAGCAGAATCTGAACCAAAGGGCGAACCCAGCAGAATCCGATTCCAGAAATCTGCTGCCAAAATCTGAACCAAAAGCGGAAGCAGCCCAGGACGTGCTTTCCAAAATCTGATTCCGCTGTGGGCCAAAATCTGAAAAAGCTGCATCAGCTGGTTTGCCAAATGACCTACATCTTTTTCAGATCATATTTTCCACAGCTGCTTTTTCACAGCTGCTTTTAGAAATCCACAACCGAACTAAACAGGGCCTAAGCAATGCATAACGTAAGCAGACACGGAAGAGTGTGACCTCTCTTGCGGACCCGTGTAGTCCTCAAGGTCATCTGCTCAGTTGATGATGGTAATGCAGCTGTCGTGGCTGCCGGCGGCGGGGAAGAAGATCTGAGGCGGCGAAAGACAGTCTGGAGAGCGGATCCCTGCTGTGGTGAACCCTTCTGTCGTTGGAGCAGCTGAGCTGGGGTGGAACACAGCACCGCAGGAGCAGGACAAACCACACAAGGTTTTCTTTGACACATATCTGTAACAGAAGTAATTGTGTAAGGGCTTGTTTGAATTTGAGGATTCTAACAATGCAGGGATAGGAAATATACATGAATAGGATAGGAATGCACGTGCAAAATAGAGAATTTAAAAACATAGGATTTCTGCCAATCTGGGTGTTTGGTTCACAAGAATTGGAAGATCACAGGATGCAAAGAAGCATGGTGAGCTTAAGTCAAACCACAAGAAGTGTACATCCTCTTTGGCGAAGCCATGTCGATCTCAGCATGATTGGGTTGGCCGGTGAGGATGCTCCAGCTGACTTGGCTGTCGGAGGAGGGGAAGAAGATCTTAGGCGTCTCGAGATGGAGCCCGAGGTACTGCTCCGCTGTGATGGAGGGTTTCATCGTTGGAGCAGCTCTGGTGAGTTGTACGACGCCGAGGCTAAAGCAGGACAAGAGAGACAACGTTAACCTGAGTGGAATTCTAGTAGCATCTCCAATAGATGACGTAAAATACATAACCACAAAGTGCTAGATGTATACATCAGCCGCTCATCTCTGAACTTAACCGTCGAAACTGAATTTAACTGTTGAAACTAAACTTAACTATTGAAACTGAAGCTGTCAAAACTGAATTTTACTATCGAAACTGAACGCACTAGTGGTGAGGCTACAAGTCAGTCGACTGACTTTTTCATCTCTGGTCAGTCGATTTTGCAGATGTTGGATACGAAATCAAGGGCCTGCATTTCATCTTCAACCTCCACCCCCCTAAGCCGCCAGCCACCACCGGCCAAACAGCCACCCCCTGCCGCCCGCGGCTGGCGGTGCGCTGCCCCGCCCGCCCCGAAAATACTCCCCACCACCGGTCCGCCGCC
>NC_041386.1:644713723-644728393 GCF_002162155.2 Triticum dicoccoides
ACTGACCCAAAAGTCGATTTAGTCGACTGAAGTGTAGCTAAATCGGAGCAACATCGCAAGCAAGAGCAAGAGCAAGAGCAGACCAGGCAGGGGACCGAGAGCAAGATCAGAGAAGCAGCGCGAGCGAGAGCTAAAGCAGCAGCAGCTCCTACTGATGTGGACGTCGCCGCCGAGGGAGCGACGCCGTGGAGGAAGTGGCCGGCGACGCCGCCATGGATGGAGTCGCACCGTGTCGGCTCGGGACCGAGCGCCGGCAGCACCGTGAGATCGAATCAAGAAGAAAATGCGGCGATTAATGTACAACCTCTTTGGTGGCACCGATTAGGCCGCAACTTCATCCGAGGAAACGGTGATGATGATGCTCTTTCGGTGGTGCAGGTGAAGACGGCGGTGTGGGAATGGAGGTGGCGCGAAAGATGAGGGGAACATCGGGGCAGCTCCTTGGAGGTGGAGGACGGGGTGGCTGAACCGGTGGAACGACCAGATCGACGATGGATCCTCATCCGGTACGGTGGATGAGGGACGTCAAGGTGTTGCTGTGGATGATGTTGTCGGGGAAGAGGCTCCGGCTAGGTGGCGGACGGAGGAGGGTGTGGGGCTTCACGGGTTTTGCCAGCCTCGGTGTACGAATGGGTGTGCGGATGGGATGGGAGTGGGGAACCATGGCTTAGGGACGCACTTGTCTGAAATATGGGGTAAGTTACGAAAGTACCCCCACCAATTTGAGGCGGTTCTTTCGGTTCAGGGGTATCACGGGTATTTCGCGTGTCGGGATTTCACAGGAGGTGAGATTTTTCGTGCGCGTTGTAATTTTGGAATAGCAAGGCATGGGTTGAGATGGAGGGAGTTGTCGAAGCACAACGAGACAAAGATATATCTTAAATATTTCGGGCTAACAAGGCGCGGGTTGAAGAGGCGGGAGTTTCGCAGCACGATAGACAGAGATGCTAGCTTGAAATTTCGGCATAACAAGGCGCGGCTTGAAATTTTGGGAGAACAAGCTTAACGTGTACCCAAAAAAGACAATTTAGACTAGTATGATATACTACGTACAATGTGTTTAACACGCATAACACACACAGACACCATTTAGACTAGTAAGGTACACGTGCATTGCACTCATGCGATTTGGCAACCAAATTATGAATAAATACCACATTATAGCATGTAAGCTTTGAGTCATATATGCATGATGTAGATGTTCGTTAAATTCTTATAGTCCATTTCATTCAAAATCATCTAGTTTTTATAAGAAAGCTAATCTATTTTGAGATTCATGGAATTATGCGTTGTAAGGCATAAAGTAAAAAAAATCATGTAGAAAAACATTTGGGCAATTCTGACACGGAAGATTCTAGAACAAAGAAGTGCTTGTGTTTTGAGGTTTGTGCATTATGCTTACGTTCAACCATAGAGTCTTCTAGATTGTACATGTGGCAAAATCTGGTGGAATCTAGATGATATCCAACGGCCAGTGGTGCTCAAATTTGCCAGCTCTGCACCATCGGATTGGCCTCATCGAACGACCATCTTTCAAATTTAAAGTTATCCGCACACTATATAAAAAATATAAAATATAATATACATATAGGGGTATAGATATAGATATGTGATGCGAAATCCACCCATAATCTCCAATTAGAATAGTGTGTCCATGCACGGATGCAATGTGGCCAAACGATATCTGCCATCGGTATCTAGAATTCAAACCAATCTGACCTTGTTCAATGTGTATACATTGCAACATGCTCATTTCCAAACCACACTGCGCAGATCTCCGTTATATTCATGCATGCATGGGTTTCAAACATCATGATCTCTTATTCAAATATTTGAATTCAACTTTACATTGATTATGACCTCACCTACTTTTACACCCACACATTGGTCTTCTCTTTATAATTGTACCACTAACTTTCTCTCATGCATGCATGCACACACACTACCAGTCGGCATTATCCATCGCACACATGCAATCTTTTTCTTCTGGTCGGTCTCCCATGAAGGCACACACACACACACATCCCCCTCTCCATCATATCGGGCATTCTTTATCTCTCATGTGCATGCGCAACGATCGATGTTCCTCTATGTGTGTGTGTGTCCATATAGCTAGGTCTTTCATAGTTTTCCACATAAACCAATCAATATATATATCTAGTGAGGTCTCACCCTCTTTCCCACATCCACATCGATCAATCTATACTTCTCTATATAGGATTACATATATAGCTAATACACCCACATTAATTATATATCGAACACCCCCCTCTCATCATCCATGCCTTCCGCTTCATCTCTCAGACACGCGCACAATGGCGAAGACAGGGCGCAGCAAGGCCCCTGCCTCCCTAACATCACTATATATCGAGGCTAATATGAATGTGATCATTAGACAATTGCTGGTAAAAATGGTTTAAGTTGATGAATTGGCCCTCCTCATAAAGGATTAGCAATGCTTGGCCCCCCTAGCTCATGGGACATTTTTCATGGATCCGCCACTGCGTGCAACAGCGCACGTTCTCGCCCCTCTCTCTAAATATCGATCTCACAGTTGTGCACTCCTTCATAGTCTCCCTCCACTCGGCCCCTCGCACCATCTTCTAGCCCCCCACGGATTTTGCCACATGTACAATCTACCAGACTCCATGGTTGAACTTAAGCATAATGCACAAATCTCAAAACAACAGTGGTTCTCCTTTGTTCTAGAATCTTCCGTATCATAACTGCTCAAACTTTTTTTCTAGTTGAATTGCCATTATTTGTTTTTTACTTTATGCTTTACAACGCACAATTCCATGAATCATAAAATAGATTAAGGGCTTCTTTGATTCAAAGGATTCTCGAAGGAATTTTGGAGGATTCTAATCCTTAGGAATTTTTCTTATCTTGGTTGTTTGATTCGTAGGATTGTAAACCATAGAAAATTTTCCATATGATTCATTTGCACTAGATTTCATAGGAAACATCCCATCCACTCAAACCTCTTTGAAAGAATTCTGCGTTTTTTCTATGCACAATCAAACACTCGTACCATCCTATAGGATTCAAGACGACATTCCACTCTAATCCCATGTTCTTCCTATTCCCACGTTTTGGAAATCCTACGAATCAAAGAGGCCCTAGTTTTTTTTATAAAAACTAATTGATTTTGAATGAGATGAACTATAAGAATTAAATGAAGGTCTACATCAGGCATATATGACTCAGAGCTTACATGCTACAGTGTGATATTTATTCATAATTTGGTTGGAAATCTGACGCGTGCAATGCACGTGTACCTTACTAGTACTTCGAGTATGTGCAAAACACAATGGCACGCTACACAGTGTCTCTCTTACAGTTCATGAAGCCACGTGGCACATGTGGAGGCGTTGTCGCGACATCCTTGTGTGGATTGATCACAGTGACGTGCTTCTGGTTCCAGAAGAATGTACTCGTCCTCCCTGAGCCGCACTGGCGGTACATGCACGAAGCGAAGATGTGCACGCATTCCACACATGCACTCATTCCCCGCACGCACACGCGGGTACACGTGCGGACGCAATTTTGTACCAAGATCCACTCCATGTGATAAGTTGACGCGTGTAAAGTCCTTCACTTCATTGATGGTCAATTAATACAGCGCATGCAAATTGAATGGGCGTGAGGGTGGAAGAAAGACATTACTACTCCACTGCGCGCATGCGAGTAGTTAAATCATGGGTTGCTAGTAGTACTTCCATTGGTCTCCTTCATATTTTGTGTGCGCGTCTTCCTTATTTTTTGGGGGTGATAATCCTCCTCCTTCTCTTGCTCCTGTGCTTCTTATTTTGCTTCGAGTGTTTGGCCGCACGTGTCACCTTCTCTGTGAGGCATGAATAGAACAATGCTAAAAATGAGATGACTAGCAAATTAGATCATTCTTTATCGCCAATAGAATAATGCCTCTTGCTAGTAATATATAATAAGAGTAGAGGGTAGAGGATATGGCACTGGGCTGCCGTGTTTCATGCTCCTCCATCGTACTCCTGTGGAAAACTTGAGTATACCGCATGGTTCTTTGCTCCTCCTCAGGTCGTCGACACATTTATACGAGCAGTCAAATCACAAGGCCCTGCCTGCAGCAGTAATGAGCCATCAAATCACAAAGGCCATCGCCTCTCGTGAAAAGGACCAAGCTAGACTGCCCCGCCCTCTAGCCTTTTAAAAAACGTATACATTTGTATAGTAGTAGTATCGATGGATAGCGCCATGGAGCAAAACTAACAAGATGTAATTAAAGAAAAAAGGTGGTACATATAGAGAGCGCTCGTCGCCAAATTATGCATATACTATATGACACTACCCACTATGAAGGTACTAGTAACATAGACTAGTAACTGGTCTATGTTACTCTCCACTATGACCAGCCAAAGTCGAGGCACGGATACCAACGAGGGCCTGGTTGTGTCTATACTTGGACAACTCACCCGACTGCATGCACACCAGGCAGATGAAGCTCGTGTCGTGTTGGTGCCGTATGCGGCCCGCACATTAACCAAAACCTCACGCCTCCATCTTGGCCTCCATGTTTAAAACATCTTAATCTCAAGGCCAAGGAGCAACGTGAAACCTATGATAGAGCCAATCGGATGGTTGAGAACACTACAATTCATAGCTACAGATGCGTGTGTGAGAGAGGACGAGTGCGTGCATGTGTGAGAGAGTACAACTGTATGTGGGTGGCATCGACCTAGGGAGGAGTGATGGTGCGTGCGAGAAGTCCTGAGAGATAGGTGTAATGCGTCTGAAAAAAGACTAGTCTATAGCTCGCCATCAGGCTATTCCCATCAAACGCCAAGCGTAAGATATGTATCCGACGGTGCCAGTTTTTGCACATACACAACAGTAGAAAAAGAACTAGTACCATGGCATATGCTACACCATGGCCAAGAAAACGTGCCGACATTACGCCATCCGGGAATAGTGCCGCACTTCGAAACTAGAACCGTCAATAAATTTTGAGCGCGTCTCGTCACATTCCAAATTACTACTACTACCATGCTATATTTAATTGCAAACCTGTTCACACTGATCACAACCTAAATGGTTTCCCACTTAGGAGCGTATTAGTAGTACTCCTACTCGGTTATAAATACTACTATGCTAAGATGACTGCACATTCCTCCTCAACTCCTCATCCACAAAAAACAATCAAGTCAATCAAGCCATAGCTAGCATGAGTTCTGGGTTGAGAGATTTCCACTAGGGAGAGGTGAGCATGGAAGAGGAAGCACGAGAGATGTCCCGCCTCGCCGCGAAAGCAGCCGACATGTCCAGCCGCGCAGCAGTTGTAGCACAGAGGTCCCGTCGGGCCGCCGAAGCAGCACAGAGGTCCCGCTGCGCCGTCGATGTAGCAGACTGGTCCGGCCACACCGCGAAAGTAGCAGAGATGTCTCGCCGTGCCACCGAAGTAGCAGGGAGGTCCCGCCGCACCGCGGCGGCTTGGGAAAATTTCTCGCGGGCATGCGAGGACTCTTACAGGCACATGCATGCGATATTCCATAGCCAGATGGATCAAATCTCTGGCTGGGCGAGGATGCAGGACGAGGCTACCAGCATCATCCGACAACTGGGGGAGGGCAATGCGAAGCTCCGGGGCGAGCGCGACCTGCTGAGGGCAAAGAACACCGGGAGGGCGAAGCAGGAGGAGGAGACCGCTGCCGTGTTGCAGAGGACAGGCGTCATCATCAAGAAACTTATGGACGAGAATGCCATGCTCCGCATCAAGCACAACAAGCTGGTGGAGGAATCCATGGATGCTGCCAAGTAGCGTATTAAGGACATGAAACTGATGAAAGAGATCATCACTCGCCGCGAGAACTAGTCTTCGCGACCTGCAGCACATAAAGAAAGTAGAGATCAGCGAGCCAGATCGTTGTATGCGTCTTCCTTCTTCTTTTGCCCTTGTGTATTTCGGGCGTAGCCGCATGTGGCTTTTTTAATTATCTTCCTAATTATGTAAGGCAATTATTATCCACTCTCATCGTCCTTATATATATTCATCAGTCTTGCTATAAGTCGCAGTAGATACTATATAGGTTCGTCGGATCTTACATCAAGATCCGTGCAAAATTTTCTTTTTAGATTTTCTTTTTTCTCTCTTAAATCTCAGTCGAGTGAGACATTGCCACACCATTAAATAGAGGCTCGGGCGCCATTAATGGAGACCTTGGGAGAGAGGTGGACGGTAGATGGAGGTCAAAGGGATCTCCTCCCGATAAGCACGCGCAGGGGTCTGATCGCACGCCTCCCATACTCAAATAGCTATCCTGCATGATGCCTCCTAGCTAATAAAAAAGGGGACGCGTGGCGGCATGAAATGGTAAATAGAATGCCCACGGTTTCAATAATACTTGTGTTTCCGATTGTGACGTGACATCACTTGTTCCAAAATGACTTTGTTGATTGTTAATGTGTGCGCCTTCCAAATCGGACAGCAAAAAATGCCATCGATCCGTGAGATGCCTGCTCAAAAATGCAATTAGATATCTAAAAAATGCCATCGTTAAGTTAGATGTTTGCTCAGAAATGCCATTAGACATTGTTATTTTCACGTCAAACCCGTTGACCATGTTACATGACAAAAATAAGCCGATTCTCACAATGATAAGTTAATGGTGTCCAGCACAACACACCCCTCAAATAAAACTAAGCATCTTGGAATTCTTTGACAAAACTAAGCACCCTAAAATTCTTTGACAACTAAATTGCTGGCTATATGATGTTGGCCATATATATTGTACGTATATAATGTTAAGAAACGAGTGGTTGTACTATACCAACTAAAAGATGAAATGTACGAAATGTAACAAGAAGAAACATAACATAGTTCTGCTGGGGGCTTAGCACAACACACCCCTCAAATAAAACTAAGCACACCAGAAATTAAACGAAGCAACTAATCCGGTAGACACTGCATTAGAACCACCATGAGCAACGACACTGCCACCTTACTCAGAGTCCTCGTCCACATCCTCGACTTCGTCCTTGTCCCTCTTCCTCGTGGGTGATACTTCTTTGCTTGAACCGCACACTTGGCTCTTGCTCTTCATCCAACCCTTGTAGATATTGAAACAAAGGTAGCCATCCATTGCAACGTAGTGGATGTGGTCTATATCTAGTACAGTCCACTGCCATGCACGATGAAACGTGTGCGGAGCTTTCTTCAGTTCATCGTACATAGGATGAACCATGGCTCCTGCCAGGGTAAGCATTGAAGGTTGATCAAGGAAGGGCACCAGCCCTTCCTTCTGGAGGTCGAAGGGGTCGCCTACAACGAGGCCTATCCGACCCAGGATTTCCTTGTCGTTCCTAAAGTCTATTGTAACGAATTTGACTCGGCGGCCCTTGAGGAAGTCCTTAAATTCCTCGCACTCAATGTCGGCATGGCATATGTGGTAGACCAAGCATAAGTCATGCACACAAACCTGGATCATGGCGGGCTTCTTCTTCTCTGCCTCCTTTAGTTTCTTCTCGCTTCCCAGGACTGTGGTGTACTCAACATCTAGCCCAGCAACCCACTCATCATTTGAGTTTTCGAACATGCGTTTGAAGCGAGCAAGGCATTCTTTCACTGTTGCGGAAGAATGGGTGTAGATGACGTCGAACTCATCGCCGATGATGGTTCTAACCTTGTACTCACCGTCGATCATGGAGATTTGGGACGCCATGGGTTTGGGAGGAGGGTTAGGATTAGTGGAACTGCCGTAATGTGAAAGGATGGGACGACTAGGAGCGGTTTATCGATGGTAAAAATGTCGAGTGGGGGGGGGGATGCGAATGGCATGGTAGTGGCTTGCCTGGTGGATAAATGGATTCATGCACAGTACTATGGGGGCCCAATTAGATGTCATGTCTACTCGATGCCCAATTAAATGGCTTTCGATGTCATGTCAAGCGTCAGGAAAATTACAGGTGATACGAAGCTTTCCATTCTCCCATGATATGGGCTTCTGAGAGCCCTTGGATTTGAGGTCGAATGGTTGCATGGCGTGATTCTAGACCTATGGGTGAATATCCTATCCTTGAGGGTTATTCTGCAAATGTTCAATAACTTAGCATGCGACCGTCCGATCTCAGATCCAAGGGCTGCCAGCAGCCCGTATCATGGTCGCGCCTACCACGGCCGTCGCCTCGCTCGCGCGGTCGCGCCCTTGGATATTTAACATGGTGCATTAGGCTATCTGATGTTGGCATGTCATACATAGTCATCACTTAGTCACTCATACAACAAGGTTAGCTATGAGAGTATTTTTTGTTTACTTCTCTCTATCTCTTTCTTCGTAGTATTTATTGCATTTGCCAAGGAGTGACCTCTTCCAATGAAATGGTGCTTAGATGAGGTGCTATGGGCATTAAATGGCTTAGCAACTCAAGTCCCCAATGCACAGGTGCTTAGTTTTTTGTTGCTAAGTTTGCTTCATCTAGGTACATGCGCTTACCACCATTTCTTCCTGGGGTCACCAAACTAGTCTCTCTCTTCTTAATTAACTTGCCACATCAGACTTTATGCCTATGTGGCAGGCTTAGCACATGTAGGATCAAGTACAATAGTGGGCTATAAGCCCGTTACATGGCATTTTTGCATATGTGGGGGAAAGAGGCAAGGAAAAAATGGAGGAGTGGGCTCTCAAGCAAGAGCCAGCCTCTACATGGTGGAGCATCGGGAGAGGCACCTTTATGGAGGTGGTCAGGAATCGGGAGACTCAAGCCGGTCGTAGCGCCGTAGTTAAAATGATAATGGCAAGTCAAATCACCGGGCCCCACCTATCCAGCAGCAACTCACTGTCAAATCACACAGCCCTATGTTTGCAGCAGCCTATTCCCTCATCTTCTCGCGTCTCTGTTGAACCGACTAGGCGGAACTGCCCCGCCTACCGTGCAGGAAAAGCCCCGTCCTTGAAATCTCCCACTCATTGTCAAACCAAGTAAGGATCTCCTTCAACCTGGCTAACTTTGCCTGGTCGCCGCCGGCGATCTGCCTGATTCGCTGCTGCATCCCCTCCATAGATCCTCGTCCGGGGAGAGAGGAGGTGGTTTTGCAATGGAGAAGAGGGAGAGGCGAGATAGTGGTTTTGGAATGGAGATGATGGAGAGGAGAGGAGGTGGTTTTGCAATGGAGAAGAGGGAGAGGAGCGCGCGACAGCGATTTAGGATTGGACGAGAGGGCCGACGCGCTGTGACTGGATCAAAATCAAAATCAATTTACCCTTCAATTAATAAAGCGACCCCACATTAACTAGCCTCCCTTTTATTCTGGGTCATAATTGACCATGATTTTTGCAAATAAAATATATGTTATATGTTGCA
Organism: Triticum dicoccoides; assembly: GCF_002162155.2. Lineage (NCBI taxonomy): Eukaryota > Viridiplantae > Streptophyta > Magnoliopsida > Poales > Poaceae > Triticum > Triticum dicoccoides. Next base: position 644,723,057 of record NC_041386.1, read on the forward strand.
AAAATAATATAATTTGAAAGTACATTCAGATACGAACCAAACAATACAATTTTTGGTGACATGCATTCACATTTTGCTTGTCAAATACAGTACGTGGTCAAACTTTGACCCAAAATACACAAAACAAAAAAAATACTTCCAAGACCAGCGCCGCTCTTCCGCTCTTCTCCTCTTAAACCATCGCCGCTCCTCTCCTATTCCAATCTAAATCCAGCGCCGCTCCTCTCCTCTTCCATTTCAAAACCAACACCCCTCCTCTCCTGTTCCAATCCAAAACCAGCGTCGCTCCTCTCCCATTCAAAACCAAAACCAGCGCTGCTCCTCTCCTCTTCCATACAAAACCACCGCCGGCGAGTGAAGATGATGTGGAGAAGTAGATCGATGGAGGAGTGCAACCGATACGTGAGGATCACAGACGGCGACCCTGTGAAGCTAGCTAGGATGTTGGAGATACAGTCTTGGTTTGACAACAAGGACCAACTAGCGGCGACGGCGACATCCATGGCCAAATATCCGCAACAGAGCGAAAAGGCGGCGATACTCCTGAAGGGAGTCGTGCGGGAGTACATAGAGCTGCTCCTCAGGGCCATGGAGCAAACAGATTCACCGAATCCGAATCCGGTGGTGGGAGTATCAATCCCAGATGGAGCATCCACCAGAGATTGAAGGATTGAGCATCTACAGGATGCCGTTTGTGAGGGTGTCGTGCCAGAGCAAGCCGGTGGAGTCTTCGTCGACCGAACCCAACTGCAAGAGGAGAAAAATAGTTGGCCCGACAACGCTTCCCTGCCATCCTCTCCCTCGCCGTTCACATCGTCTCACGAGGCGGCTGTCTGCCGCTGAGGAATAGGAGGGATTGCCCCCCAGACCAATAGTCGGGCAGGTTGTGAGTTGTCAGGAGGAGCTTAGGGTTGTTAGTATTTACAGGTTGTGAATTGTGTTTTGTGTTGTGTATTTTGAGAGTACTTTCAGATATGAATGTCTTTTGAATTTTAGATTTGCAGTATTGAGCATATGAAGTATTTTATGAATTCTAGAGATCTAGTTTTAGCACTTAAAAAATGTAGTTTCATAGGAGTATAAAAGTGTAGACAATGTGATCCTCAGAGAAGAAACTGCAAGTTCCAGTTTCAGATAAAAAACTCCAAGTTCAGTTTCAGATAAGAAACTGCAACTTTTAGAGGCAGAACATTTATATTAACACGGCCTTTTCAAACAGTGTTAACATCATGCTGGAAGTTTTATTCATGGTTGAAACTGGAACTACTAACCAGTTAACATCATGCTGATCAACATTCATGCATAGCACATCTTCATATGATGCACAATCAAAAAGATATGCCATTTTCAAAATGCCCACACAATGTCGAGTGTGCAAAAAACAGAGAAAGCGAGGGACGAAGTTTTGGCAAGTGTAGGACGTGGTGTGCATAGATGACAATTGGGACCCACATGTCAATAAAGGCAGAGGCAAAATTTTTGGAGATATTTTCTCTGCACAGGTGGAATCGAACCTGAGCGGAACAGCTGTCGGGTAGTGTCACTCGGCCACTAGGCTAGTTCAGTTATTTCGTTACTAATAAGGCACTTCCTCAGGTGGTCGGATCTCCTCCTGTGCCTTTGTGCGCTCGCTGCGACGCCACTGTCTGCCGTTGTGAACATGCTGAACAAACGAGAGGAATCTGGAGAGGACTGTACGTGGAGAGGCGGATAGTCGGGACCCACCAGGTCCATGACCGTACGCAAGCAAGTGCCTCATCGAAAACATACTTCCTCCTAATGCTATACTGACATTGGGGCCCACGGGTTTGTCAACATAGTTACATTTTTAGGTGCTTCAACGTAGTTACTATAGGAGATAAATTCACAACGAAGCCGGGGAGCTGGCAGGTATCATTTATTATCACTGGGGCAACAAGTATCAGCTAGGTTTTGGGCTGCCCCGTCTAGGCTTTCTTTTTTAACATGCGCAGCCCACGACCTCGGATGGGAGGTCCATAGGGTTGTTTCTATTTTATTGAGGGCCGTCATGTATCGACCGGCGTATGGACCTCCCATCCAAGGTTTTATTTTTCCTGAAACATCGGCAAACCAATTTTTTTGAAGAGAACGTAGAGGTTTGTTCTATTTTTCTATATAAGAATAGGAACGCCTGGTCCAACTTATGTTTCCCTTCTAACTATATTGTATATATTTAAATTATTTTATATGTTATTATATATTATTGTTATTGTCATCATATATTTAACAGATACTTACATATGTAAGAAAACAATATCCCACATCTTGTTAACTTATAAAAATAATTTCTTAACAATAAAATCCTGGATTTTTTTGGCAACGAAAATCCTGGTGATTGTGTACAAAAGCTTGGTAAGATTTAAGGACCAATGTAATAATAAATCAATTATATATATATATATATATAAAACAAAATGCTCAACCCATGTTTATTTTTTGATAACATTGTTGCGCCCACCCCAACATTATAATTAGAATCAGCCCAGCAAAATCATGTATTTCGAGAAAGTGCAAATGACCTGTATTTTTTTAGGAAAAACATAAACGGGCCGCAAGGGCGCTACATTATTTGTTCACCCAGTCCAGCTAATGGACTATAATTCAAAAAAAAGATCAAATGGACTGTAAATTCTACCCCACAAAAAAATGACTGTAAATTCTGAAAAAATGGGTTGAATACGTGCCACATTTTTGGAGGCTGAAATGTGGGCCAATAGGCCGAAGCCAATGCAAGTCGTCGTCAACTTAGTCAACAAATGATTCTAACATCGTTAGCCGTTGGATTTACATCCAACGACCGACATCCATCTTCAATCTCTCGTCTTCTTCCTCCAGCGCCACCGGGACCACCTGCTTCCGCCTCCTGCTACTAGCAGCTCTGCTTAGCACGCTTCGCTATGAAGCGCTACTCCACCGTTGGCCAGGCCATCCCTCCACCCCTCCACACCTCATGTTCTTCTCCACCGACTGCCGAACCACACCGCACCAGAACTAGTTAACCCTCGTACACCTCTCCGTCCGCGACTCTACTCCCGCGTCTTCCCATCTCCGGCTCGTTGCTGTCCGGGGCCTCTGGTCTTCTTGCTCCAGCCGCCCAAAGCAGCGCCGGTCATGTCGCATGCTCCTGCCTCCCGTGGCCAGCTGTGCTGCCGCGAAGGCCTCACCGCCTCCTACTATTCCCACCGCTGGCCAGGCCCTGCGGTGACGGCACCCTCCCACCGCAGCCGAACCAGTGAACCCTCGTACTCCTGTCCGCGCGGGCTTCCACTGCCGCGCTTCCCCGGCTCCGCGTCGTCCCCTTCCTAGGCCTCGCCGTCGTCCACTGCCCTGGTGCTCTCAGCGCGGTGTGGTCAACGTGGTCAAGGAACGGCTTCCATCAGACGTGGACTGTACATGGAGAGGCTGACAGCTGGGTCCACGACCATAGCAAGGAAGTGCCTCCTTATTACGCGTAAAATAATTATTCCTCCACCTGACAGCGGGGACCCACCGGACGGGCCACCGTATTTCATGAAAAAAACATTTCCCCCTGACTGCTGGGACCCACCAGCTACATCTTCGCATGCAAGGAAGTGCGTCCGGGCAAAAAAGAAAACCGATTCGCCCTCCTGACTGCTGGGACCCACCAGCTACATCTTCGCACGCAAGGAAGTGCCTGACAGTCGGGATCCACCTGGTCTAAGCGTACGTAGCGTTGTCATTCTGGTCGCGAACGTGTACGTACATACTGGTCGATATAGAGGCGTGCACATGTCGTAGTAGAGGCGCACACGTAGCACGTACACGTACGTACATCGGCCAGCGTGTAAGAAGAAAATACGGCCACGTACGTACATACGGGCAGGCTCTCGAACACCTACTCGCGCATACGTACGGCCAAGGCTTGTGTACATGGCTGGGTTGGAACGGAGAAACATCGTCGTCGTCGTGTTCATGGGGAGCCAACCAGCTGGGTCGGAATGGAATGCGTCGTCGAGTTCATCGGGAGGGCTTGGACAGAACAACCGATGGAAACGAGGCCTGGCGTACAGCAGAACGGAGGAAACGGCCTTGTGTTCGACCGGCCATGTTCGAAACAGGACCCTGTTCATCGGGAGGGGTTTGGCGTACCGCAAAACGAAGGAAACGGACCTCCTACGGTCGAAACGGGGGTCCTGTTGATCGGGAGGGGTGTGGCGTACCGCAAAACGGAGGAAACGGACTTGTGTTGGAGCACTATGGTCGAAACGAGGGTCTTGTTCATCGGGAGGGGTGTGGCATACCGCAAAACGGGACTCCACGGGATACTGTTCATCTCCACCGTCGACCCCCTCCAGCCTCCACGGGCTACTGTTCATCCACCGCCGACCTCCTCCGGCATCCACCTGCGACTGTTCATCCACGGGCTCTTGTTCATCCAGCCTCCACCGCGCGCTACTCCACCGGCTACTGTTCAGCCAGCCCTCTCCACGGGCTCCTGTTCAACCACCCCTCCACGGGCTACTGTTCATCCAGCCCTCCACCGTCTACTGTTCATCCTGCCCTCCACGGGGTGGTCCTGTTCATCTAGTCCTCCACGGGGTCGTGTTCATCCAGCCCCAACCGGCTCGATCGATCGGGGTCCTGTTCATCCAGAGGAAACACCACGGGGTCCTGTTCATCCACCCCCACCGGGAACTGTTCATCCTGTTGGGGAATGTAGTAATTTCAAAAAATTTCCTACGCACACGCAAGATCATGGTGATGCATAGCAACGAGAGGGGAGAGTGTTGTCTACGTACCCTCGTAGACCGGCAGCAGAAGCGTTGACACAACATAGAGGAAGTAGTCGTACGTCTTCCCGATCCGACCGATCCAAGCACCGAACGTACAGCACCTCCAAGTTCTGCACACGTTCAACTCGGTGACGTCCCTCGAGCTCCGATCTAGCCGAGTGTTGAGGGAGAGTTTCGTCAGCATGACGGCGTGATGATGGTGATGATGTTCTACCGATGCAGGGCTTCGCCTAAGCACCACTACGATATGACCGAGGTGGAATATGGTGGAAGGGGGCACCGCACACGGCTAAGGAACGATCACGAAGATCAACTTGTGTGTCATGGGGTGCCCCCTTGCCCCCGTATATAAAGGAGGGAGGGGGAGGTGCGGCCGGCCCCTAGGGGTGCGCCTGGAGGAGTCCTACTCCCACCGGGAGTAGGACTCCCCCCTCTTGCCTTGTTGGAGAAGGAAAGGGGAAGGGGGAAAGAGGAAAGGGGGGTTCCGCCCCCTTCCTTGTCCTATTCGGACTAGGGGGAGGGGGCACGCGGCCTGCTCTGGCCAGCCCTCCTCTTCTCCCTT
>NC_041386.1:644728668-644748378 GCF_002162155.2 Triticum dicoccoides
GGGGGGGGTTCCGGTAACCCCCCGGTACTCTAGTAAAATCCCGATTTCACCCGGAACGATTTCGATATCCAAATATAGGCTTCCAATATATCAATCTTTATGTCTCGACCATTTCGAGACTCGTCGTCATGTCCGTGATCACATCCAGGACTCCGAACAACCTTCGGTACATCAAAACACAAAAACCCTAATTACGATCGTCACCGAACTTTAAGCGTGCGGACCCTACGGGTTTGAGAACTATATAGACATGACCGAGACACGTCTCCGGTCAATAACCAATAGCGGAACCTGGATGCTCATATTGGCTCCTACATATTCTACGAAGATCTTTATCGGTCAGACTACATAACAACATACGTTGTTCACTTTGTCATCGGTATGTTACTTGCCCGAGATTCGATCGTCGGTATCTCAATACCTAGTTCAATCTCGTTACCGGCAAGTCTCTTTACTTGTTCCGTAATACATCATCCCACAACTAACTTATTAGTTGCAATGCTTGCAAGGCTTGAGTGATGTGCATTACCGAGAGGGCCCAGAGATACCTCTCCGATAATCGGAGTGACAAATCCTAATCTCGAAATACGCCAACCCAACAAGTACCTTTGGAGACACCTGTAGAGCACCTTTATAATCACCCAGTTACGTTGTGACGTTTGGTAGCACACAAAGTGTTCCTCCGGTAAACGGGAGTTGCATAATCTCATAGTCATAGGAACATGTATAAGTTATGAAGAAAGCAATAGCAACAAACTAAATGATCAAGTGCTAAGCTAACGGAATGGGTCAAGTCAATCACATCATTCTCCTAATGATGTGATCCCATTAATCAAATGACAACTCATGTCTATGGCTAGGAAACATAACCATCTTTGATCAACGAGCTAGTCAAGTAGAGGCATACTAGTGACACTCTGTTTGTCTATGTATTCACACATGTATTATGTTTCCGGTTAATACAATTCTAGCATGAATAATAAACATTTATCGTGATATATGGAAATAAATAATAACTTTATTATTGCCTCTAGGGCATATTTCCTTCAGTCTCCCACTTGCACTAGAGTCAATAATCTAGATTACACAGTAATGATTCTAACACCCAAGGAGCCTTGGTGCTGATCATGTTTTGCTCGTGGAAGAGGCTTAGTCAGCGGGTCTGCAACATTCTAATCCGTATGTATCTTGCAAATTTCTATGTCTCCCACTTGGACTAAATACCGAATGGAATTGAAGCGTCTCTTGATGTCCTTGGTTCTCTTGTGAAATCTGGATTCCTTCGCCAAGGCAATTGCACCAGTATTGTCACAAAAGATTTTCATTGGACCCGATGCACTAGGTATGACACCTAGATCGGATATGAACTCCTTCATCCAAACTCCTTAATTTGCTGCTTCCGAAGCAGCTATGTACTCCGCTTCACATGTAGATCCCGCCACGAGGCTTTGTTTAGAACTGCACCAGCTGATAGCTCCACCGTTCAATATAAACATGTATCCGGTTTGCGATTTAGAATCGTCCGGATCAGTGTCAAAGCTTGCATCTACGTAACCATTTACGATGAGCTCTTTGTCACCTACATATACGAGAAACATATCCTTAGTCCTTTTCAGGTACTTCAGGATGTTCTTGACCGCTGTCCAGTGATCCACTCCTGGATTACTTCGGTACCTCCCTGCTAGACTTATAGCAAGGCACACATCAGGTCTGGTACACAACATTGCATACATGATAGAGCCTATGGCTGAAGCATAGGAACATCTTTCATTTTCTCTCTATCTTCTGCAGTGGTCGGACATTGATTCTTACTCAACTTCACACCTTGTAACACAGGCAAGAACCCTTTCTTTGCTTGATCCATTTTGAACTTCTTCAAAACTTTGTCAAGGTATTTGCTTTGTGAAAGTCCAATTAAGCGTCTTGATCTATCTCTATAGATCTTAATGCCCAATATGTAAGCAGCTTCACCAAGGTCTTTCATTGAAAAACTCTTACTCAAGTATCCCTTTATGCTACCCAGAAATTCTATATCATTTCCAATCAGTAATATGTCATCCACATACAATATCAGAAATGCTACAGAGCTCCCACTCACTTTCTTGTAAATATAGACTTCTCCAAAAGTCTGTACAAAACCAAATGCTTTGATCACACTATCAAAGTGTTTATTCCAACTCCGAGAGGCTTGCACCAGTCCATAAATGGATCGCTGGAGCTTGCACACTTTGTTAGCTCCCTTTGGATCGACAAAACCTTCCAGTTGCATCATATACAACTCTTCTTCCAGAAATCCATTCAGGAATGCAGTTTTGACATCCATCTGCCAAATTTCATAATCATAAAATGCGGCAATTGCTAACATGATTCGGACAGACTTAAGCATCGCTACGGGTGAGAAGGTCTCATTGTAGTCAATCCCTTGAACTTGTCGAAAACCTTTCGCAACAAGTCGAGCTTTGTAGACAGTAACATTACCGTCAGCATCAGTCTTCTTGTTGAAGATCCATTTATTCTCAATTGCTTGCCGATCAACGGGCAAGTCAACCAAAGTCCACACTTTGTTCTCATACATGGATCCCATCTTAGATTTCATGGCTTCTAGCCATTTTGCGGAATCTAGTCTCACTATCGCTTCTTCATAGTTCGTAGGTTCATCATGATCCAGTAGCATGACTTCCAGAACAGGATTACCGTACCACTCTGGTGTGGATCTTACTCTGGTTGATCTACGAGGTTCGGTAGAAACTTGATCTGAAGTTTCATGATCATTATCATTAGCTTCCTCACTAATTGGTATAGGTGTCACAGAAACCGGTTTCTGTGATGTACTACTTTCCAATAAAGGAGTAGGTACAGTTACCTCATCAAGTTCTACTTTCCTCCCACTCACTTCTTTCGAGAGGAACTCCTTCTCTAGAAAGGATCCATTCTTAGCAACGAATGTCTTGCCTTCAGATCCGTGATAGAAGGTGTACCCAACAGTCTCCTTTGGGTATCCTATGAAGACACATTTCTCTGATTTGGGTTCGAGCTTATCAGGTTGAAGCTTTTTCACATAAGCATCGCAGCCCCAAACTTTCAGAAACGACAAATTTGGTTTCTTGCCAAACCACAGTTCATAAGGCGTCGTCTCAACGGATTTTGATGGTGCCCTATTTAACGTGACTGCAGCCGTCTCTAAAGCATAACCCCAAAACGATAGCGGTAAATCAGTAAGAGACATCATAGATCGCACAATATCTAGTAAAGTACGATTACGACGTTCGGACACACCATTACGCTGTGGTGTTCCGGGTGGCGTGAGTTGCGAAACTATTCCGCATTGTTTCAAATGTAGACCAAACTCGTAACTCAAATATTCTCCTCCACGACCAGATCATAGAAACTTTATTTTCTTGTTACGATGATTTTCAACTTCACTCTGAAATTCTTTGAACTTTTCAAATGTTTTAGACTTATGCTTCATTAAGTAGATATACCCATATCTGCTTAAATCATCTGTGAAGGTGAGAAAATAACGATATCCGCCACGAGCCTCAACATTCATCGGACCACATATATCTGTATGTATGGTTTCCAACAAATCTGTTGCTCTCTCCATAGCACCGGAGAACAGCGTTTTAGTCATTGTCGGAGTAATTGGCCACGGGTAGGCCAACCCGAGCCCCAGAACCTTTCAAGACATCGGGGCAGGCTGTGCCCCTCAAGGCCCCAGGACGAAGAGCCGCCTTCAAGAAGTCAATGGCAAGATGGCCGACTGACCACTCGTGGCCGAGTCCCAGGGACGACCGCAGGGTAAGCCGACTCCTGACTGGCGACTTCTAGAGAAGCCGGCTTTGGGGAGTCGACCTGCGACTCCAACAAACCCCGTGACCTCATCAAGGGGGACGGGGCAGGAAAATGGCTATAGTGAAGCCCACTCCCGCCCCTTACCAAGGACGGGCATGGCCACAGCACGCCGTACCCCGGAAGATCTCCGTGCGGCGTGGCACTATTGCCATGCCGGCCCTGACATCAACACCGCAGGACCGAATCCTGCACCCACGACGGCTTGTCTATACGGCTCAGAGGCAGCGGGTCCCACCAGTCGGTGAGACCCCAGGAGACGGCAAGAGGACCACCAGTCGGACCCGTCGGGAGTCGGCCCGGGGGAGTCGGCCGAGCCCTCCCCCGGGGCCCACGCACCATTAATCAAGATGTGATGGAGAGTGGCAATAGTGATCGCTCGCCAGGTGGCGGGGCTGTTGCCACGACCCCATGATCAAGCCCACGTCATCAGAAGCACGACTACAGTAATCAGCAGCCGGCAAGACCCGCCCGCGGCGGACGCGGCCTGTCGGCTCCGTACCAGGCCAGTCGGCGGGGCTCGCCAGTCGGCGGGCCCCAGCGGTCGGCGGGGAAGATGGAGGCCAGAGGCGCTGACTGCTGGGCCCGCATCCCACCGGATTACCATTGTACCCCTGGGGGGTAGGCCTATATAAACCCCCTAGGGCACCCATGCAAAGGGTTGGAACCCGTTAGCTCTAGGCCAGATCATATAGAAGGGAGAGAGCTAGCCTTGCCCTCTCCCACCTCCAAGAAACAGCTCAAGGAGCAAGCGTGTAAACACTTTGCCATAGTGATCATGCGGAGACCCCGCAGAGCAGTAGTAGGGGTATTATCTCCCCGGAGAGCCCTGAAGCTGGGTAAGATTCGCTGGCGTGCATGCCTTCGCCTCATCCCGTTTCCAGGCACCGACGACGTTCTACTCGCCCCCACCATGATAAGCCATCCTTTCGCATATGTCGCACCAAACCCCCGACATTTGGCGCCCAACGTGGGGCCTGGTGCACCGCCGTCCGGAGACCTGTTCTAGACGGGAACCCTTTTTCTCCCTAGCGAGCGCAGCCAGCTAGGCACGCCAGACAGAGTTTGTGCCGACTCGCTAAGAGGCATTGAGATCGCCTGCGCAGCCAGCTGCCTGGCCGAACTTGTCGGCGAGGTTCGCCTCTTCGACGAACCTGCATCCAACACAGGCACGGGCGGCCCCGAGAGCCTCCTCGCGGGCCTCCTTGATCAGCTCCACGTTTCCGGCGAGCCTGCCGTAGACTTAGAGTCCGTAGGCTCCACCGACCCGATGCTGCTCGACTCCGACACCCCGTCGCTCGACATGTTCCCCACCAATGTGGTGGTCTACGACGAACCTCTCCCTCGCGCGGAGAGCAAAAGAAGCACCGTCACCGAGGTGCTTGTCATCAATCATGACGAGCTCCCCGGCGGAGGAGCGCACGACTCACTCGGCGTGGCGCTACAAGACCTAACTGCGCTCATCCCGGAAGACGCTGACACAGAGACGTTGGAGGCGCGCCGCCTTCAGCTCGTTGAAGGCGCGAAGAAGCTGGCCAGCATAAGGCACTTGTCAGAAGCCTACCAGCGGGAGATGGATCGCGCCGTCGGCGGCTCGCCGGCCCCGGCGCGGCCCAGCCGCCTTGGCGCGGTCCAGCAGCGTGGCGTAGCCATCGCCAACCTATTTGGGGCAAGCCCAGACAGCAGCGGATGAGCTAGACAATTTTGAGGGCGAAGAACGCCGCCTCATGATGGAGCGAGTCTAGCGGCTCCTCGACGCGGCCGCCGTGCAGAACGAGGCCGGCTGCCGCACGGAGGCGCCACAGCGGCCAAACGACGACCTTCACCGAGATCAAGGCGCGACGTCTCGGACGCTGACTGGCGGCGCCCGAGGAAGAAGAGACAAGGAGCCGGCTGTCAGCCACAGTCGGACTCGCGTTACCATAGAGCGCGACCGAGACGGCCGCTCGAGAGCAGTGGAACGATGGGACGACTGTCCGCCTCCCCCTCCCCGCAAGGAGAGGCGAGTCTCCCCGCCGCCTGTTGACCATCCGACTCTCGGCGACCGCCTTTGCCGCCGAGAGGGAGTTGGAGAGAATGACGCTCGCCACCGGATCGACCGACTTCACCGATCCCTAGCGCTGGAAGAAGAAGACGAGCTGGGTTCGCCCTGTTTCGGGCCCCGCATTCGAGACGAACCCTTTCCCAGAGGGTTCACGCTCCGAAGAGACACACCCAAGTATACCGGCTCCGTGAAGCCGGAAGATTGGCTAGTCGACTACTCCATGGCTGTCAGCATAGCAAATGGCAACAAGCGTGTCACCGTAAAGTATGTTCCGCTCATGCTCCAGGGCACGGCCCGGACATGGCTGAACAACCTAAAGCCCTGCAGCATCAACAGCTGGGTCGACTTCACCGAAGCGTTCGTCCGCAACGTCACCAGCACGTACAAGCGTCCTCCCAAGCCTCGTCAGCTCTCCTTGTGCGTGCAAGGCCCCGACGAGTCGACTCGCGATTACCTCACGCGTTGGGCCGAGCTTCGGAACTCCTGTGAGGGCGTGCACGAGGTGCAGGCCATCGAGTACTTCATAGCCGGGTGCAGAGAAGGCACCCTCCTCAAGCACAAGCTCCTCTGCGACGAGCCAGAAACCCTCGACGAGCTGCTGATCATAGCGGACAAGTACGCCACGGCCGACTCCTCCATGAAGGCGGAGATTCAAATCAGCACAACTGGCAAAGTGGCCCCTCAAGCTCCAAGAACTCCGGCGGCAGACGCCAACCGGCGACAACAGCAGGGCGACCACAAGCGCAAGGCCCCGCAGCCGGCTTCCAGCAGCCGGCAGGTCGTGACCATTGAAGCCCAGCAGCCAGATGAGTAGCCTCTGCCCAAGCGACAGAAAGGCGGCAAGCCAAACTGGTTGCCGGCCTTCTCCTATGAGCAGACCCTAGATGGACCTTGCAAGTTCCATAGCGGCACGAAGCCATCGAATCACACCACCCGGAAGTGCCACTGGCTTACCAGGGTCGCTAAGGGAGACGACCTCCTGCCTCCCCCGCCTGCTGGGCAGCCGGCTGTCAGGCCAGTCGGCGCAGTACAAGACGAATACCCCGAAGAGCACGGAGCCTACGTGGTGTTTACCAGTATGGCTGATGATCGATGCAGCAGGCGGCCGCAGCGACATGAGGTGAATGCAGTAGCATCGGAGATGCCAGAGTTCATGCACTGGTCCGAGAAGCCCATCAGCTGGAGCAGGGCTGACCACCTAGAAGTGATGCCGAGTCCAGGCTCCTATGCCTTGGTCCTGGACGCCACCTTTGCTACGGACAGACGAGCCGCATGTTTCTCACGAGTTCTGATAGACAGAGGCAGCAACATCAATATCCTATACAAGGATACCATGGAGAAGTTAGGAATCAAGCAAAGACAGCTTCAGAACAGCTGAACTGTGTTCCAGGACATTGTTCCTGGGCTTTCCTGCTCACCAATCGGCAAGATCCTGATGGACGTCCTCTTTGGAGACAAAGATCACTTCCGCCGAGAGTCTATTTGGTTTGAGGTGGTGGACCTCAAGAGCCCATACCATGCGCTACTCGGCCGACCCGCCTTGGCCAAGTTCATGGCGGTCCCCCACTACGCCTACCTCAAAATGAAGATGCCCAATTCCAGAGGAACTCTGACTGTGGCTGGAGACTACCGGAAGTCATCTGCTTGCGCGGCTAAGAGCAGTCGGCTGGCCGAGTCCCTAGTAATCGCGGCTGAGAAGTGGCTTCTGGAGCGAGTTGTGGCGATGGCTGGCAAGCAGCCTGAGGTATCGCCCAACCCAAAAGAGTCGGAGGCTGAGGGTTCGTTCAAACCGGCCAAAGAGACAAAGAAGATACCCTTGGATCCGGAGCACCCAGAGAGGTACGCCGTCGTAGGTGCAAACCTCAACAGCAAATAGGAAGGCGAGCTTGTCGATTTCCTCCGTGAGAATCGGGACATCTTCGCATGGTCCCCCAAAGACATGCCAGGTGTACCGACAGAATTCGCCGAGCACAAGTTACATGTCTGATCTGATGCAAAGCCGGTCAGGCAGCCCCTGCGCCGCCTATCAGAAGAGAAGAGAAGAGTTGTCGGAGAAGAGATAGCCCGACTCCTAGCAGCCGGCTTCATTATGGAAGTGTTCTTTCCAGAATGGCTAGCAAATCCGGTCCTGGTACTGAAGAAGAACAAGCAGTGACGAATGTGTATTGACTACATGAGCCTCAACAAGGCCTGCCCCAAGGACCCATTTGCTCTACCAAGAATCGATCAGGTGATAGACTCCAAAGCCGGATGCGAGCTGTTGAGTTTTTTGGATGCATACTCAGGATATCACCAGATCAAGCTGAACCCGGCTGACAGACTGAAGACCGCCTTCATCACACCGTTTGGAGCCTTCTGCTACCTCACCATGATGTTCAGCTTAAGGAATGCCGGCGCCACCTTTCAGCGTTGCATGCAGAAGTGCCTCCTCAAGAAGCTCGGCAGAAATGCCCACGTCTACGTAGACGACGTGGTGGTGAAGACGGAAAAGCGCGGAACGCTGCTGGAAGACCTCAAGGAGACCTTTGAGAACCTACGCCGATTCGAGATCAAGCTCAATCCCGAGAAGTGTGTCTTCGGAGTACCAGCCGGCCAGCTCCTTGGCTTCCTGGTCTCTGAACGCGGCATAGAATGCAACCCAGTAAAGATCAAGGCCATTGAGAGAATGGAGGTACCCAGCCGACTGCTGGATGTGCAAAGGTTCACCGGCTGCTTGGCGTCCATCAGCCAATTCATCAGTCGGCTGGGCGAGAAAGCTCTCCCCTTATACCAACTCATGAAGAAGACTGATTTTTTCGAGTGGAACCATAAGGCAGACGAAGCTTTTCTCCAGTTGAAGAAGATGCTGACTACTCCATCCGTCCTGGCGGCTCCGACCCCCAAGGAACCTATGCTCCTGTACATCGCCGCCACCAGCCGGGTGGTCAGCACGGTCATTGTAGTAGAACGCAAGGAGGAAGGCATGGCACTACCTATCCAGAGACTGGTATATTACCTGAGTGAAGTACTGTCGACCTCCAAGCAGAACTACCCCCACTACCAGAAGATGTGCTATGGTGTACACTTTACTGCCAAGAAATTAAAGCCTTACTTTCAAGAGCATCCAATCACGATGGTCTGCACGGCCCCGCTTGCCGAGATCATTGGTAGCCGAGATGCTTCTGGCCGAGTGGCCAAGTGGGCCATAGAGCTGGCTCCCTACACCATCCACTACCAGCCCCGCACCGCTATCAAGTCACAAGCATTGGCCGACTTTCTCGTCAACTGGGCCGAGACCTAGTACCTACCTCCAGCGCCTGATTCCACCCATTGGCGGATGCATTTCGACGGCTCCAAGATGCGCACCGGCTTGGGAGCCGGCGTCGTCCTCACCTCTCCCAAAGGAGACAAGCTCAAATACGCGCTGCAAATCCACTTTACTGCCTCCAACAATGTCACCAAGTACGAGGCGCTCATTCACGGGCTCTGGCTTGCCAAAGAACTTGGCATCCGCCGGATCTTGTGTTATGGCGACTCGGACTTAGTGGTCCAGCAGTCATCTGGCGATTGGGACGCGAAAGATGCAAACATGGCGAGTTACCATTTCCTCGTGCAGCAACTCAGCGGGTATTTCGAAGGGTGCGAGTTCCTCCATGTGCGAAGAAACGACAATGACCAAGCAGACGCCTTGGCACGAATCGGCTCTACCCGCCAAGCAATACCATCCGGCGTCGCCCTTCAATGCCTCCTCAAGCCGTCTGTCAAGCCTTCACCAGAATCAGACTCCATTTTTGTGCCGGCTCCTCCCGAAGACGTCGGAACCGACTCCAGAGCTCCGGCAGTCGGTACGAGGATTTCGGCAGATGGCTCCAAAGCCGACACAGTCGAACCCGGCCCGGGGACTGCGGCAGCAGACTCAAAGACTCCAGAACTCGACCCAAGGGCCGCGCCAGTCGGCCTGGGGACTTCATTAACCCAGCAAGCGGTTGTTGACTCCAACCCGCCGCCTCCCAGCCCAACCGCCCTCGTCCAAGTCACAGTTCTGGCAGTCAAAGAAGTAGCAGCACCCTCATGGGCCCAGCCCATCCTCAAATTCCTGGTGAGCAAAGAGCTGCCAACTGATGAGACCTCAGCTCGGCAAGTACAACGCCGGGCGGCAGCCTACACCATAGTCAACAGAGAGCTGGTCAGGCGCAGCGTCACTGGTGTCTACCAGCGCTGCGTAGAGCCAGAGCAAGGTCAAGCAATTCTCAAAGACATCCATCAAGGCGAGTGCGGCCACCATGCGGCTTCAAGAGCGCTCGTCGCAAAAGCCTTTCGACATAGTTTCTTCTGGCCGACTGCCCTAGAAGAGGCCAAGCAGTTGGTCCAAAAATGCAAAGGGTGCCAGAAGTTCAGCTCCAAGCCGCACCAGCCTGCTTCTGCACTCAAGACCATCCCCATTGCCTGGTCTTTCACAGTTTGGGGTCTAGACATGGTGGGACCATTCAAGACAGCACGAGGTGGCTTAACCCACTTACTTGTCGCAGTGGACAAGTTCACCAAGTGGATAGAAGCAAAGCCAATCAAGAAGCTGAACGGCCCGACTGCCGTGATTTTCATCGCCGATATCACAATTTGGTACGGCATACCACACAACATCATCACCGACAACGGCACAAATTTCGCCAAAGGCGCCTTGGCCCATTTCTGCGCAATACAGGGCATCCGACTGGACCTAGCATCCATCGCCCATCCACAGTCAAACGGCCAGGTGGAGCGAGCAAACGGCCTCATCCTGTCCGGCATCAAACCCCGGCTGATCGAGCCTCTAGAGCGCTCGGCTGGCTATTGGCTCGACGAGCTACCAGCCGTCCTCTGGAGTCTGTGCACGACTCCAAACAAGTCAACTGGCTTCACGCCTTTCTTCCTCATCTACGGTGCCGAAGCCGTCATCCCAACGGACATAGAGTTCGACTCCCCATGAGTCACCATGTACACCGAGGAGGAAGCAGAAGAAGCACGACAAGACGGTGTCGATCTGCTGGAAGAGGGCCGGCTGTTGGCACTTAGCCAGTCCAGCATCTACCAGTAGAGCCTGCGCTGATACCACAACAGGAAGGTCAGGCCAAGATCTTTCCAAGAAGGCGACCTTGTGCTCCGGCTGATCCAGCGAACAGCCGGCCAGCACAAGCTGTCGGCGCCTTGGGAAGGCCCTTTCATCATCAGGAAAGTACCGTGCAACGACTCCTACTACCTGATTGACGCTCAGAAGCCCCGACCATGCAAGAGGGACGACTCCGGCAAGGAGACAGAGCGGCCATGGAATGCAAATCTCCTCCGAAGATTTTACAGTTGATGCAGTATGTACCACGCTACCTTTTGTATTAAAGTACCAAGACTTCGGGCCCCCCGAGACGAGCTCGGGGACTGCCCTCTTTTGTCTGTATGATAAAAATTATGCCTGCAAGTATGTTACTCCTTTTTATGCCGTTTGGCACCGGGCTCGACAAGTCGGCCCGGGGACTTGCCGCCTTGCACTATGAAATGCTTCCTGCAGTCGGACAAGTAGTGTGTAAACACCTAAACTGTCTCCTGTCAGAAGCCGCAGCTCGCAGAGCGACTGTACGGTGGGCAGAAGTAAGGTAGAATGGGCATTCACATGAAAAATGGCTAAGGACTCAAAGCATAAAACATAGCTCAAGACGGCTTCCAGCCTTTTTGCAAACCGACTCTCGAGTAGTCGGATTGCCGCCTCCTATTCAACTTGCTCAAAAACTCTTAAAAACGGCTAAGTACTTGCCTTCCCAAAGTAGCCAAGCATTTGATCCAGCGGCAGTCCGCAGAGCGGCTGTCCGATTGGCAAGGCAGGCAACTAAGAGAAAGCAACAAAGGAAAAAAGCCAAAAGAGCAATGAGCAAGAAAAGATAGAACTCGGATAAATATATTTACATAGCATAGGCCTGCCGAATCTTCGAGCAGAAGTTCAAAATACACCCCGCGGGTGGAATTGTGCGAATTAACAAGTTCTTCAAAGACTACTGAAGCAGATAAAATAAAGGTAAAGCGGCAGCTTAGGAAGCAGCTGACGGATTCGGAGGGTCGGACGAGGCGACAACGTCCGGCGTCGGGGCGGCCGGCTGGCTAGTCTCGGCTTGATCGCCTCTGGCGGCAGTCGGGTCGGTCGCACGCGGCTCGTTGCTGGAGGCGCGGTCGAGCTGAGGCTGGCCGTCTGCTCCGTCTTCTGGTGCCTCCGTCTCGCCTCCGTCCTCCGCCTCGCCTTCCTCCTCGACGCTGGAGCCAATCACCTTCGCCGAGTCCTCGCCATAGTCTGGGTTCATCCCAAACCACTCCGGCGGTACCTCCTCGCTGTCTTCAAACCATTCGGGGACGAAGATGCTGGTGTCGGTGTACTCGGCGATCGCCGTAACACGCTTGACGAGGGCGTCTTCCGTAGCTGCCAGCTCCGGCTGGGCCTCCAACCGAAGCGTGGCCAGCCGGTCTAGATCCAGCCCCGGATACCACGCCTTGACGAACTCCAAGGCCCGGCACGCCCCAGCTCGAGCCGAAGAACCCTTCCAGGCCTTAAGACGACCAGCCGCGACCTCTAGCCAGTCGGCCGTCAGGCTGGGGGTGCGCGGAGCCTGCATGTCCGGCCACTGGGCGGCAATCGCCTGGGCACCGACACGCTGAAGCCGGCGCAGCATCCGGTGAGTCGGCCAAAGGCGAGCCTTGATGCTCAGGATGTGCTCGTCAAGGGTTCGGGGGGCGTCGGCGGCGATCTCTGCGCCCTCCGCCCTCCGACCTTCACGATCGGCCTCGATGGCTTGGATGGTGGCCTGCGAGTGCCCAGGAAAGAAGTCTACCAAGATGGAAGAAACGAAGAAGCAAGTCAAAAACCAGGAGTCGGCACGACTTATAATCGGCAGCTCGAAGAAAGAAAGTAAAGAAACTCACCATCAACGATCTCTTCAATCTCATGGAAGCCGGAGGCCAACATCCCCTCCTTGTCAGACCAGGAGGAGCGCTCACTCGCGAACTCGGCCAGGAGGGCGGTCTCCGTCTCTTCCACCTCCCTCTGCATCTTCACAAGCAGCTCCTTCTGCTCTGCCAATTGAGTGGCCAGCAGATCGTGCTCCGTGGAGAGGTTGCTGCACTCCTCCCCTTTGGCGCACAATGTGGAGTTGGCTTCGCTCAGCTGCTGTTGAAGAGCAGCATTGGCTACTGAAAAGAAGAAAGAAAGAAGGCGTTAAGTCATCAATAAAGAAGATCATCGGGGAGATCCGGCCTGACTACTCAGCAGTCGGCCCGAATCTCGGGGACTACAGCCCGTGGGTGCGCCAGCGCGCCCCCGCAAAGAAGGAAAAAAACTTACTCCGGCTCTCCGACAAATCGGCGGTCCGCTTGCCCAGCTCTTCAACGTTACGGTTGAAGGCAGTGACGCGGAGGTTGTGGTAATCCTGCGTTAAGCATTTCAGACAAAAAATTAATACCAGAGTTCATCAATTGGAGTTCTGGGCCACCTGCTCAGCAGCCAGCCCGAAACTCAAGGACTACACCCAGTGGGTGCGCTGGCGCGCCCCCACAGAGAGGAACAAGGAAACAAGGACCAAAGGAAAAAAACATACCCGGACGGCTGCCCGCGATGCCAGGTACGCCTTGGTGCAATTCTGGAGAGCGTCGCCCTCGGCACGAAGCTTCGCCTGGACATCCAGAAGCGCCTGGTTCAGCAGCCCTGTGCCGCCTCCTCGCACCCACCCAATGGGCACGGCGCTCGTCGCTTCGGCGTCTGGGATCGCCGAGCTGGCGGTGCCGACCTCCAGGGGGCGGGGTGTCGAAGTCGCCTTTTCCAGACGGCGGCGCGTCGGCGAGCCGACTTGGAGGAGTAACCTCGCCACGGCCTCGTCTTCGGTCGGCGGCACCGGAGGGTCCGCTTGCTGCTTGCCTTGCGCTCCCTCAGAAGACGGTGGAGGCGGCAGCGGAACGATCACGTCCGGCGTAGAAGGGTCGCCGCCTTCCCTCTCCACGGCGGGGTTCTCGCCGCCGGCTTCCCCAGTCTGCCCCGTGAACTCCGGAGGCGGCGGCGCAGAGTTCAACGGGGTGACGAACACCACCGATTGGCGGCGTGCGGCCTCCTCAGCCTGCCGCTTTGTCGCGGCGGCGGCTTCGGCCTCCGCCAGTTTTTTCTTGGCGGAGGCCTCCGCCCTATCGGCCTCCGCCTTCTCCAGGCGAACGGCCTCTTCTTCGTTGCGCTTCTCCTGCGCATTCCACTCTGTCGCCTCCCGGAGGTCAGCAGCGGGGTCAATCCACTGAGTGGTGGTGGACGTCTCCGCTGACCCCATGACAGAGGCGGCGGTGACCCTCTGAAGAGTGAGGGGAGCCCTGAAGCAAGGGGAGCAAGCAAAGACTAAGACAAAGTCACAAAGAAGAATAAAGCATTAAGACAGAATACTCACACGGAGACCAATGGTGGCTTCTTCACTTCCTTACGGAAGCGGATGGCCTTCGCAGCCGCCTCGTCCCGCCGGGTTGCCGCAGCCGGACCCTTGGGCTTCTTCGGCCGACTGCCGAACAAGGTCGGCACGACCCTGCGCTTCTTCCCGCCACCTGGAGCCCCCGGCACAGCAGAAGAGCCTGCGCTAGGCTGGCCAGTTCCTGGCCGATGGCGGGGGGCGACTTCTCCCTCGGCGTCGTTGTCAGGCCAGTCGGCGAAAGTGGACGAAGGCCTGAAGTCACCCGCTGCTCCTCCTCCCCCCTCGGCGTCGTCCTCCAGAGCCGCCGCCCCCAGATCGGGGTCGTCGACGTCGCTCTCCGCCCGGTCGGCGAGGAACTCGCGGGCCGGCCCCGAGGTGCCGGCTGGTGGGTGGAGGAGGGGATTCTGACCAAAGCCGACTGGTCAAAACAAACTCGGCAAGAAAAAAGACAATCCAAAGAAAGAAAGGAATGGTAACTCACCACGGGCGGGGGGTTGGCGCGGGAGTACGGCTCCTTGCCGAACCGCCAATCCTCCAGGAGCTTGTTGTCCAAGAGGTAGTTCACCATGAAGGCCACCTCCTCGTGAGGCATGTCCTTGGTGCACATCCGACTCGGGTCGTGGTGCCCGCTCATATGGCATATCATATGGGGGCGGCCTTGGAGCGGGAGAACTCGGTGCGCCATGAAGGCGGCCAGCAGGTCTGGACCAGTCAAGCCCTCCGACTGCGTCAGCACTCAGAGTCGCACGATGGCGCCGGCTCCCGCATGCGTCAGCGACTTGGCCTGGTACGACCAGTTGGGCAGTCTCCCAGCCGGCGGGCCAGCTTCGAAAGCCGACAGGTTGACCCAGTCGCCCCTCGCGGAGACGCTCCTGACGTAGAAGTACGATCTCTGCCACATCTTCACTGACTTTATCAGCGAGATGGAGGGGAAGGGGTTGTCGGCCCCTGACCTTCGCACGGCGATGAAAGCGCCGCATTGAGCCGGCACGCCTGCAGCCTGGGTGCCGAGCTTGGAGAAGAAGAACCCCCCCGGAGATCGAGGGTGGGGAGGACTCCGAGGAAGCCTTCGCACAAGGCCACGAAGGCGGACAGCAGCACCACTGTATTGGGGGTGAGGTGGTGCGGCTGGAGGCCGTAGAACTCCAGGAAGGATCGGAAGAAACTGCTCGTCGGCAGCCCCAACCCGCGCAAGCAGTGTGAGCGGAAGATGACCTGCTCGCCCTCCTGCGGCGCGGGGGAAATCTCCCCCTTCGGCGCAAGACGCACCTGCACGTGATCCTCGTCGGGGAGCCGACGAGTCCGGCGGAGGAACTCGACATGGTCGTCGTGAACTTCGGAGCCATCCCAGGTGCTAGAGTGCACCGGGGGAGGCGCGGCGGCAGAGGAAGAGCTCATCGCGAGCTGATCGCCGTGGCGTTCGTCGGAGCTTGGGCGCGCGGCGGAGCGAAGAAGAAGAAGAAGGAGGAGAGCGAGGAGCAGTGAGAAGGAAGAGAGCAAGGAGTGGCGGGAAGGAGGACCGCGCGTGCCCCCCTCTTTCCCCTACTTATTGCCTCGTGGGCTGCGAAGCCGAGGGGGCGGTCGTGGGATTTACTACGCCCACGGCCCCACGACTCCCACATTCCACGACAAAGTTACTGCGCGCAGTAATTCCACGAGAATCCCAACCGTCCGCCGGGGCCGCGGCGGATCCGCTCGGGCGCTGAGGCATGGTAGTGGAGGGCCCCGCCTATGGGCCTGTCCTGTCACACGCGTAGGTTGGCAGAATGGCCCAGCCACGTGTCATCGCATGACAGGCCTAGAACGGGCGGCGGCCTGGAGGCTTAGCTAGCACGCTACTTGGATCCCGCCGCGACGTTCGAAATATTGTGCGAGTCGGAATTGAGCGAGTCCGAGTTGAGCGAGACCGACTCCTTCTAGTCGGCCCAGCAGAAGTCCATCCAAGACCATGTGTTGAGCACCCGGAAGCAGAAACTGCTGAGGCTTCTCGGCCGATCGTCCGCGGCGCCTCATCAGCTTCGGGGACTACTGTCGGAGTAATGGGCCACGGGTAGGCCAACCCGAGCCCCAGAACCTTTCAAGACATCGGGGCAGGCTGTGCCCCTCAAGGCCCCAGGACGAAGAGCCGCCTTCAAGAAGTCAATGGCAAGACGGCCGACTGACCACTCGCGGCCGAGTCCTAGGGATGACCGCAGGGTAAGCCGACTCCTGACTGGCGACTTCCGGAGAAGCCGGCTTTGGGGAGTCGGCCTGCGACTCCAACAAACCCCGTGACCTCATCAACGGGGACGGGGCAGGAGAATGGCTACAGTGAAGCCCACTCCCGCCCCTTACCAATGACGGGCATGGCCACAGCACGCCGTACCCCGGAAGATCTCCGTGCGGCGTGGCACTGTTGCCATGCCGACCCTGACATCAGCACCGCAGGACCGAATCCTGCACCCACGACAGCTTGTCTGTATGGCTCAGAGGCAGCGGGTCCCACTAGTCGGTGAGACCCCAGGAGACGGCAAGAGGACCACCAGTCGGACCCATGGGGAGTCGGCCCGGGGGAGTCGGCCGAGCCCTCCCCCGGGGCCCACGCACCATTAATCAAGATGTGATGGAGAGTGGCAATAGTGATCGTCTGCTAGGCGGCAGGGCTGTTGCCACGACCCCATGATCAAGCCCGCGTCATTAGAAGCACGACTACAGTAATCAGCAGCCGGCAAGACCCGCCCGCGGCGGACGCGGCCTGTCGGCTCCGTACCAGGTCAGTCGGCGGGGCCCGCCAGTCGGCGGGCTCCAGCGGTCGGCGGGGAAGACGGAGGCCAGAGGCGCTGACGGCTGGGCCCGCGTCCCGCTGGATTACCATTGTACCTCTGGGGGTAGGCCTATATAAACCCCCCAGGGCACCCATGCAAAGGGTTGGAACCCATTAGCTCTAGGCCAGATCATATAGAAGGGAGAGAGCTTGCCTTTCCCTCTCCTACCTCCAAGAAACAGCTCAAGGAGCAACTGTGTAAACACTTTGCCATAGTGATCATGCGGAGACCCCGCCGAGCAGCAGTAGGGGTATTATCTCCCCAGAGAGCCCTGAAGCTGGGTAAGATTCGCCGGCGTGCATGCCTTCGCCTCATCCCGTTTCCAGGCACCGGCGACGTTCTACTCGCCCCCACCATGATAAGCCATCCTTTGGTATTGTCACGGCCAGTTTTCCAATAAAATATTTATTGATAAACCAGTCTTTTGAGTCCAGTATGAGAGAAATCCTCCTCACCGGTAGACAATTTCTTGATACAATAAGCCAGTAGCATAAAATATATTACAGGGTTGAACTGCGGTCGCTCAACCAAATTATTACAAGCACGCCAATAATCATACATAATGGCGGACAGGACACAGTGGTGTGGAGACATACTACTGACTCATGGATAGGTTGGTGGTGGAAAAGCACAGCGGGAAGGGAAATACAAGACTCTAAGAATATCATTTCATCGAACGTCGAGGTGAGGCTCGATAAATTTATTTGGTAGCGGAAGCGGATATAAAACAGTGGCCAAATCCAGGGTCGCACGAGACTGACTGGGACTCCTCTAAGTGTCGGACTCGCTATCGAACTCTTCATCCATGAGATCGCCTTCGTCAGCATCTGGCCAAATCAACAAGCCAGTGAGTACTTTGAAAGTACTCGCAAGACAGTTCAGACGTAAGATATAACAAATGTGTGCATGGATGCAACATGATTAATTCCTTAATGCACAATAAATAAAATTGGCATAACGGGTAAGTAAAAAGGGGAAACGGCGGTAGTCCGCCTGAAATTCCACAGAACATAAATAAGGACCGATCGGGTGTCTGAAGCGACGCCTCGAAAGGTGAACAAATAAAAATAAGGAAATGATGCCACAGTCGGGCATCTTAGTGACACCACATAAAGGGCTTTAAAAGAAATGCCACGGTCGGATGTCTGAGCGACATCGCAGAAAGGGCTTTAAAAGAAATGCCACAGTCAGACGTCTGAGCGACATCGCAGGAAGGGCTTTAAATGAAATGCCACAGTCGGACGTCTGAGCGACATCACAGAAAGGGCTTTAAAAGAAATGCCACAGTTGGACGTCTGAGCGACATCGCAGAAAGGGCTTTAAAAGAAATGCCACAGTCGGACGTCTGAGCGACATCGCAGAAAGGGTTTTAAATGAAATGCCACAGTCGGACGTCTAAGCGACATCGCAGAAAGGGCTTTAAATTCACCAGTAAGCAATACTCATAATAAACATTCAATTCATGAGAATAAACGGGTTAGTCCATCCACAGGGATAATCATTCAATCGGACTTAGCACTCATGCGATTCACCGGAGTCTCTGTCATCAAAGCTGACAATTGATTAGGATAAGATGGAACGAAACTTGACATGGAAGAGATGATTTGGAGGAATATATGACTCTGCAGAGTTTGTACAAAATTTTTCCCACAGTCAACGGATTTCCGTAGTCACGAAGGACTAGTTCCGTTTATGGTATTTCTGAAGAAAACACAGCTAACCGGTACACACCCATCCTACCTCTCGATGCTAGGAATCACCCTAGTCATCGTCCAAGAAAAACTTTTGAGACGGGGAGATCACAATCTCGAATAGCATGGGATCAAATTTATATACGCGCGCTCTAAGGGGTGCCCCCCTCTCGGTCCCAACTGGAAACACCCATGCCCCCTGACCGGATGACTGGCTTTAATCCAGGGCCATGGAACCATCATCACGGCCTCTCCTCTTTGGTGTGTACCATGAAAGTGGTTTGCAACTTACTAAACCATATTCCTTGCGGAAAACATGTGGTAGTACAAGGAAGGAAATGATAGGTACTGGACCGATATGGTTTGACACTGAAGTCACATAGTCTGGCGTAAGACTGGCATGCTACAACACTGCCATCGTACCCATCCTCATGCCAACACATGGCCATTCATATTCACATTCATCCACGTATGGATCATTGAACTCACTCACCTTATTTCACATAAAATAACGTTCATCGGTATGCTTACCAACATGCCATGAAACTAACTAAATGCAAAACATGCCGAGACACTCATCATATCAAAAGTTCAAACATGCTTGCCTGGTTCAGAGTAGTCGGAGCCTAGCTCGGTGAAGTTCGCGGCTCCGTCACCTCCTTCGGTATCTATGGTTTAAAGAAAATATATGCGCTAACGTAAATACCAAGGAGAGCACAGAAGGTAAACCAAATATTTTTCAAATAAATCTGATAAAAAACTAGACAAAATTTTAAAGAGAACAGAAAAAGAATCAATCAAAAATACTTTTCTGATTAAAAGTTATAAGGGTTTTTTGTCCAGGGACTTATCTGTAATGAAACAGAAGATTTCCAGGGGCTAGTTTATAA
>NC_041386.1:644748388-644763065 GCF_002162155.2 Triticum dicoccoides
AACAGAAAACGCTTCGGTAGCGACTACGCCAGCCCGAAGAGAAAACGCATTTGGCAGTAGGCGTTTTCAGATAACGCTTCGTTTAGAAAGGACAGAGAGGCTGACAGCGGGTCCCACTTGTCATGTTTAAATTTTCAAATGGGAGGGACGAGGCTCGTCGGCGCCCGAGAGCTGCTGTGGTCGCCGGCGGCGATCCACGGCGAGGCATGGGGATCAGAGGTTACCAATGTGCTCACCGTGTCCTTCCGCAACGGTGGGTGGTGGTGTTGGTCGCCGGTGAGCACCACGTCGACGGCGGTCTCAACTCCGGCGGACGGTGGTTCGGGCGTGGATGGAGCTCGTCG
Source organism: Triticum dicoccoides (assembly GCF_002162155.2). Classification (NCBI taxonomy): domain Eukaryota; kingdom Viridiplantae; phylum Streptophyta; class Magnoliopsida; order Poales; family Poaceae; genus Triticum; species Triticum dicoccoides. The sequence goes on from NC_041386.1 coordinate 644,748,733, forward strand.
GAGAGGGCTGCAAAGATTAAATTGAGGTGGGGGTTAGACTACTGGGTGCACGAGAGGGCTACGGACGAGGTTTGGGCACCGGAGGTGGCCTCACCGAAGTGAATCGAGCTGGAGGCCGAGGCGGATCGGGGCGGCCGGAGCTGGGGAAGGAGACCTCCTCGAGGTCCCCCTAGTGGCCTGGCGGGGCTTTGGTGAGGAGTGGTGATGCTGCGTGCACGAGGGTGAGCTTGGGGCCCTTTTTATAGGCGGCCCGAGGCGGTTGCCGTGAACAGAGATTTCCGGCGAGCGATTACGGTGGCGCAGTGCTCGGTCGGGGTGGTTAGGGAGTCGAGCGTCATCACGGAGGTTCAATGGGTCCGTTTTAGTGCTAAAGTAGCCGGGGTTTGGGTGTTTGGGTCGAGCTCGACGGAACGGGGTGGCGCGGGCCCGTCGGCGGCAGAGAGCGCGCTCCGTGCGTGCTGCGCCACGGCGACGGTGCCGCATGCGTGCGCTGGCACGGAGAAGGCCACGCGGAGCCACCAGAGGATTTGGGCGGTGCCGAACGGCGTTGCGCCGCCGTTCTCCTCCCTGTCGGCCGTTACGGGGAGCCGGCCACCGCAAGACACGCCGGCGCAGGCGGGCCAGGGCGCCACCGATGCCAGGGTCACGCCAAGTGCGCGTGTGAAGCTTCGGACAAGCAAGCGAGGCCGCGAGGAACGTGCCAAGTGCACTGTGGCCGCGTGACTGAAACTGTCGAAACTGAAAACTGAATTTAACTGAATTTCTGAAAGTGTAAGGAAAACAGTGCATGCAAGGTGTTCGACAGAATGATCCAGGCATGTAGGGATTTTTCCTTGAGCTGATTTTTGGTGGAGTGGCTTCTCATTGCTCAAATAGGCTGCCTGAATTTTGGTGGAATTTTTGGAGGAGTGTAGATATGAATTTCACCAAATTTGGCAAATCTGGTCCAAACTTGCAGAGACTGAATTTTGAAAATTTTGAAAAGAGGAGGAGTGGATCAAGATGGTTCTGGGTTATGGATGCTAAGGACAATCCAGGAGAATTGGTTTGAGGTAAAAACTCAAATGCAATAGGGCACTTGCTTTGAAAATCTCTCAGGCTCCAAATAATTTTCAGAATTGAATTGAGGGGAAAATAATTAGAATAAAAATCCAAAACCAGTTTGGATTAGTTGGGACAGAGAATTTAGGTTGATCACAAGTTGTAGGGGAGGTTTTGGAGGGGTTTTACCAAATGGGCAAAAATGCCAAGTCATGGTGGTTCCAAGATATGAAAATCCCAAATTTTCATAGAGCTTCACTAAAAAAAAAATCTCTCCTCAAAACCACAAAGTTTTTGATAAAAACCAAATAAAAAAAATTTGGAGTGTCACAACACCTACCCCCTTAGGAAAAATCTCGCCCCCGAGATTTCAGCTGATCCTTAAATAAGTGTGGATGCTCTGTCCGAAGAAAATCCTCGCTTTCCCAAGTTGCTTCACTGTCGGTGTGATTGCTCCACTGGACTTTGAAAAACTTGATGGTTTTCTGTCGGGTCCTCCTTTCAAACTCCTCTAATATTCTTATGGGACGTTCTCGATAAGTGAGGTCTGGCTGTATGTCAATGTTCTCATGAGATACTTGTTTCTCTGGGTTGCTTACGCACTTCCTTAATTGAGAGACGTGGAACACGTCGTGAATGTCGGACAAGTCTTCGGGTAAGTCTAGCTGGTAGGCTACAGTGCCTCTTCGTGCCACTATGCAAAATGGTCCAATGAATCTTGGTGCTAATTTTCCTTTAATCTTAAACCGTTGCAATCCTCTCATCGGGGATACTCTCAAGTATACGAATTCACCGGGTTCGAAGCTGACCCTACGATGTTTCTGATCATAATAACTTTTCTGTCGACTTTGAGCGGTCTTAAGTCGGTCCCTGATTTGCTTGACTTTTTCCTCGGCTTCTCTGAGCATATCTGGTCCGAAGATGCGGCTGTCTCCGGTCTCTGACCAATTTAACGGGGTACGACATCTCCTTCCGTATAGGGCTTCGAAAGGAGCCATTTGCAGGCTGGCCTGGTAACTGTTGTTGTATGCGAACTCGGCATATGGCAGGCTGTCCTCCCAACTGGTTCCATAGGTGAGGACACATGCTCTCAGCATGTCTTCTAAAACCTGGTTTACGCGTTCTGTTTGTCCATCAGTCTGTGGATGGTATGCGGTACTGAAGGCTAGTTGGGTTCCCAGAGCCTGTTGTAATTGCTCCCAAAATCTTGAGACGAACTGAGTGCCTCTGTCGAAAATTATAGTCTTCGGGACACCGTGCAGACAGACTATGCGGGAAAGATAAATCCTGGCAAGCCTTTGAGTGGTGTAGGTTGTCTTCACTGGAATAAAGTGTGCTACTTTGGTCAACCTGTCAGTGATGACCCATATGGCATCATTCCCGTGTCGTGACCGAGGTAATCCGACAATAAAATCCATCCCTATTTCATCCCATTTCCACTCAGGTATTTTGTTAGGTTGCAGTAGTCCGGCTGGTCTCTGATGTTCAGCTTTTATGCGTTGACATGAGTCGCAACATGCAATGAAAGCGGCTATGTCCCTCTTCATACCGTGCCACCAAAATCTTTCCTGAATATCCTTATACATTTTGGTTCCTCCAGGGTGGATCGAATATGGAGTGGTGTGTGCTTCAGTTAAAACTTGCTGTTTAAGGTCTTCTATGTTTGGCACGCATAGCCTTTCTCCGTACCATAATATTCCTTCATTGTCTATGACGAATTCCGAGGCCTTGCCCATACTCAACTTCCTTTTAATTCCTTCAATGCTGGGGTGACCGGACTGAGCCTCTTTAATTTTCTCCACAAGGTGTGGTTGTATTTCCAAGTTTGATATGGTGCCTTCTGCTACCATTATCAAGTTGAGCTTGACAAATTCTTGATGGAATTCGGGCCTCAAGCTGTGCAGATAGTTCCCGTCGGAGCTGGGGTTCCGACTCAGGGCATCGGCCACTACGTTTGCTTTCCCTAGATGGTAATGGATACCAACATCGTAATCCTTTACCAATTCTAACCAGCGGCGTTGCCGTAAATTTAGTTCTGGCTGCGTAAAAATGTATTTGAGGCTTTTGTGATCCGTATATATCTCACATCGATTCCCAAGTAGAAAATGCCTCCATTCCTTGAGTGCATGAATAACTGCTGCCATTTCTAAATCATGAGTGGGATAATTTTCCTCGTGTTTGCGAAGTTGCCTCGAAGCGTAGGCGACAACCTTGCCTTCTTGCATCAACACGCATCCGAGACCCTTTCTGGATGCGTCACAAAATACTTCAAAATTCTTGTGTATATCGGGTACAATTAATACTGGTGCTGTTGTTAATTTCCGCTTTAGCTCTTGGAAACTTTTCTCGCAGGCTTCTGTCCATTCAAACTTCTTATCTTTCTTGAGTAACTGTGTCATAGGCTTGGATATGGTGGAAAATCCTTCAATAAATCTGCGGTAATACCCTGCCATTCCCAAGAAACTTCGTATGTCTGTTACGCTGGTTGGTGACTTCCAGTCAAGTACGGCCTTGACTTTCTCTGGGTCCACTGCTATACCGTCTTGAGTCAGCACGTGGCCTAGAAAACCTACTTGTCTTAGCCAAAATTCGCACTTGCTGAACTTGGCATACAATTGGTGTTTCCTTAGCTCTCCTAGTACAATCCTGAGATGTTCTGCGTGCTCTTCTGGTGTTTTGGAGTATACCAGAATATCGTCGATGAATACTATGACGAATTTGTCCATAAACTTCATAAATACCTTGTTCATGAGGTGAACAAAATATGCCGGGGCGTTAGTTAATCCAAATGGCATCACTGTGAACTCGTACAGTCCATATCTGGAGGTGAAGGCTGTTTTGGGGATATCTTCCGTTCGTACCTTCAATTGATGGTATCCTGACCTTAAGTCAATTTTTGAGAATACCTTGGCCTGAGCAAGTTGATCAAACAAATCGTTTATCCTTGGCATCGGGTATTTGTTTTTGACTGTGACCATGTTAAGTGCTCGATAGTCGATACACAATCTCAGCGTTCCATCCTTCTTCTTGGCAAATAAAATTGGTGATCCCCAAGGTGAGGAGCTGGCCCGAATGTATCCTTTATCCAGTAATTCCTTTATTTGCTTCTTCAATTCGATCAACTCGGATGGTGCCATTCTGTATGGTTTCTTGTATATGGGGGTGGTTCCTGGTGTTAGCTCAATGCGGAATTCTATTTCTCGATCTGGTGGCATGCCTGGCAGCTCTTCAGGGAATACATCTGGAAATTCACACACTACTGGAACCTTGTTTAGCTCAGAAACGTCCACCTTATTTAATCTCGGTTGCCGGGGTCTTTTTCCTTCCTTGGCTGATACTCTTATTGTCTTCCCTTGGTGGTGTGTGAGAATCACGGTCCTGTTGAAACAGTCGATAAAACCTTTATTGGTGGTTAGCCAATCCATCCCTAGGATGACATCCAGTCCTTTATTTTCCAATACAATAAGATTTGCGTAAAACTCCAATCCTTCAAACTCAATGACCACATTCTGCCAGTAATTCTGAGAAACTTGCTGAATCCCGGGGGACTTGATTATTATGGATTTCTCCAAAGGAAGCATCGAAAAATTATTTTGCAAAGCAAAACTTTTCGAGATGAAAGAGTGAGAAGCTCCAGAATCAAACAAAACCATTGCAGGTATTGTGTTGACAGGAAATGTACCGAGTACGATATCCGGAGCATTTTGTGCCTCCTCTTTGGTTACGTGGTTCAGATGACCCTTCCTGTGGTTATTGTTGGGATTGAAATTGTTTCGTTTGGGCGCTGAATTATTGCCGCCGTTGTTCGGCTTTGGGGTTGAGTTCCTTGGCTTGGGGCACTGTTTGGCATAATGCCCTTCTTCTCCACAAGCGTAACAAGTAACGCCGGGGCGATAGGTGAATTCCTTGTCCCTTGCATGAAAATTCTTGATTGGGCGTGAGACATTGGATGAGAATTTGGGTGTCCCACCCTTTTTAAAATCTATCTTGCTTCGGTGATTGCGAGTGTGATTAGTCTGGTCCCTTTTTCGCTTGCGGATATCTTCCAGACTGCGTCTCTCATTTTCCAGAGTAATGGCCTTGTCCACCAGCGTTTTAAAATCAGGAAAAGTGTGCACGACCAGTTGGCATTTAAGTGCGGGCGCCAGACCGTCAAGGAATTTCTCCATCTTCTTGATTTCAGTCATACGCTCCTCATTGGCGTAGCGGGATAATAGGGTAAATTGACTGTTGTAATCTGACACTGTCATGTTCCTTTGTTTGAGGTCATCAAATTCTCTCTTCTTGATTTTCATAATACTCTTAGGAATATGTGCACCACGGAAACCTTCCTTGAAATCATCCCAGGTTATGTCATTTTCGTTGGGATGCATGTGCAGAAAATTCTCCCACCACGATGCGGCTGCTCCTGTGAGATAGTGTGGAGCATATAGTACTTTCTCGAGATCTGAACACTTTGCAATAATTAGTTTCCTCTCCATATCTCGAAGCCAGTCCTCGGCTTCAAGAGGCTTGTCAGTGTGAGAAAATGTTTGAGGACATGTCTTCTGTAGCTCAGATAACTTGGAATGTTGCTGATACTGTCCATGATGATTCCCCATGTTGATGACTTGGTTCATCATCTCGCGATGTTGTTGCTGACTTTGTTCATAAAGGCGGCACATTTGTGAAAGTGCCGATTCACTGCCTTGTTGGCTTGACTGTCCCTGAGTGAACTCATTGTTGGTTTGAGTATCATGAATTTCCTCTGGTGGAGTTGGCATGGAACGTGTCCAAGGACGAGACATTTTTCACTCTGGGAAAAGTATTTTTGTAAAACTCTTAAGAAAAGCGGAAAGAGTCGCAAAAATAAAACCATAAATGCATAAAGCTGGCAGATATTATTAAATACCCAAGCTTACTTAAGAAAAACAAATCGACTTGCGCACGGAGAAGGACTGCTCATCATATATCTTACACGCGGGCGGTAATTATACAGTACATCACTCAGGATATGCGTACATAATCCTGACATGTAATTAAGGCTAGTGCACTTCTCCAAATCCTACATGATGCGCAAACAGGCTACTTCTCCCAGCCTATGCACATATCTTACAAAGTGGTACAATACACGGCAGCTAAGCGTACTTAGGCAGAGATGTTGACGATCTCCCTTGCCCTGCCGAGGGCGAGGCGTAGCGAGGTTGGGGACTCGACTTCCTCCTCGCTAATGGGCTCCATACGTGTAGTGTTGCGCAGAGCGGGCGGAGCAGTTGCCAGGGGCGGAGCAACACGTACAGGAGTGGGCGCGAAGGTTGGTGTAGTGCGCGCTGGAGTGGGTGCAATGACTTGGTTAAATTCTTCGGTAGAAGGCAGGCGACGAGTAGGCGTAAAAGATGCTGATGACGAGACAAAAGTCGGTGGCGGAGCGATGGGTAGGAGCTCCCTCCTGTTGGCAGTACAGCCATGGACTGAGTCCATGCGGGTAGCTACGAAGTCGTCCACCAGGTTGTCGAAGGCTGCCTCCAGGGCCCGGAGATACTCAATGAGCATCTCAAAAGCCTCGTCTCGTTCTCCTCTGGGGCAGGAGTATGCGTAGTGACAGGTGTAAGGCACATGGCACGGAAGATAACGGTAACGACGAGTCTTCATCATGGGAAGGACATCCCTGAGACGAGCTATCGCCTCGCGGGCTGCCATCTGCATAGCATGCCTCTCCGTAGGCATGGCTCTTCCCACGAACCGGAAGCGGCGTAACTCACCACGCCCTCCCCTGAACTGCACCGCGGCCTGGTGCATGGTCAGACTGTCGTTGGCTCGGTGCTGGTAGAGTGTGAAGACTGGGCGCACGGATGGCCCCATCGCGACCTGAACGATGGAAGAAAGAAGCTTGACGAACCCATCGGGCACGTTGGCGAAGGTCTGAGACTCGCAGCTGACGTCGGCCATCTACAAAAAGTAGGCAAAATTCTGCAGGGTCAGATCATAAATTTATGCTGACTGACAGAAAATGACTACAATTGCAAAAGCATAAAATAGCCCTGTCATGCTAATAACTAATTAGCGATCGCACCTAGTGGCTTCCTACAGTCAGCCTGGCTCTGGTACCAAGCTTGTCACGGCCGGTTTTCCAATAAAAATATTTATTGATAAACCAGTCTTTTGAGTCCAGTATGAGAGAAATCCTCCTCACTGGTAGACAATTTCTTGATACAACAAGCCAGTAGCATAAAATATATTACAGGGTTGAACTGCGGTCGCTCAACCAAATTATTACAAGCACGCCAATAATCATACATAATGGCGGACAGGACACAGTTGTGTGGAGACATACTACTGACTCATGGATAGGTTGGTGGTGGAAAAGCACAGCGGGAAGGGAAATACAAGACTCTAAGAATATCATTTCATCGAACGTCGAGGTGAGGCTCGATAAATTTATTTGGTAGCGGAAGCGGATATAAAACAGTGGCCAAATCCAGGGTCGCACGAGACTGACTGGGACTCCTCTAAGTATCGGACTCGCTATCGAACTCTTCATCCATGAGATCGCCTTCGTTAGCATCTGGCCAAATCAACAAGCCAGTGAGTACTTTGAAAGTACTCGCAAGACAGTTCAGACGTAAGATATAACAAATGCGTGCATGGATGGAACATGATTAATTCCTTAATGCACAATAAATAAAATTGGCATAACGGGTAAGTAAAAAGGGGAAACGGCGGTAGTCCGCCTGAAATTCCACAGAACATAAATAAGGACCGATCGGGTGTCTGAAGCGACGCCTCGAAAGGTGAACAAATAAAAATAAGGAAATGATGCCACAGTCGGGCATCTTAGCGACACCACATAAAGGGCTTTAAAAGAAATGCCACGGTCGGATGTCTGAGCGACATCGCAGAAAGGGCTTTAAAAGAAATGCCACAGTCGGACATTTGAGCGACATCGCAGGAAGGGCTTTAAATGAAATGCCACAGTCGGACGTCTGAGCGACATCGCAGAAAGGGCTTTAAAAGAAATGCCACAGTCGGACGTCTGAGCGACATCGCAGAAAGGGCTTTAAAAGAAATGCCACAGTCGGACGTCTGAGCGACATCGCAGAAAGGGTTTTAAATGAAATGCCACAGTCGGACGTCTGAGCGACATCGCAGAAAGGGCTTTAAATTCACCAGTAAGCAATACTCATAATAAACATTCAATTCATGAGAATAAATGGGTTAGTCCATCCACAGGGATAATCATTCAATCGGACTTAGCACTCATGCGATTCACCGGAGTCTCTGTCATCAAAGCTGACAATTGATTAGGATAAGATGGAACGAAACTTGACATGGAAGAGATGATTTGGAGGAATATATGACTCTGCAGAGTTTGTACAAAATTTTTCCCACAGTCAACGGATTTCCGTAGTCACGAAGGACTAGTTCTGTTTATGGTATTTCGGAAGAAAACACAGCTAACCGGTACACACCCATCCTACCTCTCGATGCTAGGAATCACCCTAGTCATCGTCCAAGAAAAACTTTTGAGACGGGGAGATCACAATCTCGAATAGCATGGGATCAAATTTATATACGCGCGCTCTAAGGGGTGCCCCCCTCTCGGTCCCAACTGGAAACACCCATGCCCCCTGACCGGATGACTGGCTTTAATCCAGGGCCATGGAACCATCATCACGGCCTCTCCTCTTTGGTGTGTACCATGAAAGTGGTTTGCAACTTACTAAACCATATTCCTTGCGGAAAACATGTGGTAGTACAAGGAAGGAAATGATAGGTACTGGACCGATATGGTTTGACACTGAAGTCACATAGTCTGGCGTAAGACTGGCATGCTACAACACTGCCATCGTACCCATCCTCATGCCAACACATGGCCATTCATATTCACATTCATCCACGTATGGATCATTGAACTCACTCACCTTATTTCACATAAAATAACGTTCATCGGTATGCTTACCAACATGCCATGAAACTAACTAAATGCAAAACATGCCGAGACACTCATCATATCAAAAGTTCAAACATGCTTGCCTGGTTCAGAGTAGTCGGAGCCTAGCTCGGTGAAGTTCGCGGCTCCGTCACCTCCTTCGGTATCTATGGTTTAAAGAAAATATATGCGCTAACGTAAATACCAAGGAGAGCACAGAAGGTAAACCAAATATTTTTCAAATAAATCTGATAAAAAACTAGACAAAATTTTAAAGAGAACAGAAAAAGAATCAATCAAAAATACTTTTCTGATTAAAAGTTATAAGGGTTTTTTGTCCAGGGACTTATCTGTAATGAAACAGAAGATTTCCAGGGGCTAGTTTATAAAAACAGAAAACGCTTCGGTAGCGACTACGCCAGCCCGAAGAGAAAACGCATTTGGCAATAGGCGTTTTCAGATAACGCTTCGTTTAGAAATGACAGAGAGGCTGACAGCGGGTCCCACTTGTCATGTTTAAATTTTCAAATGGGAGGGACGAGGCTCGTCGGCGCCCGAGAGCTGCTGTGGTCGCCGGCGGCGATCCACGGCGAGGCATGGGGATCAGAGGTTACCAATGTGCTCACCGTGTCCTTCCGCAACGGTGGGTGGTGGTGTTGGTCGCCGGTGAGCACCACGTCGACGGCGGTCTCAACTCCGGCGGACGGTGGTTCGGGCGTGGATGGAGCTCGTCGGAGAGGGCTGCAAAGATTAAATTGAGGTGGGGGTTAGACTACTGGGTGCACGAGAGGGCTACGGACGAGGTTTGGGCGCCGGAGGTGGCCTCACCGAAGTGAATCGAGCTGGAGGCCGAGGCGGATCGGGGCGGCCGGAGCTGGGGAAGGAGACCTCCTCGAGGTCCCCCTAGTGGCCTGGCGGGGCTTTGGTGAGGAGTGGTGATGCTGCGTGCACGAGGGTGAGCTTGGGGCCCTTTTTATAGGCGGCCCGAGGCGGTTGCCGTGAACGGAGATTTCCGGCGAGCGATTACGGTGGCGCAGTGCTCGGTCGGGGTGGTTAGGGAGTCGAGCGTCATCACGGAGGTTCAATGGGTCCGTTTTAGTGCTAAACTAGCCGGGGTTTGGGTGTTTGGGTCGAGCTCGACGGAACGGGGTGGCGCGGGCCCGTCGGCGGCAGAGAGCGCGCTCCGTGCGTGCTGCGCCACGGCGACGGTGCCGCATGCGTGCGCTGGCACGGAGAAGGCCACGCGGAGCCACCAGAGGATTTGGGCGGTGCCGAACGGCGTTGCGCCGCTGTTCTCCTCCCTGTCGGCCGTTACGGGGAGCCGGCCGCCGCAAGACACGCCGGCGCAGGCGGGCCAGGGCGCCACCGACGCCAGGGTCGCGCCAAGTGCGCGTGTGAAGCTTCGGACAAGCAAGCGAGGCCGCGAGCAACGTGCCAAGTGCATTGTGGCCGCGTGACTGAAACTGTCGAAACTGAAAACTGAATTTAACTGAATTTCTAAAAGTGTAAGGAAATCAGTGCATGCAAGGTGTTCGACAGAATGATCCAGGCATGTAGGGATTTTTCCTTGAGCTGATTTTTGGTGGAGTGGCTTCTCATTGCTCAAACAGGCTGCCTGAATTTTGGTGGAATTTTTGGAGGAGTGTAGATATGAATTTCACCAAATTTGGCAAATCTGGTCCAAACTTGCAGAGACAGAATTTTGAAAATTTTGAAAAGAGGAGGAGTGGATCAAGATGGTTCTGGGTTATGGATGCTAAGGACAATCCAGGAGAATTGGTTTGAGGTCAAAACTCAAATGCAATAGGGCACTTGCTTTGAAAATCTCTCAGGCTCCAAATAATTTTCAGAATTGAATTGAGGGGAAAAATAATTATAATAAAAATCCAAAACCAGTTTGGATTAGTTGGGACAGAGAATTTAGGTTGATCACAAGTTGTAGGGGAGGTTTTGGAGGGGTTTTACCATATGGGCAAAAATGCCAAGTCATGGTGGTTCCAAGATATGAAAATCCCAAATTTTCATAGAGCTTCACTAAAAAAAAATCTCTCCTCAAAACCACAAAGTTTTTGATAAAAACCAAATAAATTTTTTTGGGAGTGTCACAGGTATATGTCGCACCAAACCCCCGACAGTCATCTTGCCCATGAGGCACGGTTCGCAAGTACCAAGTGATTCATAATCAAGTGATTCCAAAAGTCCATCAGTATGGAGTTTCTTCATGCGCTTTACACCGATATGACCTAAACGGTAGTGCCACAAATAAGTTGCACTATCATTATCAACTTTGCATCTTTTGGCTTCAACATTATGAATATGTGTATCACTACTATCGAGATTCATCAAAAATAGACCACTCTTCAAGGGTGCATGACCATAAAAGATATTACTCATATAAATAGAACAACCATTATTCTCTGATTTAAATGAATAACTGTCTCGCATCAAACAAGATCCAGATATAATGTTCATGCTCAACGCTGGCACCAAATAACAATTATTTTGGGCTAATACTAATCCCGAAGGTAGATGTAGAGGTAGCGTGCTGACTGCGATCACATCGACTTTGGAACCATTTTCCACGCGCATCGTCACCTCATCCTTCGCCAGTGTCCGCTTAATCCGTAGTCCCTGTTTCGAGTTGCAAATATTAGCAACAGAACCAGTATCAAATACCCAGGTGCTACTCCGAGCTCTAGTAAGGTACACATCAATAACATGTATATCACATATACCTTTGTTCACCTTGCCATCCTTCTTATTCGCCAAATACTTGGGGCAGTTCCGCTTCCAGTGTCCAGTCTGCTTGCAGTAGAAGCACTCAGTTTCAAGCTTAGGTCCAGATTTGGGTTTCTTCTCCTGAGCAGCAACTTGCTTGCTGTTCTTCTTGAAGTTTCCCTTCTTCTTCCCTTTGCCTTTTTTCTTGAAACTGGCGGTCTTGTTGAGCATCAACATTTGATGCTCCTTCTTGATTTCTACCTCCACAGCCTTTAGCATTGCGAAGAGCTCGGGAATCGTATTATCCATCCCTTGCATGTTATAGTTCATCACGAAGCTCTTGTAGCTTGGTGGCAGTGATTGAAGAACTCTGTCAATGACACTATCAACAGGAAGATAACTCCCAGTTGAGTCAAGTGATTATGATACCCAGACATTTTGAATATATGTTCACTGACAGAACTATTCTCCTCCATCTTGCAGCTATAGAACTTATTGGAGACTTCATATCTCTCAATCCGGGCATTTTCTTGAAATATTAACTTCAACTCCTGGAACATCTCATATGCTCCATGACATTCAAAACATCGTTGAAGTCCTAATTCTAAGCCGTAAAGCATGGCACACTGAACTATCGAGTAGTCATCAGCTTTGCTCTGCCAGACATTCATAACATCTAGTGTTCCTCCAGTAGCAGGCCTGGCACCCAGCGGTGCTTCTAGGATGTAATTCTTCTATGCAGCAATGAGGATAATCCTCAAGTTACGGACCCAGTCCGTGTAATTGCTACCATCATCTTTCAACTTTGCTTTCTCAAGGAACACATTAAAATTCAATGGAACAACAGCACGAGCCATCTATCTACAATCAAACATAGACAAGCAAGATACTATCAGGTACTAAGTTCATGATAAATTTAAGTTCAATTAATCATATTACTTAAGAACTCCCACTTAGAAAGACATCCCTCTAATCTTCTAAGTGATCACGTGATCCAAATCAACTAAACCATAACCGATCATCACGTGAAATGGAGTAGCTTTCAATGGTGAACATCAATATGTTGATCATATCTACTATATGATTCACGCTCGACCTTTCGGTCTCAGTGTTCCGAGGCCATATCTGCATATGCTAGGCTCGTCAAGTTTAACCTGAGTATTCTGCGTGTGCAAAACTGGCTTGCACCCGTTGTAGATGGACGTAGAGCTTATCACACCCGATCATCACGTGGTGTCTGGGCACGACGAACTTTGGCAACGGTGCATACTCAGGGAGAACACTTTTATCTTGAAATTTAGTGAGAGATCATCTTATAATGCTACCGTCAATCAAAGCAAGATAAGATGCATAAAAGATAAACATCACATGCAATCAATATAAGTGATATGATATGGCCATCATCATCTTGTACTTGTGATCTCCATCTCCGAAGTACCGTCATGATCACCATCGTCACCGGCGCGACACCTTGATCTCCATCGTAGCATCGTTGTCGTCTCGCCAATCTTATGCTTCCACGACTATCGCTACCGCTTAGTGATAAAGTAAAGCATTACAGCGTGATTGCATTGCATACAATAAAGCGACAACCATATGGCTCCTGCCAGTTGCCGATAACTCGGTTACAAAACATGATCATCTCATACAATAAAATATAGCACCATGTCTTGACCATATCACATCACAACATGCCCTGCAAAAACAAGTTAGACGTCCTCTACTTTGTTGTTGCAAGTTTTACGTGGCTGCTACGGGCTTAGCAAGAACCATTCTTACCTACGCATCAAAACCACAACGATAGTTTGTCAAGTTGGTGTTGTTTTAGCCTTCGCAAGGACCGGGCGTAGCCACACTTGATTCAACTAAAGTTGGAGAAACTGACACCCGCCAGCCACCTGTGTGCAAAGCACGTCGGTAGAACCAGTCTCGCGTAAGAATATGCGTAATGTCGGTCCGGGCCGCTTCATCCAACAACACCGCCGAACCAAAGTATGACATGCTGGTAAGCATTATGACTTATATCGCCCACAACTCACTTGTTTTCTACTCATGCATATAACATCAACGCATAAAACCTGGCTCGGATGCCACTGTTGGGGAACGTAGTAATTTCAAAAAATTTCCTACGCACACACAAGATCATGGTGATGCATAGCAACGAGAGGGGAGAGTGTTGTCTATGTACCCTCGTAGACCGGCAACGGAAGCGTTGACACAACGTAGAGGAAGTAGTCGTACGTCTTCCCGATCCGACCGATCCAAGCACCGAACGTACGGCACCTCCGAGTTCTGCACACGTTCAACTCGGTGACGTCCCTCGAGCTCCGATCCAACCAAGTGTTGAGGGAGAGTTTCGTCAGCATGACGGCATGATGACGGTGATGATGTTCTACCGACGCAGGGCTTCGCCTAAGCACTGCTACGATATGACCGAGGTGGAATATGGTGGAAGGGGGCACCGCACACGGCTAAGGAACGATCACGAAGATCAACTTGTGTGTCATGGGGTGCCCCCTTGCCCCCGTATATAAAGGAGGGAGGGGGGAGGTGCGGCCGGCCCCTAGGTGTGCGCCTGGAGGAGTCCTACTCCCACCGGGAGTAGGACTCCCCCCTCTTGCCTTGTTGGAGAAGGAAAGGAGAAGGGGGAAAGAGGAAAGGGGGC
>NC_041386.1:644763244-644805599 GCF_002162155.2 Triticum dicoccoides
CGGTACTCCGGTAAAATCCCGATTTCACCCGGAATGATTCCGATATCCAAATATAGGCTTCCAATATATCAATCTTTATGTCTCGACCACTTCGAGACTCCTTGTCATGTATGTGGTCACATCCGGGACTGCGAACAACCTTCGATACATCAAAACACAAAAACCCTAATTACGATCGTCACCAAACGTTAAGCGTGCGGACCCTACGGGTTCGAGAACTATGTAGACATGACTGAGACACATCTCCGGTCAATAACCAATAGCGGAACTTGGATGCTCATATTGGCTCCTACATATTCTACGAAGATCTTTATCGGTCAGACCGCATAACAACATACGTTGTTCCCTTTGTCATCGATATGTTACTTGCCCGAGATTCGATTGTCGGTATCTCAATACCTAGTTCAATCTCGTTACCGGCAAGTCTCTTTACTCATTCCGTAATACATCATCCCGCAACTAACTTATTAGTTGCAATGCTTGCAAGGCTTGAGTGATGTGCATTACCGAGAGGGCCCAGAGATACCTCTTTGACAATCGGAGTGACAAATCCTAATCTCGAAATACGCCAACCCAACAAGTACCTTCGGAGACACCTGTAGAGCACCTTTATAATCACCCAGTTACGTTGTGACTTTTGGTAGCACACAAAGTGTTCCTCCGATAAATGGGAGTTGCATAATCTCATAGTCATAGGAACATGTATAAGTTATGAAGAAAGCAATAGCAACAAACTGAACGATCAAGTGCTAAGCTAACGGAATGGGTCAAGTCAATCACATCATTCTCCTAATGATGTGATCCCGTTAATCAAATGACAACTCATGTCTATGGCTAGGAAACATAACCATCTTTGATCAACGAGCTAGTCAAGTAGAGGCATACTAGTGACACTCTGTTTGTCTATGTATTCACACATGTATTATGTTTCCGGTTAATACAATTCTAGCATGAATAATAAACATTTATCATGATATAAGGAAATAAATAATAACTTTATTATTATCTCTAGGGCATATTTCCTTCACATCCAAACCCCCAGCAACGCTCACTGTTCATCCAGAGGCAACACCACGGGGTCCTGTTCATCCACCCCCATCGGGAACTGTTCATCCAAACCCCCCAGCAACGCTCACTGTTCATCCAGAGGCAACACCACGGGGTCCTGTTCATCCACCCCCACCGGGAACTGTTCATCCAAACCTCCCCAGCAACGCTCACTATTCATCCAGAGGCAGCATCGATCGGCTTCAGTTAGCAGCAGTAGCGAAGGAATCGCTCGATCGGGTTCAGTTAACACCCTCGGGTTCAGTAACACGTAGCCTGCAGTGCAATCGCTCGGGTTCAGTTTGAGCCCAACGCCTCGCACCCACGCGTGTGCGTGTATGAGAGAAACGCGCATCGCTCGGCCCCGACCACCCACCATAACCGGGAACACACCGATATTTTCCTCACCCTCGCTTCTACCATGGGTTTTTGCATCATGGACGGCCCAAAGAATGTCATGCAGCTGCGTCTCCGGCCCACCCAGGACAAAAATCTAATTTTTTGTCATGATTTTTTGTCATAGATGTAGGACCCCACCACATCTATGATGATGCCGGGTTTTGTCACAATTATCGTCATAGAAGTGTCATAAGTATGACAACTTTTTTTCGTTCGGCCCAAAATGTCACGGATGTGTCTTTTTTTGTAGTGGTGATCATATCCGGGACTCTGAACTATCTTCGGTGCATCAAAACACATAAACTCACAATACCGATCGTCACCAAACGTTAAGCGTGCGGACTGAGGGAGTCCTGGACTAAGGGTTTTAGCCATATAGATTCATTACCATAGTCATATAGGCTAGGCTTTTAGGGTTTAGCCATCATGATCTCGTGGTAGATCAACTCTTGTAACACCCATATTCATCAATATCAATCAAGCAAGACATAGGGTATTACCTCCATAGAGAGGGCCCGAACCTAGGTAAACATTGTGTCCCCTGTCTCCTGTTACCATCGATCCTAGACGCACAGTTCGGGACCCCCTACCCGAGATCCGCCAGTTTTGACACCGACATTGGTGCTTTCATTGAGAGTTCCACTGTGCCATCCACTGAAGGTTCGATGGCTCCTTCAACCATCTACAGCGACACTGCCCAAGGAGAAACCTATCTCCCTGGAAAGATTTTCGTGTTCGGCGGCTTCGTACCGTGGGCCAACTCGCTTGGCCATCTGGAGCAGATCGACAGCTACGCCCCTGGCCACCAGGACAGGTTTGGAAGCCTGAACTATGTCACGGATATCCATGGAGACTTGATCTTCAACGGATTTGAGACCGCAGCGATCGCTCCCCCTAGCTCCGATGAACATGACATAAATCCCTCACCGGATCACATCCAGCGGATGTCCCTAGCTGCTGCAACGGCCTTAGAACCGGAGCAAACCGTGCCATCCGAAGCCACAGAGTCCCTGGCGTTGGAGCCGCACACGGACTCGGCATCCCGCGATATCTACGTTAATGGAACTCCGGACTCGTCTCCGACCATGAGTTCCAAATCGGGTATGCCTGCGGACACCGAGCTGGATCGGTTATCAATTTTCGAATTTAGCGCCGCAGACATCTTCGAGCACTCGCCCTTGGGTGATGTGCTAAACTCTTTAAAGAACCCATCCTTAGAGAAGGACTCACAGCCGAACTATGTGCGGTTCGAGCCAGAGGCTGATGATGGGAAATTCTGTTTCCCACCCGCCACCCAGTTCATAGCCACAATCAATGATTTAACCAACGTGCTCTATTATAGCTCCGAAGACATCGACGGTACGGAAGACGATGACAACCAGGAGCAAGGACAAAACCCACCATTTACTGGACATTGGACGGCCGCCTCTTCGTACGATGTGTACATGGTCGACACACCTAAAGAAGCTATCGATGATGACAAAGGGGATCCAGTCGCGGACAGGCCTTCTGGGACACAGTCCAAGCGCCGGCGCCCCAAACACCGCTCCAAGCCTCACCACTCAAAAAATGACAACACTGGCACCAGAGAAAATGGTACTCCAGGCGATGCCGAAAACAATGAAGACCATGTTTGAGCCGCATCCGAACCAAAGGAACAAGACAACGGGCAAGATGACCCTGGTAAACAGGCCACACCCAACGACTTGGAAGATGATAGCTATCGTCCAGTCTCCGAAGATGAGGAGAGCCTCGGCAGCGAGGATTTCATCGTGCCTGAGGCACCCCTAGAGCAGGAACGCTTCAAGCGCCAGCTAATAGCTACCGCCAGAAGCCTGAAAAAGAAACAACAACAGCTCCAGGCTGATCAAAACTTGCTCATTGACAGGTGGACCGACGTCCTGGCAGCCGAATAATACGGCCTAGAGTGCCAAGTCAAGAGTTACCCAAAGCGTAGACTGCTACCTCAGTTCGATGAGGAAGCACCAAATCCCATACCTCCCTCACGCAATGCGGACTGACCACCACGCGGCCAGGATAGTTCGGCGGACCGACCACCCCGCTGTCAGGATAAAGCGACAACTCAAGCCAAACAACAGCCTGCCCCACCACCTCGCAAAAACAGGGACATAATAGCTCGGGACCTGCTACGTCTTGACCTTGTGTTGGTTTTCCCTGAAGAGGAAGGGATGATGCAGCAGAGTAGCGTAAGTATTTCCCTCGGTTTTTGAGAACCAAGGTATCAATCCAGTAGGAGGCCACAATCCAGTCCCTCGTACCTGCACAAAACGATAGCTACTCGCAACCAACACGATTAGGGGTTGTCAATCCCTTCATGGTCACTTACGAGAGTGAGATCTGATAGATATAATATTTTTGGTATTTTTGGTATAAAGATGCAAAGTGAAAAGTAAAAGCAAAGTAAAAAGCAAAGCAAGATTAAAGTGATGGAGATTGATATGATGAGAATAGACCCCCGGGCCATAGGTTTCACTAGTGGCTTCTCTCAAGAGCATAAGTATTCTACGGTGGGTGAACAAATTACTGTTGAGCAATTGACAGAATTGAGCATAGTTATGAGAATATCTAGGCATGATCATGTATATAGGCATCACGTCCGTGACAACTAGACCAAAACGATTCTGCATCTACTACTATTACTCCAATCATCGACCGCTATCCAGCATGCATCTAGAGTATTAAGTTAAAAATAGAGTAAGGCCTTAAGAAAGATGACATGATGTAGAGAGATAAATTCATGCAATATGAAATAAACCCCATCTTGTTATCCTCGATGGCAACGATGCAATACGTGCCTTGCTGCCCCTTCTGTCACTGGGAAAGGACACCGCAAGATCGAACCCAAAGCTAAGCACTTCTCCCATGGCAAGAACTACCAATCTAGTTTGCCAAACCAAACAGATAATTCGAAGAGACTTGCAAAGATAACCAATCATACACAAAAGAATTCAGAGAAGATTCAAATATTATTCATAGATAGACTTGATCATAAACCCACAATTCATCGGTCTCAACAAACACACCGCAAAAAGAAGATTACATCGAATAGATCTCCACAAGAGAGGGGGAGAACTTTGTATTGAGATCCAAAAAGAGAGAAGAAGCCATCTAGCTACTAACTATGGACCCGAAGGTCTGAGGTAAACTACTCACACTTCATCGGAGAGGCTATGATGATGTAGAAGTCCTCCGTGATGACGGCCCTCTTCGACGGAGCTCCGGAACGTGCCCCAAGATGGGATCTCATGGATACAGAAAGTTGCGGCGGTGGAATTAGGTTTTTAGCTCCTGTTCTGATCGTTTGGGGGTACGTAGGTATATATAGGAGGAAGAAGTACATCGGAGGAGCACCGAGGGGCCCACGAGGCAGGGGGCGCGCCCTAGGGGGGGTGCCCCCACCCTCGTGACCGCCTCTCCGATGCCTTGGCGTAGGGTCCAAGTCTCCTGGATCATGTTCGGTGAGAAAATCACGTTGCCGAAGGTTTCATTCCGTTTGGACTCCGTTTGATATTCCGTTTCTTCGAAACACTAAAATAGGCAAAAAAACAGCAATTCTGGGCTGGGCCTCCGGTTAATAGGTTAGTCCCAAAGATAATATAAAAGTGGAAAATAAAGCCCAATATAGTCCAAAACAGTAGATAATATAGCATGGAGCAATCAAAAATTACAGATACGTTGGAGATGTATCAGGCATCCCCAAGCTTAATTCCTGCTCGTCCTCGAGTAGGTAAATGATAAAAAGAGAATTTTTGATGCAGAGTGCTACTTGGCATATTTTCAATGCAAATCTTCTTAATTGTGATATGAATATTCAGATTTGAAAGATTCAAGACAAAAGTTTATATTGACATAAAAATAATAATACTTCAAGCATACTAACAAAGCAATTATGTCTTCTCAAAATAACATGGCCAAAGAAAGTTATCCCTACAAAATCATGTAGTCTGGCTATGCTCTATCTTCACCACACAAAGTATTTAAATCATGCACAACCCCGATGACAAGCCAAGCAATTGTTTCATACTCTAACTTTTTCAAAACTTTTTCAATCTTCACGCAATACATGAGTGTGAGCCATGGATATAGCACTATAGGTGGAATAGAATGGTGGTTGTGGAGAAGACAAAAAGGAGAAGATAGTCTCACATCAACTAGGTGTATCAACGGGCTATGGAGATGCCCATCAATAGATATCAATGTGAGTGAGTAGGGATTGCCATGCAACGGATGCACTAGAGTTATAAGTATATGAAAGCTCAAAAAGAAACTAAGTGGGTGTGCATCCAACTTGCTTGCTCATGAAGACCTAGGGCAATTTGAGGAAGCCCATCATTGGAATATACAAGCCAAGTTCTATAATGAAAGATTCCCACTAGTATATGAAAGTGATAACATGAGAGACTCTCTACTATGAAGATCATGGTGCTACTTTGAAGCACAAGTGTGGTAAGAGGATAGTAACATTGTCCCTTCTCTCTTTTTCTCTCATTCATTTTTTATTTTTTTTATTTTTTTTATTTGGGCCTTTTATCTTTTTTTATGGCCTCTTTTTATTTGGGCTTCTTTGGCCTCTTTTTTTATTTATTTTTCGTCCGGAGTCTCATCCCGACTTATGGGGGAATCATAGTCTCCATCATCCTTTCCTCACTTGGGACAATGCTCTAATAATGATGATCATCACACTTTTATTTTTCTTATAACTCAACAATTACAACTCGATACTTAGAACAAAATATGACTCTATATGAATGCCTCCGGTGGTGTACCGGGATATGCAATATGACAATGATGGAGTGTGTCATAATAAACGGAACAGTGGAAAGTTGCATGGCAATATATCTCGGAATGGCTATGGAAATGCCATAAAAGGTTGGTATGGTGGCTGTTTTGAGGAAGGTATATGGTAGGTGTATGATACCGGCGAAAAGTGCGCGGTATTAGAGAGGCTAGCAAAGGTGGAAGGGTGAGAGTGCATATAATCCATGGACTCAACATTAGTCATAAAGAACTCATATACTTATTGCAAAAGTCTAGAAGTTATCAAAGCAAAGTATTACGCGCATGCTCCTTGGGGGATAGATTGGTAGGAAAAGACCATCGCTCGTCCCCGACCGCCACTCATAAGGAAGACAATCAATAAATAAATCATGCTCCGACTTCATCACATAACGGTTCACCATACGTGCATGCTACGGGAATCACAAACTTTAGCACAAGTATTCTTTAAATTCACAACTACTCAACTAGCATGACTTTAATATTATCACCTCCATATCTCAAAACAATTATCATGCTTCAATCTTTTCTTAGTATTCAACACACTCAAAAGAAAGTTTCACAAATCTTGAATACCAAGCATATTATTATTAAGCAAATTACCATGCTATTAAGAGACTCTCAAAATAATTTAAGTGAAGCATGAGAGATCAATAGTTTCTTTTAAAAAATCCACCACCGTGCTCTAAAAGATATAAGTGAAGCACATAGAGCAATATTATAATGCTCAAAAGATATAAGTGAAGCACATAGAGCAAAACTATAACACTCAAAATATATAAGTGAAGCACATAGAGCAAAACTATAACGCTCAAAAGATATAAGTGAAGCACATAGAGTATTCTATCAAATTTTAATTCATGTATGGATCTCTCAAAAGGTGTGTACAGCAAGGATGATTGTGGCATACTAAGACACAAAGACACAAATAATACAAGATGCTCCAAGCAAAACACATATCATGTTGGTGAATAAAAATATAGCTCCAAGTAAATTACCGATGGAAGTGGACGAAAGAGGGGATGCCTTCCGGGGCATCCCCAAGCTTTGACTTCTTGGTGTACTTGGATTATCTTGGGGGTTCCATGGGCATCCCAAAGCTTAGGCTCTTGCCACTCCTTGTTCCATAATCCATCACAATAATTCACCCAAAACTTGAAAACTTCACAACACAAAACTTAAAGTAGAAAACTCATGAGCTCCGTTAGCGAAAGAAAACAAAAGACCACTTCAAGGTACTGTAATGAACTCATTCTTTATTTATATTGGTGTTAAACCTACTGTATTCCAACTTCTCTATGGATTATAAACTATTTTACTAACCATAGATTCATCAAAATAAGCAAACAACACACGAAAAATAGAATCTGTCAAAAACAGAACAGTCTGTAGTAATCTGCAGCTAGTGCAAGATCTGGAACCCCAAAAATTCTAAAATAAATTTCTGGACGTGAGGAATTTATCTGCTAATCATCTGAAAAAAGAATTAACTAAATATCACTCTTCAAATAAAAATGACAGCAGTTCTCGTGAGCGCTACAGTTTCTGTTTTTTACAGCAAGTTCAACAAGACTTTCCCCAAGTCTTCCCAACGGTTCTATTTGGCACAAACACTAATTAAACACAAAAAACACAACCAAAACAGAGGCTAAATAATTTATTTATTACTAAGCAGGAGCAAAAAGCAAGGAATAAAAATAAAATTGGGTTGCCTCCCAACAAGCGCTATCGTTTAACGCCCCTAGCTAGGCATAAAAGCGAGGATAGATCTAGGTATTGCCATCTTTGGTAGGCAATTCTTCGATGAGGCATCTGTTTCCCTTAGGAATTTCTTTATTTCTAGGGATTATCAAACTTTTAGGCACAAGATCGAAAAATTCATTTGTAGCAATTGGTTCCTTAATGATAGCAAAAAGATTGGGACGAATACTTATAGATTTAAGATCCGCAGTTTCCTTACTAGATGATTCACCCTTATTTTTAGGAACATACATAAGCTTGGCAATTTTAGTAGGAGGACTTGGAGTATTCTTTACGGAAGAAAAAGCGGTTCCCAAGTTTGTAATGATACCCTCAAGTTTATCAATTCTAGTAGAATCTAAGTTTATCTTCTCATTAACTATGGGTTCTTTTTCCTTAATATTTTTCAAAGTCATTCCTACCTTAGATCCATATTGAGTAATTTGATTGTGGATCTTTTTATCTAGATTTTCAATTAATTCAATAGTAGCAACTTTATTTTCAATAATTTCAAGTCTTTGCATGACATGCTCCAAAGTTAACATGGTTCCATTAACCAAAAGAGGTGGTGAGCCAAATAAATTTAACATAGCATTATAATAATCAAAAGTATGCCTACCCAAGAAGTTCCCTCTGGTAATGGTATCGAGGATATATCTATACCAAGGATTAACACCTACATAAAAATTGCGGAGAAGAACTAAGGTAGATTGCTTCCTGGTAGATCTATTTTGAGCATTGCAAATTCTATACCAAGCATCTTTTAGATTTTCTCCCTCCCTTTGTTTAAAATTTAAAACTTCACTCTCGGGAGACAACGGAGAAGATATGATACTAGTCATGACGACAAGCAAACTAGCACATGAGCAGACAAGAGGGCAAGCGGGCAAAAGAGGCAAATTGAGAGGGAGGATAGAGAGAGAGAGAGGGCGAATAAAACGGCAAGGGTGAAGTGAAGGAGAGGAAAACGAGAGGCAAATGGAAAATAATGTAATGCAAGAGATAGGGATTGTGATGGGTACTTGGTATGTTGACTTTTTGCGTAGACTCCCCGGCAACGGCACCAGAAATCCTTCTTGCTACGTCTTGAGCTTGCGTTGGTTTTCCCCGAAGAGGAAGGGATGATGCAGCAGAGTAGCGTAAGTATTTCCCTCGGTTTTTGAGAACCAAGGTATCAATCCAGTAGGAGGCCACGCTCAAGTCCCTCGTACCTGCACAAAACGATAGCTACTCGCAACCAACGCGAGTAGGGGTTGTCAATCCCTTCACGGTCACTTACGAGAGTGAGATCTGATAGATATAATATTTTTGGTATTTTTGGTATAAAGATGCAAAGTGAAAAGTAAAAGCAAAGTAAAAAAGCAAAGCAAGATTAAAGTGATGGAGATTGATATGATGAGAATAGACCCGAGGGCCATAGGTTTCACTAGTGGCTTCTCTCAAGAGCATAAGTATTCTACGGTGGGTGAACAAATTACTGTTGAGCAATTGACAGAATTGAGCATAGTTATGAGAATATCTAGGCATGATCATGTATATAGGCATCACGTCCATGACAAGTAGACCGAAATGATTCTGCATCTACTACTATTACTCCAATCATCGACCGCTATCCAGCATGCATCTAGAGTATTAAGTTAAAAACAGAGTAACGCCTTAAGCAAGATGACATGATGTAGAGAGATAAATTCATGCAATATGAAATAAACCCCATCTTGTTATCCTCGATGGCAACGATGCAATACGTGCCTTGCTGCCCCTTCTATCACTGGGAAAGGACACTGCAAGATCGAACCCAAAGCTAAGCACTTCTCCCATGGCAAGAACTACCAATCTAGTTGGCCAAACCAAATGGATAATTCGAAGAGACTTGCAAAGATAACCAATCATACATAAAAGAATTCAGAGAAGATTCAAATATTATTCATAGATAGACTTGATCATAAACCCACAATTCATTGGTCTCAACAAACACACCGCAAAAAGAAGATTACATCGAATAGATCTCCACAAGAGAGGGGGAGAACTTCGTATTGAGATCCAAAAAGAGAGAAGAAGCCATCTAGCTACTAACTATGGACCCGAAGGTCTGAGGTAAACTACTCACACTTCATCGGAGAGGCTATGATGATGTAGAAGTCCTCCGTGATGAGGGCCCTCTCCGGCGGAGCTCCGGAACAAGCCTCAAGATGGGATCTCATGGATACAGAAAGTTGCGGCGGTGGAATTAGGTTTTTGGCTCCTGTTCTGATCATTTGGGGGTATGTAGGTATATATAGGAGGAAGAAGTACGTCGGAGGAGCACTAAGGGGCCCACGAGGCAGGGGGTGCGCCCTAGGGGGGGCGCCTCCCACCCTCATGACCGCCTCTCCGATGCCTTGGCGTAGGGTCCAAGTCTCCTGGATCACGTTCGGTGAGAAAATCACGTTCCCGAAGGTTTCATTCTGTTTGGACTCCGTTTGATATTCCGTTTCTTCGAAACACTGAAATAGGCAAAAAACAGCAATTCTGGGCTGGGCCTCCGGTTAATAGGTTAGTCCCAAAAATAATATAAAAGTGGAAAATAAAGCCCAATATAGTCCAAAACAGTAGATAATATAGCATGGAGCAATCAAAAATTATAGTTACGTTGGAGACGTATCAGGACCATACATACGACCTTCGGCAGGAGCTGGACAGGAGAGCAGAACACACCAGATCAATCTACGGCTCGCGAGGACGCCTCCCAATTCGGGATGATGGCTACCTATTCAGGTGTGACAAACCTAGTCACACCCGGGCCGACAACCGCAGACGCACTCCATCGGAGATGCGCCGTAATGCGGCCCGCTATAGAGGCGCCGTACACCCTCTCTGCTTCCCAGACGAGGTGCTAGATCACGAATTCCCCGAGGGATTCAAGCCCGTCAATATTGAATCATATGACATAACAACCGACCCCGCAGTATGGATTGAGGACTTTATTCTCCACATCCACATGGCCCGGGGAGACGACCTCCACGCCATCAAATACCTCCCACTGAAACTCAAAGGGCCAGCTAGACACTAGCTGAATAGCCTGCCCAAGAATTCCATCGGCAACTGGAAGGACCTGGAAGTCTTGACAACTTCCAAGGTACATATGTCCGGCCACCCAATGCCGATGACTTACGCCACATAGTTCAACAACCTAGAGAATTAGCCAGAAAATTCTGGACTAGGTTCCTAACCAAAAAGAACCAGATCGTTGACTGTCCGAATGCCGAAGCCCTAGTAGCCTTTAAATACAGCATCCGTGACGAATGGCTAGCCCACGACCTCGGCCAAGAAAAGCCAAGATCCATGGCAGCCCTCACGGCACTTATGACCCGCTTTTACGCGGGAGAAGATAGTTGGCTGGCTCGCAGCATAAACACAACCAACGAAGCAGGCCCCTCTAAGGCCAAAAATAGCACCAGCAAGCTCTGGCGCAACAGACACAAATGCCGAAACAATGGTGATAACACCGATGACACCACAGTTCACGCCGGATTCAGCAGCTCCAAATCCGGCCAGCGAAAGAAGCCCTATAAAAGGAACGGCGGAGGACCATCAAGCTTGGACCGCATACTCGATCGTCCTTGCCAAATACATGGCACCCCAGACAAACCGGCCAACCTTACTACCAGAGTTTGCCGGGTCCTTAAGCAAGCCAGCAAGGTAAATAGCGGAAACAAGGAAGGGGAATCACAGAGCAAGGACGAAGACGAGGAACCTCGGTAGCCGAACAACGGGGGGCAGAAGAAATTCCCGCCTCAATTCAAAATGGTGAACATGATATATGCTACACACATCCCCAAAAGGGAGTGCAAGCGCGCACTTAGGGACGTCTACGCGGTAGAGCCAGTCGCCCCAAAATTTAACCCATGGTGGTCATTCCCTATCACATTCGATCGTAGTGATCATCCAACTAGTATCCGTCACGGCGGTTCGGCCGCATTGGTACTGGACCCAATCATCGACGCATTTCACATGACACGAGTCCTAATGGACGGTGGTAGTAGCCTTAACCTGCTCTATCAGGATACAGTGCACAAAATGGGCATTAATCCCTCACGAATCAAGCCCACGATAACTACCTTTAAAGGAGTTATACCAGGCGTGGAAGCCCGCTGTACAGGCTCAATCACGCTGGAGGTGGTCTTCGGTTCCCCGGATAACTTCCGAAGCGAAGAGCTAATCTTCGATACCGTCCCCTTCCACAGTGGCTACCACGCATTGCTCGGACAAACTGCGTCCGACAAATTCAACGCGGTGCCACATTATGCTTATCTCAAGCTCAAGATGCCTGGTCCACACGGCATCATTATAGTAAATGTAAACACATAACATTCCCTCCGTACAGAGGAACATACCACCGCCCTAGTAGCAGAAGTACAGAGTGGCCTTCTAAAGCGGCACCATAATCCGGCCGCCGAACCATTGGACATCGTCAAGAAAGTACGAACTACACTACAAAAGGACAGTTCGGTTCATCAAGAGCTGAATTAGTAAATTCGGCCTCCGCCCCAGCCCCGATGAGGAAGGAGGCACCCGTGCCGCGCGTACATAATTACGCACTCAAACCTCATGGGCACTGATGGAGGCATAACTCGCTCACGATCCACAGTGCGGCTTGACCGACCCTGGATTCGCCCGCCTTTATTTTTTCTTTCTATTATCACGGGTCTTTTCTCTTTTCTAGGTCTATATGGACGACCCATTTAAAGAACACACCAAGGAGGCAAGAAGCTCTGGCACACAAGGGAATCCCCAGGTGGTCTCTATTAAACGATTGTCATACTTGTTTTACATACCCGCATGTAGCTCGGCCTTGGTTGCGACATGTCAAATAGCTTTACTTGCTTATCACTTTACTCACACAAAGTACGCCTCGACGTACTAATTACATCACAATAATTGATAAATGGTGACGTCAGCTTATTACTTAATTTTTCTTGTTTCCTCACCTTTGTGTATGTTATATATTACACGCGTACACTATGGTACGTATTACTGCGCCAGGGGCTTCATTACACCCCGTTCTACGGCAATAAAAGTCCGAACACTTCTTTCAGTATAGTTTGGCACCCCGAACTTATAGCACTATATGCATCGGCTCTGAATCATGTCTTTGGTCAATAGTTGGGTTGCCCGGCTCCTGTGCTTACTACCCTACGTTCCGCTATATCGGCTAGGGTAGTAAAGGGAGAACTACTGCGATTGTGGCCTGGTTCTTCCGGATGAGCACCTCAGTAGAGAAAGATGAAAACTGACTATCATGATGCGACGAGAGCCGGTCAGCTGTTCGAGGGGCTCCAAATCGTTAGAGATTTTTACTGCTTCAAGGAAGAGTCGATCCCTCCGATTAGGCGTGTATAACGCCCCTAGTTTGGCCTTCTGAATACCAGGGGCTTCGCCAACCTTTTTAAATTGTCAAACTCCTATGGCTAAGTGAGGGCGGTAAAGGCCGCATAGTCCGAGCCTTGTTCGTTGCGCTAAACACCTCCTTTAAGGACCAGACTTTGGAGTAAACAGTGTTTAGATTTATCCCGAACACCCTTGTACTATCTACATGGGGGCAGAAGCCGACGACTGGTCAACTCTCAGATTTCATAAACGGCCGCACAGGAGGTAAAATGTAAATCATAAGCATTATAATACATAGCATCACTACTCCACATTACAGGACAAAGATAATACAAATGTTCTCACGGGAAAATGATATCTTTCGAACATTGTTCCGCCACAAGGCGGGATCCCTCTAGGACACCATCAAAATAGAGCTCGGGTCGATGATGCTCTTTGCCCTCCGGCGGCCCCTCGGTCATCAGCTTCTTGGCATCCAGCTTTGCCCAATGCGTCTTGACGCGGGCAAAAGCCATACGCGCACCTTCAATGCAGACCGACTGCTTCACGGTTTCGAGCCGCGGACAGGCATTTACAAGCCGCTTAACAAGTCTGAAATAGCTGCTAGGTACAGGCTCGACATGCCACAGCCAGACTATCAGGTCCTTCATGGCTAGCTCTGCCGACTTGTGCAGCTCGACCAACTACTTCAGCTAGTCGACGAAGGGCAACAGATGTTCGGGTCCAAGATACTGGGACCAGAATAGCTTCTCCGTAGACATCCCTTCTTCGGCTCTTTAATACTCGGCATCATTTGATATACTGCGCGGCAGATCCGCAAACGCCCTTGGAAAACCCAAATTCAGATAAATACATGGAACGTTTCTTTTACATACTTACTTTGCATGGTCAAAGAATTCCCGCCGTAATCTCCTTGGCCGCCTGAATTCCCTAGAAGGCGTTCCGGGCTTTGGCTCATGCGTCATGTGTGCTCCGGCGGGCCGTCGCTAGTTCGGACTCTTGCGCCTTACAATCACGCTCCAAGGACTCAAATCTCTTGATCGCGTCCTGGAGCTGTTGCTGCGCTTCACCGACCTGGGCCTCGTGCTTCTCACTCACGACACGCTCCTTGGCCGCTTTGTCCTCGGCCTCGGCCAGCACCTTCTTGAGGGCTGCCACCTTGGTAGTGGTCCCTAATAAAGTTCACGACAACTCAGTCTGGATGGACTTTTCATTTCTTCTTAAAAGGTACCAGCAGATCAGCACATACCTTGGCTATCCTCTAGCTGCTTCTTTACGAGGCCGAGCTCTTCCTCGGCCCGCTCCAGTTTCCGCTTCAGTCCGGAGACCTCTGCAGCATGAGCGGTGGCAGCCTGCAGCGACACCTGCTTATTCACAGAGACAACTTATGTTAGACTCCTACAATTTTTCTCTTCAATCCTCTGTTCGACTTCTTCTTTCCGAACACCAAACAGAGCATCAGGGGCTACTGTCTATACTGTGATATTCTTCCTACAAATACATTACTTACCTCCAAGCCTGATAGAAGGCTAGTGCAAGCTTCGATCAGTCCGCTTTTCACGAACTGGACCTTCTCTATTACCGTGCCCACAAGGGCGCGGTGTGCATCCACAATAGATGCGCCTCCAGCAGGTTATCCGGTGCCTCTTGTTGGATAAAGGTCACCGGCGGAATAGGCACTCTCCCTCCTCTCGGAGCATGCCGTTCGCTGGACTCGGGAGCTGCATAGGTCTCCGGAATGGAACCCGGCCCAGGTCTGAAGGGAACCCGGCCCCCGTCGCCGGTCCTTGCAGGGGCTTTTCCCCCATTCGTCTGGCAATTGAGGAATCATCCTGGGGCACCGCCCCGACGGTCTCTGGAAGCCCCTAGTCGGGAATGATCTTTTGCGACACCACCTCGTCGTCACCCTTGGGAGAGACGGAATGAGCAGGTGGAGGAGACATGCTAGCCATCTCCTTTGAGTCTAGCGATCCCTTGGACGAAGATTGCGGGGAGCCATCGCGCAACGGACTGCAATAACAAGGTTTATCAATATTACAAAACGGGAAAGCTAGATGTTTTTGGATCCTGATACTTACGAGGCGGCCTGAGGCTTGGTCCGGCGAGGTCGCTCCAAACTGCTGTCCACATCCCACACAAAGTTATCCGCGTGGGAACCTCTAACCCTTTTAGGTGCTCCCGCTTCCGGATTTGTGGAGGCCGCTCTCTTCTTCCTCCCCACTTCAGGTGGGGAATCGCTTTCCTCTTCCTCTTCGTCACCGTCGTCGGCGGATGAAGAGGAAGTCTCGTCTTCTGACATCATGTCCAGAGCGCCTTTTCGGCGAAGGCCCTTCTTGGCCCCTTTGGCCGCTTTCTTGGCCGTCTTCTCCGGCACCTCATAACGTGCTGGAAAAAGCATTTTTGTCAAAAATGGGAATTCTTGGTCTTCGGGTAGCGGAGCCGGACTGTTAATCCCCCCACTATCTTGATCCAGGCCTGAAAACATGGGTAGGAAGGCTTACGCTTTTTCTCAACATATGCTAGTAAAGGGTACACCTTGAAAACATTAGAAGAGCTTACCGGGTTAGCCTTGCGTTTTAAGCTAAGCTCGCAATCTTCGGTCATGGGCGGTGGCGTCTCGCCGGCTTTGAAGAGCACTTTCCAGATTTCTTTGTGCGTTGTGCCAAAGAGCTCTTGTAGCGTCTGATGCTTGGCCGGATCGTACTCCCATAGATAGCAAGTCCGGCGTTGGCACAGAAAAACCCGATGAATGAGCATGACCTGGACCACATTGACGAGCTTGATCTTCCTATCCATCATATTATGGACACACGTCTGTAGCCCAGTCAGTTCGTCCGAGGGACCCTAGGTTAGGCCCCTCTCTTGCCAGGAGGTGATCCGCATCGGGAATCCAGATCTAAATTCGGGGGCCGCCACCCAGTTGGCCTCGCGCCACTCGGTGATATAGAACCACCCTGATTGCCACCCTTTCATCGTCTCCGTGAACGAGCCTTCGGGCCAGGTAATGTTGGGCATCTTGCCTACCATGGCACCTCCGCATTCTGCTTGTTGGCCGCTCACCACCTTCGGCTTCACGTTGAAGGTCTTTAACCATAGGCCAAAATGAGGCAGGATGCAGAGGAAGGCCTCGCACACGACAATGAATGTCGTGATGTTGAGGATGAAGTTGGGGGCTAAGTCATGGAAGTCTAGCCCGTAGTAAAACATCAGTCCACGAACGAAGGGGTTGAGAGGAAAACCCAGCCCGTGGACAAAATGTGTGAGGAAAACAACCCTCTTGTGGGCCTCTGGAGTAGGGATGATCTGTCCCTTATCCGGGAGTCGGTGAGAGATCTCCTTGGCCAGATATCCGGCCTCCCGGAGCGCCTTGATATCCTTCCTCTTGACGGAGGAGGCCATCCACTTACCCCCAGCTCCGGATCCGGACATTTTTTGGAGTGTTTTCTCGGTTGAGGGAAAAGCTAGAACCTTGGGCGCTGGAGCTCAGGGACGGAAAGGATGAGGAAGGGCTGAGGTCTGGGTGAAGGCAGGGAATCCTTATCCCCTTATAAAGGCCGCGAATGTCAAGCATCTCCCCACTTGCCTATTCCCAAGGGTCATGCAAAACAGCACGGTTGTGTCACCCACGCCTGTATTGATGAGAATCTCGTAATAAGGGGGCACGATCTCTGCTTTGACAAGACGTGCCAATGGCAACCACCTCTCGAGACATGGATCGACAGGCAGAAAATGGTCCAAAATTATGACCGCACAGGCATGATGTCATATTGTAAAAGCCGTCAGCGGATTAGACTAGTGCAAATATATATGTGTATATATATATATATATTCTCTCTACGGTTCGGTATGGTGTGTGACAAGTCTAGATACTATCATCGCATCCGAAGACTATTTTGAAGTTCGGATAAAAGGGAACCCGCCTTGCAATGCCGAAGACAATCTGCACGCCGAACTCCTCGTCATTGAAGCCAGGTTCAGGGGCTACTGAGGGAGTCCTGGACTAAGGGGTCCTCGGGCGTCCGGCCTATTTTCTATTGGGCCGGATTGATGGGCTGTGAAGATATCTAGGCTGAAGACTATACCTGAGTCCGGATTGGACTCTCCTTGGCGTGGAAGGCAAGCTTGGAGACCGACAATGAAGATTCCTTCTTATGTAACCGACTCTATGTAAACCCTGGACCCCCTCCCCCCAGTGTCTACATAAACCGGAGGGGATAGTCCGGAAAGGACACCATTCATTACCATAGTCATATAGGCTAGGCTTTTAGGGTTTAGCCATCACGATCTCGTGGTAGATCAACTCTTGTAACACCCATATTCATCAATATCAATCAAGCAGGACGTAGGGTATTACCTCCATAAAGAGGGCCCGAACCTGGGTAAACATTGTGTCCCCTATCTCCTGTTACCATCGATCCTAGACGCATAGTTCGGGACCCCCTACCCGAGATCCGCCGGTTTTGACACCGACACGGACCCTACAGGTTCGAGAACTATGTGGACATGATCGAGAAACATCTCCGGTCAATAACCAATAGCGGAACCTGGATGCTCATATTGGCTCCCACATATTCTACGAAAATCTTTATCGATCAAACCGCATAACGATATACGTTGTTCCCTTTGTCATCGGTATGTTACTTGCCCAAGATTCGATCATCGGTATCTCAATACCTAGTTCAATCTCGTTACCGACAAGTCTCTTTACTCGTTCCATAATGCATCATCCCGTAACTAACTCAGTAGGCACATTGCTTGCAAGGCTTATAGTGATGTGCATTACCGAGAGGGCCCAGAGATACCTCTCCGATACTTGGAGTGACAAATCCTAATCTTGATCTATGCCAACTCAACAAACACCATCGGAGACACCTGTAGAGCATATTTATAGTCACCCAGTTACGTTGTGATGTTTGATAGCACACTAAGTGTTCCTCCGATATTTGGGAGTTGCATGATCTCATAGTCAGAGGAACATGTATAAGTTATGGAGAAAGCAATAGCAACAAACTAAACGATCATCGTACTGAGCTAACGAATGGGTCAAGTCAATCACATCATTCTCTAATGATGTGATCCTGTTCATCAAATGACAATAGATGTCCATGGCTAGGAAACTTAACCATCATTGATTAACGAGCTAGTCAAGTAGAGGCATACTAGGGGCACTCTATTTGTCTATGTATTCACACATGTACTAAGTTTCCGGTTAACACAATTCTAGCATGAATAATAAACATTTATCATGATATAAGGAAATAACAACTTTATTATTGCCTCTAGGGCATATTTCCTTCAGTCTCCCACTTGCACTAGAGTCAATAATCTAGATTACACATTAATGATTCTAACACCCATGGAGTCTTGGTGGTGATCATGTTTTGCTCGTGAGAGAGGCTTAGTCAACGGGTCTGCAACATTCAGATCCGTATGTATCTTGCAAATCTCTATGTCTCCCTCCTTGACTTGATCGCGGATTGAATTGAAGCGTCTCTTGATGTGCTTGGTTCTCTTGTGAAATCTGGATTCCTTTGCCAAGGCAATTGCACCAGTATTGTCACAAAAGATTTTCATTGGACCCGAGGAACTAGGTATTACACCTAGATCCCGCCAAGACGCTGTGCTTAGAACTGCACCAACTGACAGCTCCATCATTCAATAAAAATACGTATCTGGTTTGTGACTTAGAGTCATCCGGATCAGTGTCAAAGCTTGCATCGACGTAACCGTTTACGACGAGCTCTTTGTCACCTTCATAAACGAGAAACATATCCTTAGTCCTTTTCAGGTATTTCAGGATGTTCCTGACCGCTGTCTAGTGATCCACTCCTGGATTACTTTGGTACCCCCCCCCTAAACTAATAGCAAGGCACACATCAGGTCTGGTACACAACATTGCATACATGATAGAACCTAGGGCTGAAGGATAGGGAATGACTTTCATTTTCTCTCTATGTTCTGCAGTGGTCGGGCATTGAGTATGACTCAACTTCACACCTTGTAACACAGGCAAGAACCCTTTCTTTGCTTGATCCATTTTGAACTTCTTCAAAACTTTATCAAGGTATTTGCTTTGTGAAAGTCCAATTAAGCGTCTTGATCTATTGATGACCCACTAGTATAGGGGATCTATCATAGTCCTTTTGATAAGTAAGAGTGTCGAACCCGACAAGGAGCAGAAGGAAATGATAAGCGATTTTCAGCAAGGTATTCTCTGCAAGCACTGAAATTATCAATAACAGATAGTTTTGTGATAAGATAATTTGTAACGAATAGCAAGTAGTAAAAGTAAATAAGGTGCAGCAAGATGGCCCAATCCTTTTTGTAGCAAAGGACAAGCCTGGACAAACTCTTATATGAAGAAAAGCGCTCCCGAGGTCACATGGGAATTATCGTCAAGCTAGTTTTCATCACGATCATATGATTCGCGTTCGGTACTTTGATAATTTGATATGTGGGTGGACCGGTGCTTGGGTACTGTCCTTACTTGGACAAGCATCCCACTTATGATTAACCCCTATTGCAAGCATCCGCAACTACAGCAGAAGTATAAAGGTAAACCTAACCATAGCATAAAACATATGGATCCAAATCAGCCCCTTACGAAGCAACACACAAACTAGGGGTTTAAGCTTCTGTCACTCTAGCAACCCATCATCTACTTATTACTTCCCAAAGCCTCCCCCTAGGCCCAAACAATGGTGAAGTGTCATGTAGTCGACGTTCACATGACACCACTAGAGGGATGACAACATACATCTCATCAAAATACCGAACAAATACCAAATTCACATGACTACTAATAGCAAGACTTCTCCCATGTCCTCAGGAACAAACATAACTACTCACAAAGCATATTCATGTTCATAATCAGAGGGGTATTAATATGCATAATGGATCTGAACATATGATCTTCCACCAAGTAAACCAACTAGCATCAACTACAAGGAGTAATCAACACTACTAGCAACCCACAGGTACCAATCTGAGGTTTGGATACAAAGATTGTGTCGGCGTTCTGGGAATGGGGGTCCCCAGACTTGCCTGCCTGCGGCCTGCGGCGTGGCTCAAAGGGGGGCCTAGCACGGCCCATCTTCGTCAACACGGACCCAAGACCCTCGCGAGGGGCCAAGCCTCGCGGAGCGGACGACACGGAGCTTCCTCAGGCACGGCCTCACCAGGCTGGCTGACGAGGAGGCGGAGAGATCAAGGCGGGGTACCTCACGAGGTGCCCGTGACGCAAGCCATGACGACCAAGGGCGCCAGGCGGGTGCCAGCCCGTGTAGTGTCCTCCTTTCCTCTTTGGTGCAAAGGGGGCAAGCGCAGCCGCGGAGTACCGAGGCATCAGGCAAAGGTTGCCATTTCGGTGCAATGAGACCAAGACCAGGAAGACTGCAAGAAGGAGGTCATCGTGGAGCCCAAGACGGCGTCACCACAAGAGCTTTGTGCAGGCGAAGACTACTTTTGTCAGGGTAGCTAGTACTAGCTGTCCCCCTTCAAATTAGCCTGCCATTGTTGGCTCCCTTCCCGCTCGATATTTGGGAAGAGGACCAGGGCCTCTATAAATAGGACCAGCCACCCACAGAAGAGGGAGGTTCAAGAAGAGAATTCAAGAGAGGTTCAACAGGAGGAGGGGTTCGATCAGAGAGAGAGAGAAGGGTGGCTGAACTCCTCCCAGCAGTTCATCGCCCCAGCCAAGAATAGACCCTCGCGAGGCTGTTCTTCCTTGTATCATTCATCATCATCAGCCCAAGAGGCAATCCACCACACCACACACTGGAGTAGGGTATTACACCACAACGGTGGCCCGAACCAGTATAAACCCTGTGTCTCTTGTGCTGTTCTTTCCATAGCTTAGATCTTAGCGAGGCGGAGGGGTGCAGGTAGGCAGGAAGCGAAATCTCCACGCGCACCCCAGTGTTCGAACCTCAAGGGTCTGTCGGAACCCGAAATCCAACATTTGGCGCGCCAGGTAGGGGTGCACCGGAATTCGTCTTCCACCACCCCATTCTCCTCTGACCATCGCACCCATGTCTGAGGCTCGTCGGGCCCGCACCGAGCGTCGGGCCGCTCTCGCTTCCCGCGTCGCCCAGACGGCTCCTATCGGCGGGCGTCCTCACCGTTCCCCGTCACCTGCCATCAACGCCGCCACTGGCCCGGTGGGGGACGGGCAGTAAGCATCGTCTCAGCATCTGTCTATGCGGCAAGACGGCCGCACCGCAACTCCCTCGCTCCCCCCAGCTGGTTCTTCGTCCCGCGCGCTCCGCGCACCCATGGAGGCTCGAGCTGCGCTCATCGCGGCAAACGAGCTCCTGCGCTACCGTCCCGTCGACGACGTCTACGAAGAATGGCTCGACCGCGTCGCCGAGCTCGTCCGCGCCACAGGGGCTCTCCTGCGTCGTCCGTTCCGCTGCACTGGACCCCGCCCCGTGCAGACGACGAAGCTTCGGCGGCGCCCCGACCGCGTCCTCCTCAAGAAGGCGCCATGGCTCCAAGGCGCGTGGCCCCTGGGCAGAACCGGCTCCGTCAGGTGCCAACGCAGCAAGAGCAGAGCTGCCAGGAAGTCCCTCGCCCGCAAGAAGCTGCCCAGGCGCTCCCTGCTCCAGCACGTCGCGACCATGCTCCTGCTCCCGCACGACAAGACCCAGTTGCAGCGCGTGGGGACATGCAAGACCAAGCCCTC
The DNA here is from genome assembly GCF_002162155.2 of Triticum dicoccoides. Classification (NCBI taxonomy): domain Eukaryota; kingdom Viridiplantae; phylum Streptophyta; class Magnoliopsida; order Poales; family Poaceae; genus Triticum; species Triticum dicoccoides. Next base: position 644,785,278 of record NC_041386.1, read on the forward strand.
CATCACCCAAGGCCTCCCGTGGCCACAGCAGGCTGCCGAGCCTTCACCATCGAGCTACGCAGTGTCGTGTGGCCCGACAAGTTCAAGCCAGACCTGCCCCCTCTCTACGACGGCACGGCTGACCCGGCGGAGTTCCTCCAGCTCTACGAGCTAGGCATCAAAGCTGCCAACGGAGATGAGAAGGTCATGGCGGACTGGTTTCCCATGGCGCTCAAGGACGGGGCCCGCACCTGGCTCCTAAACCTGGCTCCAGGCACGATCTCCTCCTGGGATGAGATGCGCACCCGCTTCATCGCCAACTTCCAAGGTACTCGCGACCGGCCACCCACCGTGAGCGACATGCGCCGCATCAAGCAACAACCCAGGGAGACCCTGCAGAAGTACATCTAGCGCTTCAACAACGCACGCCTCAAGATTCCCAAGGTGACTAAGGAGGCCATCATCTCAGCCTTCTCCGACGGCGTGCGCGATGTCAAGATGAAGGAGGAGCTGGCGATGCATGAAGACCTGTGCACTTCCTTGGAGCGGTTCAACTTGGCAACCAAGTGCGCCAGGGCTGAGGAAGGGCGTCTCTCCCTCCTCGAGCTGCCTGTCGCAGACCCAGAAGAGAAGAAGCCCAAGGCAAAGGATATGAAGCGCGAGGGGGCTGCCGTCCTCACGGCAGAGCCAGACACCAAGCGGGGCAGAGATCAGCCCGAACCTTCCAAGGGCAGTCGGTACTATGTGTACCATGACCTCCACACCCACAACACCAACGAATGTCAAGAGCTCCGAGCCGTGCGGGAAGGAAGGATCGGCCGTCGCCCCGACCGCGGTGACCGGGGCTACAGTCGAGGAGAAGGAAGGAACGCAGGACGCTGGGAAGACTGTGGCCCGCGCCAAGGGTGGCGCGATCAACCTCGCGAGGATCGCTGGCAAGACCCGCCTCGCGAGGGAGACTGGAGGGATCAGCCTCGCGACGATCGCCCGCAAGGCAACGCAGGCCTCCCCCCGTTGCCGCTGCAGCCAAGGAGAAACGAGGACCGCCACCAAGACAAGGGGGCTGGGGGCTTCCAGGAGCCGCGCGCGATCTCCTGCATCCTGGGCGGGGCTCAGGCCCCAGCCTCTCAACGCATCTTCAAGCAGTTCACCGGCGAAGTGAATGCAGTACTCCCTAGGCTCAAAGCCACGCGCCCTCTTAGGTGGTCGGCGTGCGCCATCATATTCAGCTCATCAGATCAGCTCAAGTGTGCGGCTACAGCTGGAGTCCTCCCAATGCTTTGTTCCCCAATCATCAGCAATGTGGTAGTCACCAGGACCCTCATCGATGGCGGGGCAGGGCTCAATGTCCTGTCCGTGGAAACATTCAACAATCTCCAAGTGCCCTACAGCCAGCTTCAGCCAACCAAGCCCTTCTCCGAAATCACCGACGGCTCCACGGTCCCGATTGGGCAGGTCTGCCTCCCTGTCACCTTTGGGGCACGCGACAACTACCGCACCGAGCTCATCGACTTTGACATCGCTCACATTCGCCTGCCGTACAACGCCATCCTTGGGTACCCAGCGCTGGCCAAGTTCATGGCCGTAACTCACCACGGCTACAACATCCTCAAGATGCCAGGAAGTGGCGGAGTCATCACGGTGCCCTGTGAAGAGAAGGACGCGGTGTGTTCCCTGGAACGAGCCTTTCAGGCCGCGTCACTGGAAGACCCGGATCGCGGAAGCAGGAGGCTTCCCGAGACCGCCCCCAAGAAGAAGAAGACATTGTCCGACCCGGCCCCTCAGGAGGCAGGCCCTTCTGGGCCCGTGCCTGCCCAGGGGGAACCTCCTTCCATCGCATAGGAAAGCGCGCCCGGCGCCCTCCTCAGGTAGGGCTCGGGGGCTCTCCCCTGGAGGGCCACCGACCTGGCTAGGGTCACGAGGGAGGTGCTTGGGCACCACATGGAGGCGTGTTTCGAAGCACGTTTCCCTCAAGAAGGAGTAAGGCAAGGAGAGCCAGACCCTCAGGAGTTCGTCAACAAGGCCATTCAGGAGCTACAGGAGTCAAGGGTAATGAAAGGCGGCCGCCGCCTACCAGCAGTGGCTCCCCATCCAGGCGAGGATGGTGGGCTGCGCGTCTACATCGACATACCAGGGCTCAACCGAGTCGCCTCTCTGGAGCGCCTCTGGCCCTCGCGAGTGGGGCGCTGCGGAGGTCCACCCCACAGCTATGTTCGCATGCCTTACGGCTTGCCGAATGTGGTTGCCACGTACCAGCGCCTCATGAGGGGCATCGTGGAGGCACAAGAGGCCAGGCGTTCCATAGCCCTGGCGGAGATGGAGATGGTCCGCGGGGAGCCGCCAGCACCTCCGGAGCCTCCCGAGGCCCCCGGGCCTGGGGGCTCGTGAGGATCGGCTTCCGCAGCCCACCGAGTCTGCTACACCAACACCCCATCGTCCTCAACGTCATCAGGTGACATCTTTCAAGTTTCACTTCCAGCTGGGAGCGCCCCCCAGGGCTGCGTTATTCCTAGGCCGCGTGGGTCTGTCCCTGCGGCATGTATCTCTTTTATTTCATGTTATTAGCTTACCTTGTTGGGGGCGCCCCTCGTGCTGCATCATCCCCAAGTCGCTCGGGCCTGACCCAGTGATGTCCGCCTTCCCAGCATCTATTTGAATGAATCCACTCCTTCGCGGCTAATGTGTTTGACCTAGTTGCCCGCTCAACCGACGCCAACTGACGGAACTGCTCCCAAACGGCACGACGCTTGCACATGGGTCCGTCCCTACAGCGCCGACAAACCTGGATGGCTGAGCTATGGCCGCGGCAGCCCCGCATGGCGCCACCTCATCAAGCCTTCAGTGCCTCGTTACCCCTCGGAAGCAACCAACGGCTGACTGTCAATCATCATGGCAACCCCTCGTTTTTTCTATGATGGGTCTACAGGATCTCCTGAAGGAGCTGCGTCAGGCGAGGCCCTTGCGGTGTCTTCTTCACTCTCATCCGCGTGAACCGCTTGCACGTTAAAGGGGGGGTGCCTGAGCATCGCGACTTAGGGCTCCTACTGGCCCTCCAGCCCTCACCCTTTGGCCTTGTCCACGGCATCGCGACCTGGCATACCAGTGACGGCTGAGACTCGCTTGAGGGCCGGGACCCAAGGACGTAGAGCAGAAAGGGGAGCAAAGGCGAGAGGGGAGGGACACGTGAGGACCTCGCCGAGCAACCTCACGCCTGCCGATGCACGGACCCGGTGACACACCAGAGAGCGGCCCCTGCTTCTCGAGATAAGTCACCACCCGGAAGCGCCAGCTACCGTGGCACCACCCCCGCGCCTAATGCAATCCCGTGTTAGCGACGCCGCTCTCCTTTCTCACCGAACGACGGCTGCTTGACCGCCAAAGGGGACCTCCTGAGCATCGCGGTTCAGGGGCTCTTACCGGACTTCGGGTCGCTCACCTCCTGGCCTTGACCATGGCATCGCAACCTGGCATACCAGCGACGGCTGAAGCCGCCTTGGGACTGGGACCTGTCGGCGCAGAGCACCAAGCCCTCGTGAGGTTTGAAAGGGAGGACTGAGCTAAGATGGAATGAGAAACTCGCACAATTCTACGACAAGGGTTATATTAACAAAACAGGATCACAAGCACCTTACAGAAGTACATCCAGTGCTTCAACAACGCACGCCTCAAGATTCCCAGGGTGACTGAGGAGGCCATTATCTCAGCCTTCTCCGACGGCGTGCGCGATGTCAAGATGAAGGAGGAGCTGGCGATGCATGAAGACATGTGCACTTCTTTGGAGCTGTTCAACTTGGCAACCAAGTGCGCCAGGGCTGAGGAAGGGCGTCTATCCCTCCTCGAGCTGCCTACCGCGGACCCCGAAGAGAAGAAGCCCAAGGCCAAGGATGTGAAGCGCAAGGGGGCTGCCGTGCTCGTGGCAGAACCAGACACCAAGCGGGGCAGAGATCAGCCCGAACCTTCCAAGGGCAGCCGGTACTGTATGTACCACGACCTCCACAGCCACAACACCAACGAATGTCAAGAGCTCTGAGGCGTGCGAGAAGGAAGGATCGGCCGTCGTCCTGACCACAGTGAGCGGGGCTACGGTCGAGGAGGAGGAAGGAACGCATGACGCTGGGAAGACCGTGGCCCGCGCCAAGGGTGGCGCGATCAACCTCTCGAGGATCGCTGGCAAGACCCGCCTCGCGAGGGAGACTGGAGGGGTCAGCCTTGCGAGGATCGCCTACAAGGCAACACAGGCCTCCCTTCGCTGCCGCCGCAACCAAGGAGAAATGAGGACCGCCACCAGGATGAGGAGGCTGGGGGCTTCCAGGAGCCGCGCACGATCGCCTGCATCCTGGGCGGGGCTCAAGCCCCAGCCTCTCAACGCATCTTCAAGCAGTTCGCCCATGAAGTGAATGCAGTCCTCCCCAGGCTCGAAGCCACGCACCCTCTCAGGTGGTCGGCGTGCGCCATCACATTCAGCTCAGCAGATCAGCTCAAGTGTGCGGCTACAGCCGGAGTCCTCCCGATGCTCTGTTCCCCAATCATCAGCAACGTGGTGGTCACCTAGGACCCTCATCGATGGCGGGGCAGGGCTCAACGTCCTGTCCGTGGAAACATTTAACAATCTCCAAGTGCCCTACAGCCAGCTTCAGCCAACCAAGCCTTTCTCTGGAATCACCAAAGGCTTCATGGTCCCGATTGGGCAGGTCTGCCTCCCTGTCACCTTCGGGGCACGCGACAACTAATGCACCGAGCTCATCGACTTCGACGTCGCTCACATTCGTCTGCCGTACAACGCCATCCTCGGGTACCCAGCGCTGGCTAAGTTCATGACCGTAGCTCACCATGGCTACAACGTCCTCAAGATGCCAGGAAGTGGCGGAGTCATCACGGTGCCCTGTGAAGAGAAGGATGCGGTGTGTTCCCTGGAACGAGCCTTTCAGGCCGCGTCGCTGGAAGACCCAGATCGCGGAAGCAGGAGGCTTCCCGAGACCGCCCCCAATAAGAAGAAGACATCGTCCGGCCTGGCTCCTCAGGAGGCAGGCCCCTCTGGGCCCGTGCCTGCCCAAGGGAACCTCCTTCCATCGCATAGGAAAGCGCGCCCGGCGCCCTCCTCAAGCAGGGCTCGGGGGCTCTCCCCTGGAGGGCCACCGACCTGGCTAGGGTCACGAGGGAGGCGCTTGGGCACCACATGGAGGTATGTTTCGAAGCACGTTTCCCTCAAGAAGGAGTAAGGCAAGGAGAGCCAGACCCTCAGGAGTTCATCAGCAAGGCCATTCAGGAGCTACAGGAGTCAAGAGTCATGAAAGGCGGCCGCCATCTACCAACAGTGGCCCCCCATCCAGGTGAGGATGGCGGGCTACGTGTCTGCATCGACATACCAGGGCTCAACCGAGTCGCCATTCCGGAGCGCCTCTGGCCCTCGCGAGTGGGGCACTGCGGAGGGCCAACCCACAGCTACGTTCGCATGCCTTACGGCTTGCCGAACGTGGCTGCCACGTACCAACGCCTCATGAGGGGCATCATGGAGGCACAAGAGGCCAGGAGTTCCGCAGCCCTGACGGAGATGGAGATGGTCCACGGGGAGCCGCCAGCACCTCCGGAGCCTCCCGAGGCCCCCGGGCCTGGGGGCTCGTGAGGATCGGCTTCCGTAGCCCACCAAGTTTGCTACACCAACACCCCTTCGTCCTCAACATCATCAGGTGACATCTTTCAAGGTTCACTTCCAGCTGGGAGCGCCCCCAGGGCTGCATTATTCCCAGGCCGCGTGGGTCCGTCCCTGCGGCATGTATCCCTTTTATTTCATGTTGTTAGCTTACCTTATTGGTGGCGCCCCTCGGGCTGCATGATCCCCAAGTCGCTCAGGCCTGACCCAGTGATGCCCGCCTTCCCAGCATCTATTTGAATGAATCCACTCCTTCGCGGCTAATGTGTTTTACCTAGTTGCCTGCTCAATTGACGCCAACTAACGGAGCTGCTCCCAAACGGCACGACGCTTGCGCATGGGTCCGTCCCTGCAACACCGACAAACCTGAATGGCTGAGCTCTGGCCGCGGCAGCCCCGCATAGCGTCACCTCGTCAAGCCTTCAGTGCCTCATTACCCCTCGGAAGCAACCAACGGCTGACTGCCAATTGTCATGGCAACCCCTCGTTTTTTTTCTATGATGGGTCTACAGGATCTCTTAAAGGAGCTGCGTCAGGCGAGGCCCTTGCGGTGTCTCCTCCACTCTCTTCCGCGCGAACTGCTTGCACGTTAAAGGGGGGTGCCTGAGCATCACGACTTAGGGCTCCTACTGGCTCTCCAGCCCTCACCCTCTGGCCTTGTCCACGGCATCGCGACCTGGCATACCAGCGACGGCTGAGACTCGCTCGAGGGCCGGGACCCAAGGACGTAGAGCAGAAAGGGGAGCAAAGGCGAGAGGGGAGAGACACACGAGGACCTCGCCGAGCAACCTCGCGCCTGCCGATGCACGGACCCGGCGACACACCAGAGAGCGGCCCCTGATTCTCGAGATAAGTCATCACCCGGAAGCGCCAGCTACCGTGGCACCATCCCCGCACCTAATGCTATCCCGTGTTAGCGACGCCGCTCTCCTTTCTCACCAAATGACGGCTGCTTGAGAGCCAAAGGGGACCTCCTGAGCATCGCGACTCAGGGGCTCTTACCGGACTCCGGGTCGCTCACCTCCTGGCCTTGACCACGGCATCGCGACCTGGCATACCAGCGACGGCTGAAGCCTCCTTGGGACTGGGACCTGTCGGCGCAGAGCACCAAGCCCTCGTGAGGTTCGAAAGGGAGGACTGAGCTAAGACGGAATGAGCAACTCGCACAATTCTATGACCAGGGTTATATTAACAAAACAGGATCACAGGCACCTTACAAGCCCCCATGGGACGCGTCTTTGATTCCTCGCAAGGAGCAGATCCTAAAGGGACACTATCTACGCGCGCCCCTGCAGAAGACGCCATCATCAATAGTGGGCCGTCAAGCACCGGCGCCAACCCCATCCAGATCAGAGTCGGCGGCGGCCTGACGAGCCCGCCCTGCTCCAGGAGCGGATCCGGCTCGGGGGCTCGTAGCTATCGTCGCTCGTCTCCGGAGCCGCCAAGGAAGCAGTCGGCGGGCCCAGTCCTCGCCGCAGCAGGGCCCCGGCCACCTCTCCCGGGGCAGCACTCCAGCCGGCGCCCGCTCGCGTCAAAGACCTTGAAGAACATCACCGAAGCACCGTTGTAATCCAAGTGGATCGCGAAGACGCCCCTTGTCCTGCAAACCCGGGCGATCTCGCTCCAGCCCCGAGTCATGGAGACCTCGCCCGGGGCAACGACCGCGACCTCTGCCTCGGTCGCGAGGGTGCTGCAGCCGGCGTGCTGCAGCCAGAGCTCCAGGGGCTCCCCCTGCGGGATGATGGAGGCGAAGAAGGGAGGAAGGTGAATCCAAGACTGAAGAGGCAAGGCGACGTGGAGCACGAACTCTCGGGAGGAGCCCTCGGTGTGGACCCCAGGGGGGACGACCCATACCTTCATGACCCGTCGTCGCCGACGGCGGCGCCGCCTGTGGCGATCAGCATCAGCTCCTTCAGGGCCCTCGATGTGGGTGTACAAGGGAAGCGGGAACCCCGGCGGCGCCCGGTTGCACCAAGGCCTCGACACCACCTGATGGGCCCCCTCGTCCGGGCAACGGGGGACAAGCCGTTTCTTCGGCGGGAGTGGGTCTGGTTCCTCTCGGGAGGCCTTTCCCTTCTCTGTCATCGAGAACCAGCGGATTGGAGCCATCGCAGCAAGACGGAGCAAGGATCGGGAAGAAGGAGAAGCAAGGAGGGATGGACTGGAAGGGCGCGCGCTGTTCCGTACTTATAGCCGGCGAAGGCCAACCGCTGACCTCCACGATCGCAGGTAATCATGACCTGCTTTGCATGCAGGGACTTGTCCAATCCGTGCAATTGCCGAGGCGCCATGGGGAAGTGGAGACGCCCACGTCCAACCAACCGCCACGCGGCGCCCAAGGCCGCAGGCTGTTAGGGCCCGCGGCGCTTCGCTCCTGCCCTTCCGCCTCCCTGCACGGCGAAGTCCGGGCGCGCCTTAGGCCCGGGAGCTACTGCCGGCGTTCTGGGAACGGGGGTCCCCAGACTTGCCTGCCTGCGGCCTGCGGCGTGGCTCAAAGGGGGGCCCAGCACGACCCATCTTTGTCAACACGGACCCAAGACCCTCGCGAGGGGCCAAGCCTCGCGGGGCGGACGACGCGGAGCTTCCTCAGGCACGGCCTCACCAGGCTGGCTGACGAGGAGGCGGAGAGATCAAGGCGGGGTACCTCACGAGGTGCCCGTGACGCAAGCCATGACGACCAAGGGAGCTAGGCGGGTGCCAGCCCGCGCAGTGTCCTCCTTTCCTATTTGGTGCAAAGGGGGCAAGCGCGGCCACGGAGTACCGAGGCATCAGGCAAAGGTTGCCATTTCGGTGCAACGAGACCAAGACCAGGAAGACTGCAAGATGGAGGTCATCGTGGAGCCCAAGACGGCGTCACCACCAGAGCTTTGTGCAGGCAAAGACTACTTTTGTCAGGGTAGCTAGTACTAGCTGTCCCCCTTCAAATTATCCCGCCATTGTTGGCTCCCTTCCCGCTCGATATTTGGGAAGAGGACCAGAGCCTCTATAAATAGGACCAGCCACCCACAGAAGAGGGAGGTTCAAGAAGAGAGTTCAAGAGAGGTTCAACAGGAGGAGGGGTTCGATTAGAGAGAGAGAGAAGGGTGGCTGAACTCCTCCCAGCAGTTCATCGCCCCAGCCAAGAACAGACCCTCGCGAGGCTGTTCTTCCTTGTATCATTCATCATCATCAGCCCAAGAGGCAATCCACCACGCCACACGCTAGAGTAGGGTATTACACCACAGCGGTGGCCCGAACCAGTATAAACCCTGTGTCTCTTGTGTTGTTCTTTCCATAGCTTAGATCTTAGCGAGGCGGAGGGGTGCAGGTAGGCAGGAAGCGAAATCTTCGCACGCACCCCAGTGTTCGAACCTCAAGGGTCTGCCGGAACCCAAAATCCAATAGATTGGATACAAGAGATGAACTAGGGTTTGAGATGAGATGGTGCTGGTGAAGATGTTGATGGAGATTGACCCCCTCCCGATGAGAGGATCGTTGGTGATGATGATGGTGATGATTTCCCCCTCCCGGAGGGAAGTTTCCCCGGCAGAATAGCTCCGCCGGAGCCCTAGATTGGTTCCGCTAAGGTTCCACCTCGTGGGGCGGAGTTTCGTCCCGTAAGCTTGCTTATGATTTTTCCTCGGATGAAAGACTTCATATAGCAGAAGATGGGCATCGGAGGGCCACCAGGGGGCCCATGAGGCAGGGGGCGCGCCCCCACCCTCATGGCTGGTGGATGGCCCCCTCTAGTGCTTTCTTTGCTCAGTATTTTTTATATATTCTGAAAATAACTTCCGTGAAGTTTCAGGACTTTTGGAGCTGTGCAGAATAGGTCTCTAATATTTGCTCCTTTTCCAGCCCAGAATTCCAGCTGCCGGCATTCCCCCTCTTCATGTAAACCCTGTAAAATAAGAGAGAATAGGCATAAGTATTGTGACATAATGTGTAATAACAGCCCATAATGCAATAAATATCGATATAAAAGTATGATGCAAAATGGACGTATCAACTCCCCAAGCTTAGACCTCGCTTGTCCTCAAGCGAAAGCCGAAATCGAAAAATAGGTCCACATGTTTGGAGATAGAGGTGTCGATAAAATAAAATACGGACATGAAGGCATCAAGATCGTTCTTAGAACAGCAACACACACACACACACACACACACACACACACACACACACACACACACATATATATATATATATATATATATATATATATATATATATATATATATATATATTTTCATATGATCTCTTATGCTAAAGTAACAATTCAATCAAAATTTCAAGTATGAATCATAAACTTCATTGAGAACCAACAAACTCTAATCTCAGTCATTGGGGCAATTGCAATTTATCATAACATAGGAAAGAGTCAATATAAGAGCTTTTCAGCAAGTCCACATACTCAACCATCATTTAGTCTTTCACAATTGCTAACACTCACACAATACTTATGGGTATGGAGTTTTAATCGGACACAAAGAAAGATAGGGGCTTATAGTTTTGCCTCCAACTCTTTTACCTCAAGGGTAATGTCAACAATAATAGTTCATGAAAACTCACATCCAATTAGCTATATATATCAGGATCTTTCCAACACATTGTGCTTGCCAAAGGATAAAATGTAAAAAGGAAAGTTGAATATCACCATGACTCTTTGATGAAGTATAAGACAAGAATAAAAGATAGGCCCTTCGCAAAGGGAAGTAGAGGTTGTCATGCGCTTTTATGGTTGGATGCACGAAATCTTAGTGCAAAAGAACGTAACTTTATATTGCCACTTGTGATGTGGACCTTTATTATGAAGTCTTTCGCTTTTATTTCTTCCACATCCCAAGATCGTATAAAGCTTATTTTATCCACACTAATAAGTCATACATATTTAGAGAGCAATTTTTATTGCTTGCACCGATGACAACTTACTTGATGGATCTTACTCAATCCATAGGTAGGTATGGTGGACTCTCATGGCAAAACTGGGTTTAGGGATATTTGGAAGCACAAGTAGTATCTCTACTTGGTGCAAAGAAATTGGCTAGCAAGAGAGAGAAAGGCAAGCTCAACATGTTGGATGATCCATGACAATATAACTTATCTCAGATGTAAGAAAACATAACCCATTACATTGTCTTCCTTGTCCAATGTCAACTCTTTAGCATATCATACTTTAGTGAGTGCTCACAATCATAAAAGATGCCCAAGATAGTATATTTATATGTGAAGACCTCTCTTTCTTTATTACTTCCTATTAATTGCAACGATGACCAAAACTATGTTTGTCAGCTCTCAACAACTTTTATTCATCATACTCTTTATATGTGAGCTCATTACTCTCCATAAGATCCATATGATCTCTTTATTTCTTTTTATTTCTTCTCTTTTATTTTATTCCCTCAATATCATAGCAAGGTAATCAAGCCCTTGACTCAACACTAATCTTTATTATATATAGCTCATGGACTCGGTTACATAGAATAATCATAAAGCAAAACTCACAACTAGATCATACTAAAACTTTATTATACTAGATCAAGATATTATCAAAAGGATCAAACTAAGAAAAACGGTAAAGGTAAAAGTGATGGTGATACGATACCGGGGCACTCCCCTAAGCTTGGCAGTTGCCAAGGGGAGTGCCCATACCCGATGCTTAGTTCTTCTTTGTCGGTGAAGAAGGTGTTGGTTTTGTTGATGGCGTAGGCTTCTTCCTTAATTTGCGCTTGAGGACAGAATTTTCATCCCTTAGATCATCGATCTCCCACTCAAGGCTTAATATCTTCTTGCATAATTCCTGTTTGTTTTCCTGCAAGAGGCGAAAAGGGATAAACTCAATCTTAGGTTTCTTTGCTCTATCAGGGAGGCTTGACTTTTTGAACTCCACATGCATGTCCCCAGGTTGAGGCAATGGGACTTCATATTCATCTGAGCTCGTCTCCTCTTTTCCCTTGGGTTCATAGTCCTCTTCTTCTTCCGTAGTCCAACCATAATGCTCCACGTCCCCATAGACCTTAGGAGCTGCAAGGTAATCAGCCACATAGCTTTCTCCTTCCAAATCCTGGGACGACATATTGCTCTAATCTGCAGCAGGAACAACTTGAAACAAAGACAAAGGATATTTGCGTGATACGGTGGTCAAAACCTTTGGGAGATTATATAATGATTTTTTACTAACCAAAAGAAGTAACGTGCGAGAAAACGGAGTCCGAAGAGCGCACGAGGTGCCCACGAGGCAAGGGGCATGCCCTCCACCCTCGTGGAAGCCTTGTGTCCTTTCCGGTCTGCTTCTTATTTCCCTATTTTCTTAAATATTCCAAAACAGAGAAAAAATGCCATTAGAACTGTTTTGGAGTCGGTTTACTTACCGTACCACATACCTATTCCTTTTTGGAGTGTGAAATGTTCGGAAAGTGTCCTTTATGTATTCCTCCGAGGTTACGTGTAGCGACCAGACCTCAAACAGTCTGATCTCTGTGCTCCGGTGTCATCCCTGGATCAGTAATGCTGACACCACACAGTACTCGGAGGATTTATAACAGAGTAGCAATCACACACTTATTACATCGAGTGTCTCAAACGAGAACTTATTACAATAAATATGGCTTAAGGCCATCTAATAACGATAACAGCGGAAGGCTTGGAAGATAAGTGAGTCCATCAACTCCAAAGACATCACTGAGTATAGAACCACGACCTAAAAACTCCTTAATCATCGTCTGAAAAGTCTGCAACATTAACGTTGCAGCCCGAAATGGGTCAGCACATGGAATATGCTGGCAATGTAACACATAGAGGGTAAGGAATGAAACAACTATACTATATGCATATTTGGCTGGTGGAAAGCTCTATGGTTACAGTTTTGCGTAAAGCCAATTTTTCCCTACTACAAAGGAATAAATTTTATTTAACTATCATGGTAGTTGTTAAACATTGAGAATGGTTGATAGCATCCTCAATCCCAATTAAGCATCATCATTAAACAAAACCCAACAAAATTAATTTAGAGTAACATGTTCAGATTCACATGGTAATCCAGGTACTAGATACTCAAGATGTCCATAACCGGGGACACGGCTAACCATGATTGGTTTATTACACTCTGCAGAGGTTTGCGCACTTTTCCCCACAAGACTCGATCGCCTCCGTTTGATTTCTTGCACTACAAGGTGTTTGAGAAGACGGATGACCGAGACATAGTCTTTCAGAAGCGCTAGCACCTTACGATCGGGTAGACCATACCACCTACATCCCCTACATCTGCTAGTCTACCACTGTAAGAGTTCGCACGACTTAGTAAACTATGCTAGAGCCCATAATAGCTTGTGGCTGCACACAGAAGTTTCTAGTATGAATAGTCTCATGATCCCTTTGAGCCTGGGTGGCAGTCCAAAAGAAAACAGGCAAGTCCTGGAATACCCAGGTGCCTCAATCCACCCAGATGTGTGTTTAAGTTGCCACCTTAGATAAACCATTAATTAACAAAACTCACATCTGTCATGGATATCACTCACCTAATCCACGTCTACTAGCATAGCGTGGCATAATAAGCAAACGCGGAAATAACTCCCAAAGGTTTGAAAATAAACAGGTAATAGGTACTAGCTCAACTACTTCCCATCCCACAATTTAATTAGATCCTAATCATGCAATGTGTGAGGATTTGATCTAATGCAATAAAACTGGGTAGTAGAAAAGGTATGGTCAAAGTGTTACCTGCCTTGCTGATGATCCGCAAAACCTAGAGATTCGAAGTAACAGGCGGCGCACTCCGGGTATTCTATCGCAGACAAACAAACAAGCATACAATAAGTACTCATCTAATGCATGGGTAAAACTCAAATGAGACATCTAACCAGAAGGTTCAACTTAAGAACTCTGGTTTGCAAAAAGAATCAAATCGAACGAAACAACGAAAGTCAAACGGCAAAAGAAAACAACTTCGTTCTGCAAATCTGGATCTAGAGCAATTTTTACAGTAGCAAAATTTTGTTTAAGTTGGTTAAACGGATAGAGGGTTTCGAGACGAAACTCCAGGCGCTTGAATCACCTAATTCTGATAAACGAGCGAAAAGTTATACTAAAACGAAAATCGGATCAGGAATCGCGATCAGAAAAATCGCGGATTAAATCCGAGAAAAAGAAAAAATGACGAACGTTCGCTAGAACGAATGAACGGACGAGTGCTCGCTATTTAAATAAACCAAAAAACCAATCTATTTAAAAAAACCGAATCTAAAAAAACCGAAGAAAACCGACGGTTTTTCGGAAAAAAACTAAAAAAACCGGCGCGGAAAACGAGGCGGCGAACCTCGGGCGGCGTGCGGCGGGGCGGCGGCGGGCACTGGGGCTGGGGCGGCTTAGTGTTTCGGCTAGGGCTGGGCCTCCCCCGGCTTATAAAGGCTAGCCGGGCCGGAGTCGTAGTCGGACACGGCCCGTAGGTCGGTTCTTTTTTTTATTACGCGTAGAAGAAAAATAGAAAGAAATACTAAACAGACTCCAAAAATTCCGGAATAAATTTTCACGGGCTTCTAAAATCAAGCCCCACAAGGTGAACATTTATTTGGGGCCTAAATGCAATTTTGAAAAAACGCACATTTTTCCTAAATTCAAATAAAACACCGAAAAACTCCGAAATAAAATCTTATTTGATTTTATTATTAAATCCTCAATATTTCTTTATTTTGGGAAAGTCATTTTATTTCCTCTCTCATATTTTTGTAATAGAAATAATTGATGATAAAATAATTAAAATCAAATGATCCTATTCTCAAAATTTGAGAAAAACTCAAATATGAAAATAACGAAATCCCCAACTCTCTTCGTGGGTCACTGAGTTGCGTAGAATTTCTAGGATCAACCAAAATGCAAAAATAAAATATGATATGCAATGATGATCTAATGTATAACATTCCAAATTGAAAATTTGGGATGTTACGTTACGGTTTCAATAACATTAGTTTCAACATTTATAGGATTACCTGAGATATAATGTTTGATTCTTTGACCATTCACCACCCTCGGATTTGTGCCTTCGAAGTTGTTGATTTTTATGGCACCGGAAAGATAGACCTCCTCGATGACATAAGGACCTTCCCATTTAGAGAGGAGTTTGCCTGCAAAATATCTCAAACGAGAGTTGTATAGCAATACATAATCACATATATTAAACTCACGCTTTTGTATCCTTTTGTCATGCCATCTTTTAACTTTTTTAAACAGTTTGGCATTCTCATAGGCCTGGGTTCTCCATTCATCATGTGAGCTAATGTCAAATAGCCTCTTTTCACCAGCAAGTTTGAAGTCATAGTTGAGCTCTTTGATAGCCCAATATGCCTTATGTTCTAGTTCGAGAGGTAAGTGACATGCTTTACCATAAACCATTTTATACGGAGACATACCCATAGGGTTTTTATATGCAGTTCTATAGGCCCATAATGCATCATCAAGTTTCTTGGACCAATTCTTTCTAAATCTATTAATAGTCTTTTGCAAAATTAATTTGAGCTCTCTGTTACTCAATTCTACTTGACCACTAGACTGCGGGTGATAAGGAGATGCAATTCTATGTTTAACATCATATTTAGCAAGCATTTTACGAAAGGCACCATGAATAAAATGCGAACCACCATCAGTCATTAAATATCTAGGGACTCCAAACCTCAGAAAAATAACTTCTTTAAGCATCTTAATAGAGGTGTTATGATCAGCACTACTAGTTGGAATAGCTTCTACCCACTTAGTAACGTAATCAACAACATTTAAAATATGTGTATACCCATTAGAGGAAGGAAAAGGTCCCATATAGTCAAAGCCCCAAACATCAAATGGTTCAATAACAAGTGAATAATTCATAGGCATTTCTTGACGTCTACTAATATTACCAATTCTTTGATATTCATCACAAGACAAGACAAACTTACGGGCATCCTTGAAGAGAGTAGGCCAATAAAAACCGGATTGCAATACCTTATGTGCAGTTCTGTCTCCAGCATGGTGTCCTCCATAAGCTTCGGAGTGGCACTTGCGTAGGATCTGTTCCTGTTCATGCTCAGGTACACAATGTCTAATAACACCATCTACTCCTTCTTTATAAAGATGTGGGTCATCCCAGAAGTAATGTCTTAAATCATAGAAAAACTTTTTCTTTTGCTGGTATGTGAAACTAGGTGGTATGAATTTAGCAACTATGTAATTAGCATAATCAGCATACCATGGAGCAGTACAAGAAGCATTTATGACAGCCAATCGTTCATCAGGAAAGCTATCATCAATAGGTAGTGGGTCATCAAGAACATTGTCTAACCTAGACAAGTTGTGTGCAATGGAGTTCTCAGCTCCCTTTCTATCAATAATATTGGAATCAAATTCTTGTAGCAAGAGAACCCATCTAATAAGTCTAGGTTTAGCATCTTTCTGTTCCATAAGGTATTTAATAGCAGCTTGATCAGTGTGAATAGTTACTTTAGAATCAACGATATAAGGTCTAAACTTATCACAAACAAAAACAACTGCTAAAAATTCTTTTTCAGTTGTAGCATAATTTCCTTGGGCACTATCTAGAGTTTTACTAGCATATTGGATAACATTCAGCTTCTTATCAACTCTTTGTCCTAGAACAGCACCTACAGCATAATCGCTAGCATCACACATAATTTCAAAGGGTAAATTCCAATCAGGTGGCTGAACAATAGGTGCAGAAATCAAAGCTTTCTTAAGTATTTCAAATGCTTCTACACAATCATCATCAAAGACAAAAGGAATATCTTTTTGTAATAGGTTAGTCATAGGCCGAGAAATTTTTGAGAAGTCCTTAATGAACCTCCTATAAAAATCGGCATGACCAAGGAAACTTCTTATACCTTTGATGTCCTTGGGACACGACATCTTTTCAAGCATCAACTTTAGCTTTATCAACTTCAATATCTCTTTCAGAAATTTTATGCCCCAAGACAAGACCTTCATTAACCATAAAGTGGCACTTCTCCCAGTTCAAGACAAGATTAGTTTCTTCACATCTCTGCAAAACTCGATCAAGGTTGCTCAAGCAATCATCAAAAGAGGATCCATAAACGGAGAAATCGTCCATGGAAACCTCAAAAATCTTTTCACAGAAGTCGGAGAATATAGCCATCATGCATCTTTCAAAGGTAGCAGGTGCATTACAATAAACCAAAATGCATACGTCTATAAGCAAAAGTACCGAAAGGGCAAGTAAAAGTGGTCTTTTCTTGATCCTCAGCTGACACAGGTATTTGAGAGAAACCAGAGTAACCATCTAGAAAGCAAAAGTGTGTATGTTTGGATAATCTTTCTAGCATTTGATCAATAAAAGGCAAATGGTAATGATCTTTTTAGTAGCTTTATTTAATTTACGGAAATCAATTACCATCCTATAACCTGTAATAATTCTTTGTGGGATCAATTCATCTTTATCATTAGGAACAACAGTAATACCTCCCTTCTTAGGGACACAATGGACGAGACTTACCCACTGACTATCAGCAACGGGATAAATTATACCTGCCTCAAGGAGCTTTAATATTTCCTTTCTTACCACTTCTTCCATCTTAGGATTTAGCCGTCGTTGGTGATCAATAACTGGTTTGGTGTCTTTCTCCAAATTTATTTTGTGTTGACAGAGAGTGGGACTAATGCCCTTAAGATCATCAAGAGTATATCCAATAGAAGCACGGTGCTTCTTCAGAGTTTTCAATAATTTCTCTTCCTCCTCTGAAAGGTTAGCACTAATAATAATAGGATATATCTTATTTTCATCAAGATAAGCATATTTAAGAGTATCAGGTAATGGTTTAAGCTCAAACACGGGATCACCCTTGGGTGGAGGAGGATCCCCTAGGATTTCAACAGCAAGTTGTGTTTCGGAATAGGTACCTGTTTAAAGAATACTTCATCTATTTCCCTTCTTTCATTCATAAACATATCATTTTCTTGGTCTAGCAAATATTGTTCTAAAGGATTAGTGGGAGGCACGGCAATAGAAGCAGGACCAATTATTTCATCTTTACTAGGCAATTCTCATGGGGTTGTCTATGAAATTTAGCAAAATTAAACTGATGAGACATATCCCCTAAACCAACGGAAACAATATCCTTATTGCAGTCTATCTTAGCATTAACAGTATTCAAGAAGGGTCTACCAAATATAATGGGACAAAAGCTATCTTGTAGGGAACCAAGAACAAGAAAATCAGCAGGATATTTAACCTTCCCACATAATACTTCAACATCTCTAACAATCCCAATTGGTGAAATAGTATCTCTATTGGCAAGCTTAATGGTAACATCGATATCTTCTATCTCAGCAGGTGCAATATCATGCATAATTTCTTTGTATAAGGAATGAGGTATTGCGCTTGCACTAGCACGCATATCACATAAGCCATGATAGCAATGATATCCTATTTTAACAGAAATAACAGGCATGCCTACAACAGGTCTATGTTTATTTTTAGTATCAGGTCTAGCAATTCTAGCAGTCTCATCACAGAAGTAAATAACATGCCCATCAATATTATCAGCCAAGAGATCTTTAACCATAGAAATATTATGTTCAACTTTAACTTGCTCAGGGGGTTTGTGTGTCCTAATATTACTTTTGTTGACTACAGTTGAAGCTTTAGCATGATCCTTTATTCTAACAGGGAAAGGTGGTTTCTCAACATAAGCAGTAGGAACAATAGGATCATTATAAGTGACAGTATTTTCTTCAACTTTAATAGGTGCAACTACTTTTACTTCAATGGGAGGATTATATTTAAACCACTTCTCCTTAAGTAGATCAACATTAGTAGCAAATGATTCACAGAAAGAAGCTACTATCTCAGAGTCAAGTCCATATTTAGTGCTAAATTCACGGAAAGCATCGGTATCCATAAAAGATTTAACACAATCAACCTTAGGTATTATACCTGACTCCTTACCTTCGCCGAGATCCCAATCTTCAGAGTTGCGTTTAATTCTTTCCAATAAATCCCATTTGAATTCAATAGTCTTCATCATAAAAGAGCCAATACAAGAAGTATAGAGCATGGAGCGATTACTGAGAGAAAGCCGAGCATAAATTTTCTGAATAATCATTTCTCTTGAGAGCTCATGATTGGGGCATGAATATAACATTGACTTAATCCTCCCCCAAGCTTGGGAAATGCTTTCTCCTTCACGAGGCCAAAAATTATATATATAATTATGATCATGATGAACAAGATGCATAGGATAAAACTTCTGGTGAAATTCCAATTTCAATCCCTTATAGTCCCATGATCCCATATCATCACATAGCCTATACCATGTCAATGCATCTCCGTTCAAAGATAAAGGGAAGAACTTCTTCTTGATAACATCCTCGGGCATACCTGCAAGCTTAAATAATCCACAAACTTCATCCACATAGATTAAGTGTAAATCGGGATTCAATGTTCCATCTCCTGCAAAAGGATTAGCTAGAAGTTTCTCTATCATACCCGAAGGAATTTCAAAGTAAACATTTTAAGTAGGTTCATTAGGTTGAGGGGTAGCTAATTGTGGTTCCGAACAAGGTGAAGATACCCCGAACAAACCCCTCAAAGGATTATGTTCCATAGTAACAAGTGACAGTAAATTTCAGCACACTATATAAATTTTTTCCTTACCAAATTCCACCTACCAAAGGCACTTCACTCCCCGGCAATGGCGCTAGTAAAGAGTCTTTATGACCCACAAGTATAGGGGATATATCATAGTCCTTTCGATAAGTAAGAGTGTCGAACCCAACGAGGAGCAGAAGGAAATGATAAGCGGTTTTCAGCAAGGTATTCTTTGCAAGCACTGAAATTATCGGTAACAGATAGTTTTGTGATAAGATAATTTGTAACGAATAGCAAGTAATAAAAGTAAATAAGGTGCATCAAGATGGCCCAATCCTTTTTGTAGCAAAGAACAAGCCTGGACAAACTCTTATATGAAGGAAAACGCTCCCGAGGACACATGGGAATTATCGTCAAGCTAGTTTTCATGATGATCATATGATTCACGTTTGGTACTTTGATAATTTGATATGTGGGTGGACCGGTGCTTGGGTATTGTCCTTACTTGGACAAGCATCCCACTTATGATTAACCCCTATTGCAAGCATCCGTAACTACAACAGAAGTATTAAGGTAAACCTAACCATAGCATGAAACATATGGATCCAAATCAACCCCTTACGAAGCAACGCATAAACTAGGGTTTAAGCTTATGTCACTCTAGCAACCCATCATCTACTTATTACTTCCCAATGCCTCCCCCTAGACCCAAACAATGGTGAAGTTTCATGTAGTCGACGTTCACATGACACCACTAGAGGGATGACAACATACATCTCATCAAAATATCGAACGAATACCAAATTCACATGACTACTAATAGCAAGACTTCTCCCATGTCCTCAGGAACAAATGTAACTACTCACAAAGAATATTCATGTTCATAATCAGAGGGGTATTAATATGCATAATGGATATAAACATATGATCTTCCACCAAGTAAACCAACTAGCATCAACTACAAGGAGTAATCAACACTACTAGCAACCCACAGGTACCAATCTGAGGTTTGGATACAAAGATTGGATACAAGAGATGAACTAGGGTTCGAGATGAGATGGTGCTGGTGAAGATGTTGATGGATATTGACCCCCTACCGATGAGAGGATCATTGGTGATGACGATGGTG
>NC_041386.1:644805821-644981589 GCF_002162155.2 Triticum dicoccoides
CGGTAGAACAGCTTCACCGGAGCCCTAGATTGGTTCCACCAAGGTTCCGCCTCGTGGTGGCGGAGTTTCATCCCGTAAGCTTGCTTATGATTTTTTCCTCGGACGAAAGACTTCATATAGCAGAAGATGGGCATCGAAGGGCCACTAGGGGGCCCATGAGGCAGGGGGGCGCGCCCTGGTGGATGGCCCCCCTCTGGTGCTTTCGTCGCTTAGAATTTTTTATATATTCTGAAAATAACTTCCGTGAAGTTTCAGGACTTTTGGAGCTGTGCAGAATAGGTCTCTAATATTTGCTCCTTTTCCAGCCCAGAATTCCAGCTGCCGGCATTCCCCCTCTTCATGTAAACCTTGTAAAATAAGAGAGAATAGGCATAAGTATTGTGACATAATGTGTAATAACAACCCATAATGCAATAAATATCGATATAAAAGTATGATGCGAAATGGACGTATCATCTATCTCTATAGATCTTGGTGCCCAATATATAAGAAGCTTCACCGAGGTCTTTCATTGAAAAATTCTTATTCAAGTATCCTTTTATGCTATTCAGAAATTCAGTATCATTTCCGATCAACAATATGTCATCCACATATAATATCAGAAATGCTACAGAGCTCCCACTCACTTTCTTGTAAATACAGGCTTTCTCCAAAAGTCTGTATAAAACCATATACTTTGATCACACTATCAAAGCGTATATTCCAACTCAGAGATGCTTGCACCAGTTCATAAATGGATCGCTGGAGCTTGCACACCTTGTTAGCACGTTTTGGATCGACAAAACCTTCTGGTTGCATCATATACAACTCTTCTTTGAGATATCCATTAAGGAATGCAGTTTTGACATCCATTTGCCAAATTTCATAATCATAAAATGCGGCAATTGCTAACATGATTCGGACAGACTTAAGCATCGCTACAGGTGAGAAGGTCTCATTGTAGTCAACTCCTTGAACTTTTCGAAAACCTTTTGCAACAAGTCGAGCTTTGTAGACAGTAACATTACCGCCAGCGTCAGTCTTCTTCTTGAAGATCCATTTATTCTCTATGGCCTGCCGATCAACGGGCAAGTCAACCAAAGTCCACACTTTGTTCTCATACATGGATCCCATCTCAGATTTCATGGCCTCAAGCCATTTTGCGGAATCTGGGCTCATCATCGCTTCCTCATAGTTCATAGGTTCGTCATGGTCAAGTAACATAACCTCCAGAACAGGATTACCATACCACTCTGGTGCAGATCTTACTCTAGTTGACCTACGAGGTTCGGTAGTAACTTGATCAGAAGTTTCATGATCATCATCATTAGCTTCCTCACTTACTGGTGTAGGAATCACTGGAACTGATTTCAGTGATGAACTACTTTCCAATAAGGGAGCAGGTACAATTACCTCATCCAGTTCTATTTTCCTCCCACTCACTTCTTTCGAGAGAAACTCCTTCTCTAGAAAGGATCCATTCTTAGCAACGAATATCTCGCCTTCAGATCTATGATAGAAGGTGTACCCAATAGTCTCCTTTGGGTATCCTATGAAGACACATTTCTCCGATTTGGGTTCGAGCTTATCAGGTTGAAGCTTTTCACATAAGCATCGCAGCCCCAAACTTTAAGAAACGATAACTTGGGTTTCTAGCCAAACCACAGTTCATAAGGTGTCGTCTCAACAGATTTAGATGGTGCCCTATTTAACGTGAATGCAGCTGTCTCTAAAGCATAACCCCAAAATGATAGCGGTAAATTAGTGAGATACATAATAGATCGCACCATATCTAGTAAAGTGTGATTACGACGTGAGGACACACCATTACGTTGTGGTGTTTCGGGTGGCGTGAGTTGCGAAACTATTCCGCATTGTTTCAAATGAAGACCAAACTCATAACTCTAATATTCTCCTCCACGATCAGATCGTAGAAACTCTATTTTCTTGTTACGATGATTTTCCACTTCACTCTGAAATTCTTTGAACTTTTCAAATGTTTCAGACTTATGTTTCATTAAGTAGATATACCCATATCTGCTCAAATCATCTGTGAAGGTGAGAAAATAACAATATTCGCCGCGAGTCTCAATGTTCATTGGACCACATACATCAGTATGTATGATTTCCAATAACTCTGTTGCTCGCTCCATTGTTCCGGAGAACGGAGTTTTAGTCATCTTGCCCATGAGGCATGGTTTGCAAGTACCAAGTGATTCATAATCAAGTGATTCCAGAAGTCCATCAGAATAGAGTTTCTTCATGCGCTTTACACCAATATGACCCAAACGGCAGTGCCACAAATAAGTTGCACTATCATTATCAACTCTGCATCTTTTGGCTTAAATACTATGAACATGTGTATCACTACTACCAAGAGTTAGTAAAATTAGACCACTCATCAAGGGTGCATGACCATAAAATATATTACTCATATAAATAGAACAACCATTATTCTCTGATTTAAATGAATAGCCGACTCACATCAAACAAGATCCAGATATAATGTTCATGCTCAACGCTGGCACCAAATAACAATTATTTAGGTCTAAAACTAATCCTGAAGGAAGATGTAGAGGTAGCGTGCCGACGGTGATCACATCGACTTTGGAACCATTTCCTACGTGCATCGTCACCTCGTCCTTAGCCAATCTTCGCTTAATCTTTAGCCCCTGTTTCGAGTTGCAAATGTTAGCAACAGAACCAGTATCAAATACCCAGGCACTATTGCGAGCATAATTAAGGTACACATCAATAACATGTATATCAAATATACCTTTCACTTTGCCATCCTTCTTCTCCGCCAAATACTTGGGGCTGTTCCGCTTCCAGTGACCAGTCCCTTTGCAGTAGAAACACTCAGTCTCAGGCTTAGGTCCAGACTTGGGTTTCTTCACTTGAGCAACAACTGGCTTGTTGTTCTACTTGAAGTTCCCCTTCTTCCCTTTACCCTTTTTCTTGCAACTGGTGGTCCTGTTGACCGTCAACACTTGATGCTCCTTCTTGATTTCTACCTCTGTAGCATTTAGCATGCGAAGAGCTCGGGAATCATTTTATCCATCCCTTGCATATTATAGTTCATCCTTGATTCAATGAGCTAGTCAAGTAGAGGCATACTAGTGACACTCTATTTGTCTATGTATTCACACATGTACTAAGTTTCCAGTTAATACAATTCTAGCATGAATAATAAACATTTATCATGATATAAAGAAATACAAATAACAACTTTATTATTGCCTCTAGGGCATATTTCCTTCACATAGCACTATGGGTGGAATAGAATATGATGATGAAGGTTGTGTGAGAAGACAAAAAAGGGAGAAAGTTTCACATTGACGCGGCTAATCAACGGGCTATGGAGATGCCCATCAATTGATGTCAATGCAAGGAGTAGGGATTTCCATGCAACGGATGCACTAGAGCTATAAATATATGAAGGATCAACAAAAGAAACTAAGTGGGTGTGCATCCATCTTGCTTGCTCACGAAGACCTAGGGCATTTTGAGGAAGCCCATCGTTGGAATATACAAGCCAAGTTCTATAATGAAAAATTCCCACTAGTATATGAAAGTGACAAAATAGGAGACTCTCTATCATGAAGATGATGGTGCTACTTTGAAGCACAAGTGTGGAAAAATTATAGTAACATTGCCCCTTCTCTCTTTTTCTCTCTTTTTTATGGCCTGTTTTTTTATGGCCTCTCTTTTTTCTCTTTTTTTCATCCGGGGTCTCATCCCGACTTGTGGGGGAATCATAGTCTCCATCATCCTTTCCTCACATGGGACAATGCTCTAATAATGAAATCATCACACTTTTATTTACTTACAACTCAAGAATTACAACTCGATAATTAGAAAAAATTATGACTCTATATGAATGCCTTCGGCGGTGTACCGGAATAAGCGATGAATCAAGATTGACATGTAGTAAAGAATTATGAAGGTGGCTTTGCCACAAATACGATGTCAACTACATGATCATGCAAAGCAATATGACAACGATGGAGCATGTCATAATAAACGGAACGGTGGAAAGTTGCATGGCAATATATCTCGGAATGGCTACGGAAATGCCATAATAGCTAGGTATGGTGGCTGTTTTGAGGAAGATATAAGGAGGTTTATGTGTTATAGAGCGTATCATATCACGGGGTTTGGATGCACCGGCAAAGTTTGCACCAACTCTCGAGGTGAGAAAGGGCAATGCACGGTACCGAAGAGGCTAGCAATGATGGAAGGGTGAGAGTGCGTATAATCCATGGACTCAACATTAGTCATAAAAAACTCACATACTTATTGCAAAAATCTACAAGTCATCAAAACCAAGCACTACACACATGCTCCTAGGGGGGTAGATCGGTAGGAAAAGACCATCGCGTCTCCGACCTCCACTCATAAGGAAAGCAATCAAAGAACACCTCATGCTTCAAATTTGTCACATAACGTTTACCATACGTGCATGCTACGGGACTTGCCAACTTCAACACAAGTATTTATCAATTCCATAATTACTAAACTAGCACAACTCTAATTTTACCACCTTCATATCTCAAAACAATCATCAAGTATCAAACTTCTCATAGTATTCAATGCACTCTATCAAGTATCAAACTTCTCATATACATGAAAGTTTTTATTATACCCATCTTGGATGCCTATCATATTAGGACCAATTTCTTAGCCAAAGCAAATTACCATGCTGTTCTAAAAGACTCTCAAAATAATATAAGTGAAGCATGAGAGATCAATAATTTCTATAAAATAAAACCACCGCCGTGCTCTAAAAAGATATAAGTGAAGTACTAGAGCAAAATTATCTAGCTCAAAAGATATAAGTGAAGCACATAGAGTATTCTAATAAATTCTGATTCATGTGTGTCTCTCCAAAAGGTGTGTACAGCAAGGATGATTGTGGTAAAATAACAAGCAAATACTCAAATCATACAAGACGCTCCAAGCAAAACACATATCATGTGGTGAATAAAAATATAGCCTCAAGTAAAGTTACCGATAGATGAAGACGAAAGAGGGGATGCCTTCCGGGGCATCCCCAAGCTTAGGCTTTTGGTTGTCCTTTAATTTTACCTTGGGGTGCCTTGGGCATCCCCAATCTTAGGCTCTTGCCACTCCTTGTTCCAAAATCCACCAAATCTTTACCCAAAAACTTGAAAACTTCACAACGGAAAACTCAACAGAAAATCTCATGAGCTCCGTTAGTATAAGAAAATAAACCACCACTTTAAGGTACTGTATTCCAACTTCTCCATGGTTCATACCCCCCGATACTAGCCATAGATTCATCAAAATAAGCAAACAACACACGAAAAACAGAATCTGTCAAAACAGAACAGTCTGTAGTAATCTGTAGGTTTCGAATACTTCTGTAACTCCAAAAATCCTGATAAATTAGTAAATCCTAAATAATTTGTATATTGATCTACTGCAGTTGTAATTGGTATTTTATCACTCTCTGGTAAAAAATGAAAATTATTCTCGTGAGCGCATACTTTCTGTTTTTTTCAGCAAGATCAAACAACAATCATCCAAGGAGATCCTAAAGGCTTTACTTGGCACAAACACTAATTAAAACATAAAAAATACAATCATAACATAGGATATATGATTTATTTATTACTAAACAGGAACAAAAAGCAAGGAACAAAAATAAAATTGGGTTGCCTCCCAACAAGCGCTATCGTTTAACGCCCCTAGCTAGGCATAAAAACAAGAATAGATCTAGGTATTGTCATCTTTGGTAGGCAATTCTTCAGTTGAACACTTATAACCCTTAGGAGGTTCTTTGTTTTTTCAAATTATCAAACTTCTAGGTATGAAATCAAGAAATTCATTTGTAGCAAAAGGTTCCTTAATGATATCTACAAAGTTGGGGTGAACACTTATTGATTTGAGATCTTCATTTTTCTTACTAGAAGATTCACCCTTATTTTTAGGAACATAGATAAATTTGGCAACTTTGGTAGGAGAAGGACTTGAGGTGTTTTTAACGGTAGAAAAAGCGGACCCCAAGTTGGTAATAATTTCTTCAAGTTTATCGATTCTAGTGGAATCTTGATCTATCTTTTCATTGACTATGGGTTCCTTTTCCTTAAGATTTTTCAGAGCAACTCCTGCCTTAGATCCATATTGAGTAATTTGGTTGTGGATCTTTTTTATCGAAATTTTCAATTAACTCAACTGTGGCAATTTTATTTTCAATAATATCAAGCCTTTGCATCACATGTTCCAAAGTTAAAATAGTTCCATTGACCAAAAGAGGCGGTGGGCCTAACAAGTTTATCATAGCATTATAAGAATCAAAAGTATGGCTACCCAAGAAATTCCCTCCGGTGACGGTATCAAGAACATATCTATACCAAGGAGTGATGCCTACGTAAAAATTGTGAAGAAGAACGGAGGTAGATTGCTTTTTAGTAGATCTGTTTTGAGCATTGCAAATTCTATACCAAGCATCTTTTAGATTTTATCCCTCCCTTTGTTTAAAATTAAGAACTTCATTATCGGGGGTGTTAACAATAATAGGAGAACTAGACATGATATCAAGATAAACGATCTAACACACGGAC
This sequence comes from Triticum dicoccoides, assembly GCF_002162155.2. Taxonomy (NCBI): domain Eukaryota; kingdom Viridiplantae; phylum Streptophyta; class Magnoliopsida; order Poales; family Poaceae; genus Triticum; species Triticum dicoccoides. The sequence continues at coordinate 644,812,388 of NC_041386.1, forward strand.
ACACAGAGGCAAGCGAAAAGAAGCGAACGGAAAAAGGGCGAATAAAATGGCAAAGGTGAAGTGGGGGAGAGGAAAAGGAGAGGCAAATGGCAAATAATGTAATGCGAGGGATAAGAGTTTGTGATGGGTACTTGGTATGTCTTGACTTGAGCGTAGATCTCCCTGGCAATGGCACCAAAAATCCTTCTTGCTACCTCTTGAGCATGCGTTGGTATTCCCTTGAAGAGGAAAGGGTGATGCAGCAAAGTAGCGTAAGTATTTCCCTCAGTTTTTTAGAACCAAGGTATCAATCAGTAGGAGACTACACGCAAGTCATCTAGTACCTGCACAAACAAATAAGAACCTTGCAACCAACGCGATAAAGGGGTTGTCAATCCCTTCAGGACCACTTGCAAAAGTGAGATCTAATAAAGATAATAAGATAAATATTTTTGGTATTTTTGTTGTATAGATTTGAAAATAAAGATTGCAAAATAAACGGTGACAGAAATAGCTTGTTGACGGGAAAATAATATGATGTAAAGTAGACCCGGGGGCCATAGGTTTCACTAGTGGCTTTTCTCAAGATAGCATATCTTACGGTGGGTGAACAAATTACTGCCGAGCAATTGATAGAAAAGCGCATAGTTATGAGAATATCTAGGCATGATCATAAACATAGGCATCACGTCCGTGTTAAGTAGACCGAAACGATTCTGCATCTAATACTATTACTCCACACATTGACTGCTATCCAGCATGCATCTAGAGTATTAAGTTCATAAGAACAGAGTAACACATTAGGCAAGATGACATGATGTAGAGGGATAAACTCAAGCAATATGATATAAACCCCATCTTCTAATCCTCAATGGCAATAATACAATACGTGTCGGTTCCCTTTCTGTCACTGGGATTGAGCACCGCAAGATTGAACCCAAAGCTAAGCACTTTTCCCATTGCAAGAAAGATCAATCTAGTAGGCCAAACCAAACTGATAAGTCGAAGAGACTTGCAAAGATATCAAATCATGCATATAAGAATTCAGAGAAGAATCAAATATTGTTCATAGATAATCTTGATCATAAACCCACAATTCATCGGATCTCGGCAAACACACCGCAAAAAGTATTACATCGAATAGATCTCCAAGAACATCAAGGAGAACTTTGTATTGAAGATCAAAGAGAGAGAAGAAGCCATCTAGCTAATAACTATGGACCTGAAGGTCCGTGGTAAACTACTCACACATCATCGGAGAGGCTATGGTGTTGATGTAGAAGCCCTCCGTGATCGAATCCCCCTCTGACAGATCGCCGAAAAAGGTCTCCAAGTGGAATCTCACGGGTACAAAAGGTTTCAGCGGTGGAAAAGTGGTTTCATGGCTCCCCTGGATGTTTTCAGGGTATAAGAGTATATATAGGCGAAAGAAGTAGGTCGGTGGAGCTACGAGTGGCCCACGAGGGTGGGGGCACGCCTCCCTTGGGCGCGCCGCCGTTCCTCGTGGCCGCCTTGTTGCTTCCTTGACCTCCACTCTAAGTCTCTTGGATTGCGTTTGTTCCAAAAAAGATCCTCGCAAAGGTTTCATTCTGTTTGGATTCTGTTTGATATTCCTTTTCTGCGAAACATTGAAATAGGCAAAAAAACAACAATTTGCACTGGGCCTTCGGTTAATAGGTTAGTCCCAAAAATAATATAAAAGTGCATAATAACGCCCATTAAACATCCAAAACAGATAATATAATAACATGGAAAAATAAAAAATTATAGATACGTTGGAGACATATCAATCGTGTGTATAGCATGACCCTTTTCTATATAAAGTTGGCTTGACTTAGTCGAATGACTACTTACCCATGCCTGATGGATGGTTGATTAGAGGTGCGCCATGGTTACTGACAGGATTACCTACTAAGGGACATGCCTATGAAGATCTAACATGACGTGATCCATGAGACCTTAGTGTAAGGTGCCTTAGCATTGATCATGATCCTTCGAAAAGAAACCCAGTCGGACGACGTTGGTGCATCGGTTCACTCGGACAACATTCACATTGCCATTGTTCTCAGCTCCCATCTAGTTCTACAAACAATGGTTGGAATTCCTGACGCACAATAATAGATTCAAGTTCTGATACTGCAGGAAAAATATTAAGTACTCTCTTTGTCCCATAATATAAGAGCGTTCTTGACACTAACGCTCTTATATTATGGGATAGAGGGAGTAGATTGCACTGAGTTGTTGCTACACAATCAATGATTGTAAAAAGTTTGGACGTTATGATCTGTTTTATTGAGTATGATGTATATCTACTCCGTAATGATAGCATGTGCATCTTCATATCACAGTTGGAAGCAGTCTGGAAACCAATATATTCATCTTCATATCACAACTGGGGGAAGTCTGGCAGCCACCAAGGCAAGACGATCATTGTAGCATTAGAACTAAAGGAAGATAAATAGAGTTGGGCCAAACTGAAAGACGCTTGCTCTTATTGGACAAGAGAGTTGGGTGATGCAGCAACCTTAACTTATTTGATTACACAAATAACATGACTAGTGGAGAATAGCATTTGCGTGCATGTTTTTCATTTTAAAATTGAGGACATCTAGTGGGAGGGATTTTTTGGATGTGCGGAGGCAAATTGGATTTCTAACATCCAGCTAACTTTGTAGTATATAAATATCATTGAGGGAAGGGCGGTGACGGTGGCGCGCCTTCAGCTCACCCAGTGCTTGTAGCTCGGTGGTCTATGGACATAGATGTAATTTCCATTGCTTCTTATGTTCATCTTTACTACTATGATGTTTGATGAATAAATCAAAAGTTTTACTGCAAGAAAGAAAAGAGGCTCCCCATGTTTCTCCCAAATTTATTGTTGGATATAATTGTCGCATCAAACCTTAGCTGCTGGGCGAATTCATAATTTCAAACTCTAGGGAGCGTTGCTGCTTCTTTTGAAACAAAGGCCACGAGAAAACTCTTCATGTAGTACGTGCGGAAGGTACAGAGGTTCCTTGGCGAATTTGAACTGTCCAAGTTTGACTTTTTTTGGAAAATGTTATCCGTCGAACATTCTTCAGGGGCCCAATCCCAAGGAACACCGCCATGACCGTCAGATCTAGATCCAGTAGTGGCAGTTTTCTCTCAAAATCTCCCTGCAATTTAAACAAATTGTCATGTTAGTTTTGCAAAATGCCACCTCACCCTCACCCAATACACATAAAATGCCATCCAGGGGGTTCACAAATGCCACCCTAGCTGGTGACAGGGCTGGTTTTTCCGGGACGTAAAATCCCAAAAAATTACCCTTGTATCATCACAGCCCGATACTATTTCTGGTGGACCCTTCCTTGATGTGGAATTCCAAGTAGTTACAAGAATTTGAGTACAATACCATAAAGGTCCATTGACTACAACAATGATCTCTAGTGGTGGATGACAGAAGCGACTCGTGGATCTTCAGCGTTGATGGGACTCAATTCCCACAGGAACAGCTGACCTGACTAACTTCTATCTTGCGTGGCTGCTATCTCCGATCCCTAGGTTGCCGGGTGTCTTCGTAGTGCTCCTCTCCGAGTCGTGATCTGCCCAAGACAATAGCTAGTGACAAGCCAGTGAGTAATTTTGAATGTACTCGCAAACATCATGAACAAAAGATATAATTAAAGCATGAAGAATGCTTGCAGTAAAACTTTAAGTGTATGGCATGAGGTTAATTGAAGAATGCATTTATGTAGGTACTTTATTAGTACGTAAAATAAAGGTTAGATAAGTATAAGCAACCATATTATCAGCAAAATTAAAGGTGGGTTTTCGAAGGTAGAACCATCCCAAAAGAACCCAATAGAAAATAATAACAAAAGGCCACAGTCGGGCGTCTAAAGCGACACCACATAAAGCACTTATATTGAAAATAACAACCTGAGTATCCAGGAGGTAGAACCTTCCCAGGAGATAGTCAACATTTCATATAATAGAAAAGGTTAGTCCATATCAACATTAATGCTAATATTAACCCGTCAAAATTCAAGATCACTTTACTTGTTTAATTAATTCCTCCAAAGACCGACGCTAAGACTGACACTTGAATCTCCCAGACTGTAGTCCTTAACCGCGGACACGGCTATTCAAATAGGTTTTACACTCTGCAGATGTTGTACTCTTTACCCACAAGTAAAGGATTTCTTTAGCCAACACCAAGACGTTGACTAACTCCAACTACGAAATTTGGGTTGCAAACACACCTAACCAGCACAAAACAAATAACTTTCCCAATGCCCAGAATCACCCAAGGCATCATCGAAGAAAATCTCTAAGCAGGGGACACTCCAATCTCTAGTAACATGGGATGACAATTTATATCATGTAAACTAAGGAGTCCCCCCTCTCGGCCTCGGCCGGAAGCACCGATGCCCCCTGACTAGGTGACATGCCTACCAGAGGCCTCTGGTATCTTTCACCATGGCTTCTCTGTACAGTGTGTACCAGGAAAGGGGTTAACAACTTACTGAACCATACCCTACCTGTGGCAGGGACGAGTGGCAACACGAATCAAGTATGGGGGTTACCGGAACAAGACTCGATCGACGGTCAACTCAGGATGTTTAAGTTTCCCTATAGTGGTTAGCACAACATATATCCTTAGTGGTACCCAATAGGGTCACCACCTGGCATGTCCCAACATGCCCTCAGTGATCATTCTCGTCACAATGAGATTTCTATCTCATGGTCACTTTTTCTCGTGACTGATTCTTTCCTGCAGATTAGTCCGGACAAACATAGACATATGTTGCATGTGAAAATAACCACACTCACTCATACTTCATGTTTAAGTGAAGATAAAATATTATCAATGGATCATGCATGTATAAATAACAATATGCAAATTTCATTCAAAATTATCATAATCATGATCCAAATATTCTAGCAAGCAAACTACCAAACATTCATCATATCAAGTGTCCAAGATGCTTGCCTTGGGTATGTAGAGGTGTTGAGTACAATCCACAATTTCATAATAATAATCTTCCCTCCATGTTTCATAATTTCAAAATATGCAATCATCACATAATTCCCAAACAGTACAAAAAAGATGTTTGTAAAATTGCTTCATATGGAGTTGTGGTTTAAAACTTAGAGGTAGTAAAAGTTTAGTCAAAATCTTATTTTGATTTAATATCTAAAAAGAAAACGACTCGGATAGAAATACACTTTCCAGAGAGGGAGACGTAATCAGTGAAACACATCTCCACTTAGGAAGAGCCGGTGCGATACTGAGTCACTGACAGTGAGCCCGCCTAGCTCACTGGTCAGGTTTGACCAGTCCTCGTCATGCACCGCGCGGGAACAGGGGAGAAGGTGGTTGCTGGTGGTGATTGCCAGTGAACGACGGCGCCCCTCGAGAAACTGAGCACATGCACGTGCTCAGATGGTCGAGGTGATCCCGTAGAGGTAGGGTTGGATCCTTGGGTGCGTGAAGTTGCCGGCGGCGAGCACTCCCGAAGAGCTCCAGCGGAGGTGGAAGAGGGCTCTTGCCCATGGTGCCCCTCCGGTGAAATTGATGCGCAGGATGGATCGGCAGCTGCTCAAGGAAGCCTTCGGGGGAAGAAATCATCTGGGGAGAGGTCATGGTTGTGTCGGAGTAACTGAAAGGTTATGGCGGCAGTGGCTGCCGGAGAGGAAGAAGGCGACCATCTCTGGTCAATTAGATCCTACAGGGGGCTCACAGGTGAGGGAGGAGAAGTGATGATGTCGAAAGCGTGCTCAGGGCGGCCTTTTATAAGCGGAGCAAGGCGGTTATGTGGGCTCCCGAGGATAAGCACGACCGCAGAGGCCATTACGATGGTGGTTGAGGTCATTGCGAGGTCGCTGGTGGACGGTGGGGTCCGGTGAGGATGCTGGCAGTCCGTAGTTATGCTCGAGGTGTGCTGGTTGGCTTGGAGAAGAGCCCGGTGTCTTGGCCAGTGAGGGAGTCCTGGACTAAGGGGTCCTCGGGCGTCCGGCCTGTTATCCATGGGCCAGACTGATGGGCTGTGAAGGCACGAAGACCGAAGACTATACCCGTGTCCGGATTGGACTCTACTTGGCATGGAAGGCAAGCTAGGCGACTGATTATGAAGATTCCCTCTTATGTAACCGACCTCGTGTAACCCTAGATCTCTCCGGTGTCTATATAAACCGGAGAGCATAGTCCGGATAGGACAGATTCATTACCATATACTCATAGGCTAGACTTCTAGGGTTTAGCCATTACGATCTCGTGGTAGATCAACTCTTGTAACACTCATATTCATCAAGATCAATCAAGCAGGAAGTAGGGTATTACCTCCATAGAGAGGGCCCGAACCTGGGTAAACATCGTGTCCCTTGTCTCCTGTTACCATCGATCCTAGACGCACAGTTCGGGACCCCCTACCCGAGATCCGCCGGTTTTGACACCGACGTTGGTGCTTTCATTGAGAGTTCCACTGTGCCATCGACGAAAGGATTCGATGGCCCCTTCGATCGTCAGTAATGACGCGGTCCAGGGAGAAACCTTCCTCCCCGGAGAAATCTTCGTGTTCGGCGGCTTTGTACTGCAGGCCAACTCTTTTGGCCTTCTGGAGCAGGCCGATAGCTACGCCCTTGGCCATCAGGTCAGATTTGGAAGCTTGAACTACGTCACGGATATCCGTGGAGACTTGATCTTCGATGGATTTGAGTCCGCGGCGATCGCTCCCATTCTCTCCGATGAACATGACTTAAATCTGTCATCAGAGCACACCCAGGAGATGGATCCTGCTGCTCCAACGGCCTCAGTACCAAAGCAGATTATCCCCTCGAGGCCATAATGTCCGCGGCGTTGGAGCCGCACACAGACTCGACATCCTACAATGCTTGCGTCGACGAAACTCCGGACTCGTATCCAGCCATATGTTCCGGACCAGATGCATCTGTGGCCACCGAGCTGGATCGGTTATTGATTTTCAAATTTAGCGCCGCAGACATCTTCCAGCATTTGCCTTTGGGTGACGTACTGAATTCTTTGAAGAAATTGTCCTTGGTGGAGGACTCACGGCCAAACTATGTTTGGTTCGAGCTAAAGACAGACGATGAGGAATTTTGCTTCCCACCCGCCACACACTTCATAGCCACCATCGATGACTTAACCGACGTACTTGATTATGGCTCCGAAGACATCGACGGTATGGACGACGATGCCGATAGGGAGCAAGGCCAAGACCCGCCATTCACTGGACGTTGGACGGCCACCTCTTCATATGACGTGTACATGGTTGATACACCTAAAGGTTCCGGCGACGATAAAGAAGAGCTAGATAAGAATAAAACTTCCGAGACGCAGTCCAAGCACCGGCGCCCCAAACGCCGTTCTAAGCCTCGTCGCTCAAAGGATGGCAACACTAGCACCGGAGAGAATAGTACTCCGGGCGACGCCGAAAACAATGAAGACCCTGTCTGTGCTGCATCCAAAGAGGAGGAACATGACAATGCACAAAACAACCCCGATGAACATGCCATAGAGGATAACTCGGAGGACGATAGTTACCATCCACCCTCCGAAGAGGAGATAAGCCTCGGCAACGAAGACTTCATCGTGCCGGAGGACCATCTGGAGAAGGAGCGTTTTAAACTCCAACTCATAGCCACAACAAGGAGCCTGAAAAAGAAACAGCAGCAGCTTCAAGCTAAACAAGACCTGCTCGTCGACAGATGGACCAACATCCTGACAGCTGAAGAATACGGCCTCAAGCGCCCAACCAAGAGCTACCCGAAACGCAAACTGCTACCTCAATTTGATGAGGAGGCACCAGAACACACATCTCCCTCATGTAATGCAGAACGACCACCGCATGGTCAAGACAGGACGGCCGACCGGCCACCCCGCGGCCGGGACAAAGCGGCATCTCAGGCCGAACAGCAGCCTGCCCCACCGCCTCGCAAAAATAGAGACAGAAGAGTTCGGGGTCACACATACGACCTCCGTCAAATCCTGGACGATAGAACAAGACACACAAGATCGATCTATGGATCGCGAGGGCGTGCCTCGAGGCACGAGGAGGGCTACTTATTCGGATGTGATAAATCTAACCACGCCCGGGCCGAACACCACAGACAGACTCCATCAGAACTACGCCACGACGCAGCCCGATATAGAGGCGCTGCACACCCTCTCTGCTTTACAGATGAAGTACTGGACCATGAATTCCCCGAGGGGTTCAAGCCCGTCAATATGGAATCATACGATGGCACAACCGATCCCGCAGTATGGATCGAGGACTTTATCCTCCACATCCACATGGCTCGAGGAGATGATCTCCACGCCATTAAATACCTCCCATTAAATCTCAAAGGGCCAGCTCGGCACTGGCTTAACAGCCTGCCTGAAAATTCCGTCGGCAGCTGGGAGGACTTGGAAGAAGCTTTCCTAGACAACTTCCAAGGAACTTATGTCCGGCCACCAGATGCTGATGACTTAAGCCACATAGTTCAACAACCTGGAGAATCAGCCACAAAATTCTGGACTAGGTTCCTAACCAAAAAGGACCAGATCGTTGACTGTCCGGACGCCGAGGCCTTAGCAGCCTTCAAACACAGCATCAGTGACGAATGGCTAGCACGCCACCTCAGCCAAGAAAAGCCGAAGTCCATGGCAGCCCTCACGGCACTCATGACCTGCTTTTGCACGGGAGAGGACAGTTGGCTGGCCAGTAGTAACAATATAGCCAACGAAACAAGCCCCTCCGAGGCGAAGAACAGCACCGGCAAGCTTCGGCGCAACAGAAACAAACGCCAAAGCAATGGTGATAACACCGATGACACAACAGTTCATGCCGGGTTCAGTGGCTCCAAGTCTGGCCAGCGAAAGAAGCCCTATAAAAGGAGCAACGAAAAACAATCCAGCTTGGACCGCATACTTGATCGTCCTTGCCAAATTCATGGCACCCCAGACAAACCGGCCAACCACAAAAATAGAGATTGCCGGGTCTTCAAACAAGCCAGCAAAGCAAATAGCAGAGGCAGAGAAGGGGAATCACAGAGCGAGAACGACAACGAAGAGCCTCGGCAGCCAAACACCGGGGGGCAAAAGAGATTTCCCCCTCAAGTCAAAATGGTGAACATGATATATATTACACATATCCCCAAAAGGGAGCGCAAGCGCGCACTCAGGGATGTCTGCGCGGTAGAGCCAGTCGCCCCAAAATTCAATCCGTTGTCGTCATTCCCGATCACCTTCGATCGACGAGACCACCCCACTAGTATCCACCACGGCGGTTCAGCCGCACTAGTTCTTGACCCAATTATTGACGGGTTCCACCTAACTCGAGTCCTGATGGACGGTGGTAGCAGCCTCAACCTGCTCTACCAAGACACATTGCGGAAAATGGGAATTGACCCCTCACAAATCAAACTAACAAAGACCACCTTTAAAGGAGTCATTCCAGGCATAGAAGCCCGTTGTACGGGCTCAATAACGCTCGAAGTAGTATTCGGTCCTCCGGATAACTTCCGAAGTGAAGAACTAATCTTTGATATCGTCCCATTCCGCAGCGGCTATCATGCTCTGCTCAGACGAACTGCATTTGCTAGATTCAATGCGGTGCCACATTATGCTTATCTTAAACTGAAGATGCCCGATCCACGTGGCGTCATTGCGGTAAACGGTCCACAGAACGCTCCCTCTGTATAGAAGAGCACACCGCCGCCCTAGCAGCAAAAGTATAGAGTGGCCTTCTCAAGCAGCGCTATAATCCGGTTGTCGAGCCCCTGGACACCACTAAGAGAGTCCGGACTACACTGCAGCATGACAACTCGGCTTGTCACAAGCCAAACTAGCAATTTGGCCTTCGTCCCAGCCCTGATGAGGCAATGGTGTTAGTACCACGCGCATTTAAACTACGCACTCAAAATGCCATGGGTACGGACGGAGGCACAACTCGCTCGTGATCCACAGTATGGCTTGATAGACCCTGGGATTCGCACGTTTCTGCTTTTTCTTTTTTACGGGTTTTTCTTTTCCTTTTTCAAGGTCTATGCGGACGACCCATTTGCAGAACACACCAAGGAGGCAACGAGCTCTGGCATACAAGGGAAACCCCAGGTGGTCTCTAAGAAATGATTAATATACTTGTTTTACATACCCACATGCAACTCACCCTTGGTTACGTCATGTTAAATAGCCTTACTTGCTTATCGCATTACTGGTACAAGGTATGCCTCAACGTACCGATTATACCACAAAGGTGAATAAATGGTGGTGTCAGCTCATTACTTAATCTTTTCCATTCCCTCACCTCAGTATCTATTACTCATTGCACACGTACACCATGGTACGTACTAATACGCCAGGGGCTTCATTATACCCAGCATCCCGACAATAAAAGTCCGAACTCTTTTTCAGTACAGTTCGGCACCCCGAACTTATAGCATTATATGCATCGGCTCAGAATCATGTCTTTGGTCAATAGTTGGGTTGCCCGGCTCCTATGCTTACGACCTTATGTTCCGCTATATCGGCTAGGGTAGTAAAGGGAGAACTACTGCGATTGTGTCCTGGTTCTTCTGGACGAGCACCTCAGTAGAGAAAGCCAAAAAATGACTGTCATGACGCGGCGAGAGCCGGTCAGCTGTTCGTGAGGTTCCAAATCGTTGGAGATTTTTTCCGCTTCTTGCGAAGAATTGGTTCTTCCGATTTGGCGTGTATAGCGCCCCTAATTCGTCCTTCTGAACACCAGGGGCTTCGCCAAACTTTATTCATTGTCAAACTCCTATGGCTAAGTGAGGGTGGTAAAGGCCGCATAGTCTGATTGCCTTGTTCGTTGCGCTAAACACCTCCTTTAAGGACCGGAATGTGGAGTGAAGAGTGTTTAGATTTATCCCGAACACCCCCGTACTATCTACGTGGGGGCTGAAGCCGACGACTGGTCATCCCTCAGATTTAATAAATAGCCGCACCGTAGGTAAAATTCAAAATTATTAACATTATATTACATAACATCTTTGTTCCATATTACAGGGCAAGAAAATACATATGTTCTCATGGGAATATAATATCCTTCGAACACTTCTCCGCCGCAAGACGGGACCCCTCCAGGACACCATCAAAATAGTGCTCGGGTCGATGATGCTCCTTGCCCTCCGGCGGCCCCTCGGTCATCAACTTCTTGGCATCTAGCTTCGCCCAATGCGTCTTGACGCAGGCAAAAGCCATACGCGCACCTTCAATACAGACCGACCGCTTCACGGCTTCGAGCCACGGACAGGCACTCACAAGCCGCCACACAAGTCTGAAAAAGCTGCCAGGTATGGGATCGGCAGGCCACAGCCGGACTATAAAGTCCTTCATGGCTAACTCTGCCAACCGGTGCAGCTCGACCAGCTGCTTTAGCTGGTCGCTGAAGGGTACCGGATGTTCGGATCCCAAATATTGGGACCAGAACAGCTTCTCCGTGGACATCCCTTCCTCGGCTCTATAATGCTCGGCCACATCCGATACACTCTGCGGTAGACCTATAAATGCCCCTGGAAAACCGAAATTCAGGGTAAGTACAAGGGACGTTGATTCTACATACTTGCTTAGCATGGTGAAGGTCTTACCCATCACAATCTGTTGGGCCACCTGAATCTCCTGGAGGGCGCTTTGAGCTTTGGCTCACGCATCCCGAGCGCTCTGATGAGCCTTCGCCAATTCGGCCTCTTGCACCTTACAATGGCGCTCCAGGGCCTCGAATTTTTCTATCGCGCCTTGGAGCTGTTGCTGCGCCTCGCCAACCCGGGTCTCGTGCTTCTCGCGCAAGACGCGCTCCTTGGCCGCTTTGTCCTCAGCCTCGTCCAGTGCCTTCTTCAGGGTTGCCATCTCGGCCGCGGCCCCTAATAAAGATTATGACACTCTCAGTCCGGTCGGACTATTCATTTCCTCAAAATGTACCCACGGGTTGCTGCATACCTTGGCTATCCTCCAACTGTTTTTTCACACGGTCGAGCTCCTCCTCGGCCCGCTCCAATTTTTGCTTCAATCCGGAGACCTCCGTAGCATGAGTAGTGGCAGCCTGCAGCTATACCTGCTTATTCACATAGACAACTCATGTTAGACTCCTGCGATTTTTTGATCCTCGGTTAGGCTTTTCTTCCCGAACACCAAACAGAGTATCAGGGGCTACTGTCTATACTGTGATATTTTTCCTATAAACACATTTCTTACCTCAAAGCCTCCTAGTAGGCTAGTGCAGGCTTTAGTCAGTCCGCTTTTAGCAAACTGAACCTTCTCTATTACCGTGTCCATAAGGACACTATGTTCATCCACGATAGAGGCGCCTCGCAGCGCCTCCAGCAGATTATCCGGTGCCTCTGGTTGGATAGAGATAACCGGTGGAATAGGCACGCTCCCTCCTTGGGGGGAATGCCGCTCGCTGGACCCTGGAGCCGTATAGATTTCCGGAATGGTATCCGTCTAAGGTCCGAAGGGAACTTGGACCCCCTCACCAGTCTCCCTGGGGGCTTTTACCCCCATGTGTCCGGTGCCCGAGGAGTCATCCTGGGGCGTCACCCCGATGAGCTCCAGACCCCCCCGGCCTGGGAATGCCTTTTTGGACATCACCTCATCATCACCCCTGGGTGACACGGAATGAGCAGGTGGTGGAGGTATGCTAGCCATCTCCTCTGTGTTCAGCGAATCCTCTATCGAGGATCGCGGAGAGTCACCGCGTGTCGGACTGCAATGACAAAAGTTCACAATATGTCAATGTTACAAACCAGGAAGGCCAGACTTTTGCGAATTCTGGTACTCACGAAGCGCCCGGGGCTTGGTCTGGCGAGGTCGTTCCGGACTGCTGTCGATGTCCCATGCGGAGTTATCCGCGAGGGAGCCTTTAACCCTTTTAGGTGCTTCCGCCTCCGGGCTTGTGGAGGCTGCTCTCTTCTTCGTCCCCGCTTCAGGTGGGGAGTCGTTTTCCTCTTCCTCTTTACCGCCATCGTCAGCGGATGAAGAGAAAGTCTCGCTTTCGGACGTCTCGTCCGGAGTGCTTTCCCGATGAAGGTCCTTCTTGGCCCCTCGGACCGCCTTCTTAGCCATCTTCTCCGACACCTCATCAGGCATGGGGAACAGCATCTTCTCCAATAATGGGGATACCTGGTCCTCGGGTAGCGGAGCCGGACAGTTAATCTTCTCGGCCAACTTAATCCAGGCCTGAAAATGGAGGAAGGAAGCTTAAGTAAAATATGCTGGTAGGAGATACTCCTTGAAAACATTAAAGGAACTGACCGGATTGGGCTGACGCTTTAAGCTAAGCCCACGGTCTTCGGTCGCAGGCGGTGGCGTCTCGCCGGCCTTGAAGAGCACCTTCCAGATTTCTTCGTGTGTTGTGCCGAAGAGCTCCAGTAGCGTCTGGTGCTTGGCCGGCTCGAACTCCCACAAACTATAAGTCCGACGTTGGCACGGAAGGATCCTACGAACAAGCATAACCTGGACTACGGTGACAAGCTTGATCTTGTTCTCTATCATGTTCTGGATGCACGTCTGGAGCCCTGTTAGCTCGGCCAAGGGCCCCCAGGTTAGGCCCCGCTCTTGCCAAGAAGTGAGCCGCATCAGGGTTCCGGATCAAAATTCGGGGGCCGCCGCCCAGTTGGCGTCGCACGGCTCGGTGATATAAAACCACCTAGATTGCCACCCCTTCACCGTCTCCACGAACGAGCCTTCGGGCCAGGTGACGTTGGGCATCTTGCCTACCATGGCACCTCCGCACTCTACTTGTTGACCGCGCACAACCTTCGGCCTCACATTGAAGGTCTTCAGCCACAGGCCGAAGTGAGGCGGGATGCGGAGGAAAGCCTCACAAATGACGATAAATGCAGAGATATTGAGGATGAAGTTAGGGGATAGGTCAGGAAAATCCATCAACCCGCAGACGAATGGGTGAAGGGGGAACCCAAGCCCGCGGACGAAGTGTGTAAGAAACACAACCCTCTCATGGGGCTCGAGAGTGGGGACGATCTGTCCCTTGGTCAGGAGTCGATGAGCGATCTCTTTGTCCAAATATCCGGCCTCTCGAAGCTCCTTGATATCCTTCTTCCTAACAGAAGAAGTCATCCACCAACCTCCAGCTCTGGATCCGGACATCTTTGGAGTATTTCTTCGAACGAGAGAGAAGCTAAAGCTTGGGCGCTGGAGCTCAGGGACGGAAGGGCTAAGGAAGAGAAAGGGCATGGGTGGAAGAAGGGAGTCCTTACCCCCTTATAGAGGCCGCGAATGTCGAACGCTCCTCTACTCGCCTTAAACTCGCCTATTCCCAAGGGCCGTGTAAACGACATGGTTGGTGTCGGTGTCAAAACCGGCGGATCTCGGGTAGGGGGTCCCGAACTGTGCGTCTAGGCCGGATGGTAACAGGAGGCAAGGGACACGAAGTTTTACCCAGGTTTGGGCCTCTTGATGGAGGTAAAACCCTACGTCATGCTTGCTTGATATTGATGATATGGGTGTTACAAGAGTGGATCTACCACGAGATCAGAGAGGCTAAACCCTAGAAGCTAGCCTATGGTATGATTGTATGTTGTGATTGTTGTCCTACGGACTAAAACCCTTCAGTTTATATAGACACCGGAGAGGGTTAGGGTTACACAAGGTCGGTTACAAAGGAGGAGATATCCATATACATATTGCCTAGCTTGCCTTCCATGCCAAGTAGAGTCCCATACAGACATGAGACGAAGTCCTCAATCTTGTATCTTCATAGTCTAACAGTCTGGCCAATGGAGATAGTCCGGCTATCCGGAGACCCCCTAATCCAAGACTCCCATAGTAGCCCCTGAACCAGGCTTCAATGGTGATGAGTCCAGCGCGTAGTTGTCTTCGGCATTGCAAGGCGGGTTCCTTCTCCGAATACATCACAGAAGAATTTGAATACGAGGATAGTGTCCGACCCTGCAAAAATAAGTTCCACATTTCACCGTAGAGAGAATAATGTCTTCGCAGATCTAATCCGCCAGCTTGTTTTGGTAACATGACGTCATGTCATGGCCCGGTGATTATTCGAACCGTTTCATTTAACCAGCCCCGCACATAATGCGAGGCAGTTTTTCGACACGTCTTGTCAAAGCAGAGACCGTGTCCCCTTATTACGGGATTCTCATCAATACGGGCGTGGGTAACCCAACCGCGCCATCAATTGCGGCGCTTGGGGGATAAGCGAGTTTTACTAGGCAAGTGGGGACGTTTAATTTTGTCCGCCCATATAAAGGGATAAGGATTCACCTTTCTATCCACGCCTTCTTCCTCCTCTGCTCATCCGCTCCCGCATACTCGAGCTCTAGCGCCCAAGCTCTCACTTCCACCTCAACCTTCTCCAACCATGTCTGGAGCGGGAGGCAAGTGGATGGTCTCCTCCGTCACAGAGGGAGACGTCAAGAAACTGAGGAGAGCCGGATACCTGGACGACGACATCGCGCACCGGCTCCTAGATGAGGGACAGCTCATCCCCACCCCCGAGCCCCATGAGAGGGTGGTATTCCTCACCCATTTCCTCCGCGGACTAGGATTCCCTCTCCATCCCTTCGTCCGGGGGCTCATGTTTTATTATGGCCTGGATTTCCATGATCTGGCCCCAAACTTCATCCTCAACATCTCGGCGTTTATTGTCGTGTGCGAGGCCTTCCTCCGCATCAAGCCCCACTTCGGCTTATGGCTGAAGACCTTCAATGTCAAGCCGAAGGTAGTGAGCGGCAGCCAGGCGGAGTGTGGAGGCGCCATGGTGGGCAAGATGCCCAACATCACATGGCTCGAGGGCACCTTCGTGGACACCATAAAGGGGTGGCAATCGGGGTGGTTCTATATCACCGAGCCACGCGACCCCGCATGGGTAGCGGCCCCCAAGTTCCGATCCGGCATACCCATGCGGCTCACCTCCTGGAAAGAGAAGGGCCTGTCCTGGGGTAATTCAAAAGAGATGACCGGACTCCAGTCATGTATTCAGAACATGGTGGATAAGAAGCTCAAGCTTGTCAACATAGTCCAGGTTATGCTCGTTCGCCGGATACTCCCGTGCCAACAACGGGAGTTTACCTTGTGGGAGTTTAATCCGGCGTAGCACCGAACTCTGAACAGGCTCTTCAACACGACTCATGAAGATACCTGGAGGGTGCTGTTCAAGGGCACCGCGGTCCCTCCCCCCATTACTGAGGATCACGGATTCAACACGAAGCGCCATGCCAGTGCGGTAAGTTGTTTTACCTCTTACAGGATATTTGTTATATATATATATATATATTGGCTCTATGCGGGATCTAAACTCCCGTAATTTTGACAGGACTGGCAAAAGATGGCCGGACAGATCGACTGTCCGGCCCCCTTGCCCGAAGGCCCCGCAGACACTCTTCCGACGAAGATGCTGACTCCGTCCCCTTATAAGGTGCCGGAGAAGACCAAGAAGGCCAAGGGAGCTCGAAAGAGTTCCCGACGCTAGGCGTCGTCAGACTCACCGTCCGATGACTCCGCGGCGCACTCTTCCCCCGAAGACGAGGAAGAGGAAGAAGAGGCTCCCCCACTGATTGGGGGAGACAAGAAAAGGAATGCCACCCCAACTGGGGAGGCCGAAGGGTCCAAGAAGGGAAGGACGCTTCTTCCGGATAGCTCCACCGCTGTCGTCAAAAGTGAAGACGAGTGGTTGCCCAGGGGAAAGCCCCAGGGGAGATCGTAAGTGTTCGGATACCAAAGTAACCCATAGGATTCCTTTGTCGCATTGCTTTCCCTAACGCCGAACTCAATTGTACAGGCCGCCCCGAGCCAATATTGAGGTATCCTCGGACGGCTCCCTGGGCTCGTCAGACATGGATAGCGATCCAGTCCCGACCGCCACCTCCCCTCATCCGGCCGACGACGCCGAGGTGCTGTCTCAAGAGGCACCGGATCGAGGGGGGACAGTCCCGGAGGCGCCTCAAGGTGACCTTCCGGACTCCGGGAGCCGAGGGGACGGGGTCCCCGAGAGCTCTGGGTTCGGCCCTCAGCCGAACATTGCGCCGGACCCTCCAACGGATCCGAGCTCGGGCAGGTGGTCCCCTTCTAAGGAGGGTGAGACGCCTGTGCCGGTGACCTCTGTCCACCTAGAGGCGCCGGACACTATGTTGGAAGCGCTTCGCAACGCTTCCATCGAGGAGGAGCACCGCACTATCATGAGTGCGGTGATCCAGAAGGTTCAGTCCACCAAGAGCGGATTGACTGAAGCATGTACTAGCCTTCTAACAGGCTTCGAGGTAAGTGTTTTAAAATGTAGTAGAAATATTACCGCATAGACAGTAGCCCCTGATGCTTTGTTCGGTGTTCACAAAGAAAAGCCGAACAGATGATCAAATAATATCGCAGGAGTCTAATATAAGTATGTCAATATGTATATGCAGGCTTCGCTGCTGGCGTCCGCCGCACTGACTGCGGAGGTCGCCGTACTGAAGGAGGCCCTCGAGGGGTCCCAGAAAGAGCTTGGCCTTGCTAAGAGGCAGCTCGAGGAGAACAAGGGTAAGTAATACCCCGTCTGTAGATGAGAAGAAGGACGTGATTGCTAAATGACAGGATCATTGTATGTTTGCCAGGGGACACGACCGAGGTGGCGACCCTGAAGCAAGCGCTGTCCCAGGCTGAAGAAAAGGCGGCCCAGGAGCGCACCGAGCGAGAGAGGCACGAGGCTCGGGTGGGCAAGGTGCAGCAAGAGCTCCAGCCTCTCGTGACGAAGCACGAGGCATTGGAGCTTGACTTGAAGATGCGAGAGTCTGAGCTTGCCGCGGCCCGTGAGAGCGCGAAGAGTGCCAAGGGCGAGGCCCAGAAGGCCCTTCAGGAGATCGACGCGATGAAGAAGATAGCGGCGGGTAAGGCTTTTTATATGCAAAGCAAGCATGTAAAAGTAATTTACCGATTACTTACCCGAATCCAGAGCTCTTCAGGAGCATTCGCAGATTTGCCCCGCAGTGTGTCCGATGCCGCACAATTCTACTGGGCCGGGGACGGGAGCTCGACGGAGAAGCAATTCTGGTCTCAGTATGCTGAGGCCGAACATCCGGTGCCATTGAGCGACCAGCTGAAGCAGATGGCCGACCTACATAAGGCGGCCGATCAGGCCATGAAGGGGTTCATAGTCCGGTTGTGGCCTGGCGATGCCCTTCCGAACAGCTTCTTCGGCCTGGTGAGGCAACTTGTGGATGTCTGCCCATGGCTGGAGGTCATCAAGCAATCCGTCTGCATTGAAGGTGCACGCCGGGCCTTCGCCCGTGTGAAAACGCAGTGGGTCAAGCCGGACGCCGTGAAGCTTATCAAGGAGGGGCCGCCGGAGGGCAAGGAGCACCGCCACCCCGAGATGTACTACGAGGGTGTTCTGCCGGGCGCCCGTCTTATCGTGGATGAGTGTTCACAAAATGTAATATTTGAATGAGACTTGCTCGTTTTGTATCCTGTGTGATGAAAACTTGTTTCATATGCGCTATGCAACGCTTGTGTGAATTTAAAATATTACCTTCTGTTTGGCTGTTTATCCAATCTGAGAGATGGCTAGTCCTCGGCTTCTGCCCCCATACCACAAGTGCTGGGGTGTTCGGGATAAACCTAAGCACTCTTGTTCCCATGATTGGGTCCTTCGAGGGAGGTGCTCAGCACAACGAACAAGGCAACCGGACTAATAATGCTTTATCACTCTCACTTAGCCATAGAATTCTATAATTTTAAATTTCGGCGAAGCCCCTGGTATTCGGAAGACTGAATTCGGGGCGCGATACACGCCTATAAGCCGGATGGAGCTGGCCCCTCGCTCTAAGCGGCATAAGTCTTTAGGGACTCGAAAAACCTCGCCGAACAGCGACCGGTCTCTCGCCTTATCATGACAGTCAATTTTAGCTTTCTCTACTGAGGTGCTCGACCTGGCAGAACCGGGGCACAATCGCAGTAGTTCTCCTACCGCTACATTAGCCGATAGAGCGGAACATAAGGTACCAAAACATAGGAGCCGGGCAAACCCAACATTTGACCAAAGACATGATTCGGAGCTGATGCATATAATGCTATAAGTTCGGGGTGCCGCACTTGTGGAAGTGTTCGGACTTTCCACACCATATTGTGGGTACGTAAGCCCCTGGTGCATTGGCCGTACCAAAGTGTATGGTTGCTAGGCGTTATTAATGAACACATAGATATGTATATATATATATATAACAAAAATGCGATAATAGTCGTAATGTCATGTATTATATATTGAAAAAATTGCATTAAAGCAGAGTGATATAGATAGTGTAATAAGAAAAAGAGTAGGACTATGTCCCTTCCAAGGGCAAGATGAGGAATTATATCCACCTTGGAATTCCGTAGTTGCCAACCTCCTTGGTTGCTGTATCATGTGTTCGGCAGTAGAGCTGTCGGGCAGTGTTTCCAGAGATTGAAGTCCTGAAAGAAAAAGAAGAATAACCAAACGGGAAGCCCCTGGTGCGGTTTAGGCCGCATTTTGGGGCGTGTCGTAGTTGTGCCTCCCCCTCCCCATCTGTGCCCATGGTATTTTTAATGTGTAATTATGTACGCGTGACACGAACAACGCCGTTGGGCTGGGATTGGGGTGGCCGCCGTGTTGCTACGCGAGCTCAGATCATGCGAGGCGGTCTATTTGCTGATTGCCCCGAGCGCGCTTGAAGGTGTCCGGGCTTTGAAACACCGAACTGGTAGATTGCCTTGAGAGGCTGCTTTGCGCTTCTGCTGCGAGGGCCGCGGTGTGCTCCTCTGTTCGAAGAGAGCGCTCTGTGTTTCCATTGACTGTAATAACTCCGCGAGGTCCTGGCATCTTGAGCTTGAGGTATGCATAATGTGGTACCGCATTGAATCTAGCAAATGCGGTTCGTCCGAGCAGCGCGTGATAACCACTGCGGAACGGGACTATATCGAAGATTAACTCTTTGCTTCAGAAGTTATCCGGGGATCCGAAGACCACTTCTAGTGTAATTGAGCCTGTGCAGTGGGCCTCTACCCATTTTGCGGGTTTTATCCTTGAGGGGTCTATACCCATTTTGCGCACTATGTCTTGATAAAGTAGGTTCAGGCTGCTGCCGCCATCCATAAGGACTCGAGTGAGGTGAAATCCGTCAATGATTGGGTCTAGGACCAGTGCGGTGAATCCGCCATGACGGATACTAGTGGGGTGGTCCCTGCGATCGAAGGTGATCGGACAAGAGGACCAAGGGTTGAACTTTGGGGCGACTGGCTCCAACGCATATACGTCCCTGAGCACACGCTTCTGCTCCCTCTTGGGGATGTGGGTTGCGTATATCATGTTCACCGTCCGCACTTGCGGGGGAAACCTCTTCTGTCCTCCAGTGTGCGGCTGCCGGGGTTCTTCCTCGTCATTGCTATGTGGCCCCTTGTCCTTGTCTTTGGCAATTAACTTGCCGGCCTGCTTGAACACCCAACAATCCCTGTTGGTGTGATTGGCTGGCTTGTCTGGGGTGCCGTGTATTTGACATGAGCGATCGAGTATATGGTCCAAGCTGGACGGACCCGGTGTACTTTGTTTGAATGGCTTTTTCCGCTGACCGGGTTTAGAGCCTTTGAATCCAGCATTGACTGCCATATCCTCAGTACTTTCGCTGTTAATGCGACGCTTATGCTTGTTGCGACATGACCTGCTATTGCCGTCCATGGTATCTGGGGTACCATGGTTCTTTGATATGTTATTACTGCAAGCCAACCAGCTATCTTCTCCCGCACAAAAGCGGGTCATGAGCGTCGTGAGGGCTGCCATAGATTTTGGCTTTTCTTGACCAAGGTGCCGGGCTAGCCACTCGTCTCGGATATTGTGCTTGAAAGCCGCTAAGGCCTCCGCATCCGCACAGTCGATGATTTGTTTTTTCTTTGTAAGGAACCGAGTCCAGAATGGCCTGGCCGACTCTTCTGGCTGCTGAATTATGTGGCTCAAGTCATCGGCGTCTGGTGGTCGCACATAAGTGCCCTGAAAGTTGTCGAGGAATGCGGCTTCCAGATCTTCCCAACAGCTAATGGAGTCCGCTGGCAAGCTATTAAGCCAATGTCGTGCTGGTCCTTTGAGTTTTAGTGGGAGGTACTTGATGGCATGTAAGTCATCACCGCGGGCCATGTGGATATGGAGGAGGAAGTCCTCAATCCATACAGCGGGGTCTGTAGTGCCATCGTATGATTCAATGTTTACAGGTTTGAAACCTTCTAGGAATTGATCTTCCATTACTTCATCTATGAAGCATAAGGGGTGTGCGGCACCTCTGTATTGGGCTATATCGCGATGCAGCTCGGAATGGTCCTGCCTGCTGTGTTCGGCCCGACCGGATTTGCTTTTACTGTATGCGGCATGACATGTATCGTCTCGTAGAGTGGTGCGCCCTCGTGATCCATAGATTGATCTTGAATGCTTTGCTTTGTCCTCCAATATGTCTCGCAGGTCTAGCGTATCTCCCCATGCCTTTTTATTTGAATGGCGTTGGGGTGGAGGCTGAGTTTTTGGCCAGAATGCCTCTCTATCGTGGCTGCGAGGTGGCCGATCAGTCGTTTCATACTCTTCTTCCTCCAGTCGGGGAAGTAACCTACGCCTTGGATAGCTCTTGGAGGGACGCTCGAGTTTATATTGCTCGGCCGCGAGGACTTTAGTCCATTTGTCAGCTAGCAGATCTTGATTAGCTTGAAGCTCTTGCTGCTTTTTCTTCAGGCTATTGGCCGTGGCCATAAGCCTGCGCTTGAAGCGCTCTTGTTCGACGGGATCCTCTAGTACGGTGAATTCATCGTCGCCGAGGCTTGCCTCGTCTTTGGAGGGGGGCATGTAATTGTCATCCTCCTCCTCTCCGCCAGCCGCTCTCTCAGGAGAGCTAGCTCCTTCATCCTCCTGCTCTAAATCTTGCTGGAGGGGATTATTGTTGTCTTCGGCGCTATCCGGAGTGTTATTATCTCCTGTGCCGGTATCACCACTTTTGCTTTGGCGGGACTTAGAGCGGCGCCGCTGACGTTGGCGCTTGGGTTGCTTCTTGGAGGGGTCATCCTCCGTTTTCTCGTCGCCATTGCCTTCATTGGGTGTATCCACCATGTATATGTCATACGACGAGGTGGCTTTCCAGTGCCCTATGGGTGCTGGTTCATGTTCGTCTCCTACATTGTCGTCCATACCGTCGATGTCTTCAGAGTTGAAGTCGAGCATGTCGGTTAAATCATCGACAGTGGCTACAAAGTGGGTGGTGGGTGGGCGTCGAATTTCTTCATCGTCCGCATCCCAGTCCTGTTGGCCATAATCCGGCCAGGGCTCTCCTGACAAAGAGAGAGACCTTAGTGAATTCAGAATGTCGCCGAAGGGCGAGTGCTGAAAGATATCCATAGCGGTGAATTCCATGATCGGCGCCCACTCGGATTCGATTGGCAGGGGCGCGGATGGTTCGGGGTCCAGAAGAGAGTCCGGCACCTTAGAGTCACGGGCTGCGCAGAGGATTATGCTGGTGTTTGGCTCGATCGCCGTCGAGACTGCAGCCCCTGAGGCGGTGTCTAGCCACCCGTCCTCAATTGGCGCAGTTGGCTCCGAGCTAAGGGTCGGAGTTGGTGTGGGCACGGCCTCTGGAGTACCGTCTGGTGGCAGAGCTAGGTCATACCCATCGAGACAGTGCGGCGCACCCAGCTGTGGCTCGAATCCGTCGAAGATCAAGTCCCTGCGGATGTCGGTCGTGTAGTTCAAACTTCCAAATCACCTGATGGCCAGGGGTGTAGCTTTCAATCTGCTCCAGATGGCCAAGCGAATTAGCCCGCAATGCAAAGCCGCCGAATACGAAGATTTTCCCGGGCAGAAAGGTCTCATCCTAGACGGCATCGCTATCGATGATAGTAGGAGCCATCAAGCCTAACGGTGACGACACAGAGGAACTCTCAATGAAAGCACCAATGTCGGTGTCAAAATCGGCGGATCTCGGGTAGCGGGTCCCGAACTATGCGTCTAGGCCGGATGGTAACAGGAGGCAAGGGACACGAAGTTTTACCCAGGTTCGGGCCCTCTTGATGGAGGTAAAACCCTACATCCTGCTTGATTGATATTGATGATATGGGTGTTACAAGAGTAGATCTACCACGAGATCAGAGAGGCTAAACCCTAGAAGCTAGCCTATGGTATGATTGTATGTTGTGATTGTTGTCCTACGGACTAAAACCCTTCGGTTTATATAGACACCGGAGAGGGTTAGGGTTACACAAGGTCGGTTACAAAGGAGGAGATATCCATATACGTATTGCCTAGCTTGCCTTCCACGCTAAGTAGAGTCCCATCCGAACACAAGACGAAGTCTTCAATCTTGTATCTTCATAGTCTAACAGTCCGGCCAATGGAGATAGTCCAGCTATCCGGAGACCCCCTAATCCAGGACTCCCATAGTTGGGTTACCCATGCCCGCATTGATGAAAATCCCGCAATAAGGGGACACGATCTTTGCTTTGACAAGACGTGCCAGTAGCAACCGCATTTTGAAACGTGGGATGGCAGAAGAAAAACGGTTTGAAATTATGACCGGACGGGTGTGATATCACGTTGCCGAAAGCTGTCAGCGGATAGAACTCATGTGGAAAATATACATTCTCTCTGCAGTTGTGCATGGTGTGTAACAGGTCCGGATACAATCATCACGTCCGAAGACTATCTTGGAAGTTCGGAAGAAGGGGAAGCCGCCTTGCAATGCCGAAGACAATCTGCGTGCCGGACTCCTCATCATTGAAGCCAGGTTCAGGGGCTACTGAGGGAGTCCTGGACTAAGGGGTCCTCGGGCGTCCGGCCTGTTATCCATGGGCCGGACTGATGGACTATGAAGACAGGAAGACCGAAGACTATACCCGTGTCCGGATTGGACCCTACTTGGCGTGGAAGGCAAGCTAGGTGACTGATTATGAAGACTCCCTCTTATGTAACCGACCTCGTGTAACCCTAGATCTCTCCGGTGTCTATATAAACCAAAGAGCATAGTCCGGATAGGATAGATTCATTACCATATACTCATAGGCTAGACTTCTAGGGTTTAGCCATTACGATCTCGTGGTAGATCAACTCTTGTAACACTCATATTCATCAAGATCAATCAAGCAGGAAGTAGGGTATTACCTCCATAGAGAGGTCCCAAACCTGGGTAAACATCATGTCCCCCGTCTCCTGTTACCATCGATCCTAGATGCACAGTTCGGGACCCCCTACCCGAGATCCGCCGGTTTTGACACCGACAGCCGGTGCCACGGATTCCCGAATTGGGACACGATAGCGAAGACCATTGATGGTAAGCCGTGGCCGGTGGAGAGGCCGGTGAGGGGGCGGTGGAGAGTTAGGTGGCTATGGATGAGCTTTGCTGAGCTGGCTGTCTCTGCTTGGCGCCAGGTACTTGGCTGGTGGCTTACCCAACACAACTGAAAGTGCAATCTTGCTCTTAAGTGTATTTTTGATGTTGATGACAAATTACATATAGGGGACTAACTATGTTTGTCGAGTATATACACATGTCATTAGTTCCCTTGGGTTTAATGTGCATCATCGACACATCAAATGAGATAATGCTCGAGCGGATAACCAATGAGGAAAGGAGCAAACAAAAACAAAGCACCTTTCTCTTTTTATACATTTCTTGAGTAATAGGGATCCCACACTATTAAGAGGGGATTCGAGGTGTAAGTTCAAGGCTTTCTCACAATCTACCTCACAAGAAGTTTTTCATAAAGACCAAAGTCCCTAACAAAACTCCTTAGCCAAATCCTACTATCCATTCTCTTCATTCTCTCCACATGCTGACCCCATAGCCGGATCATCTGGACTTAGCCCTGAATCATCTGGGCTTGTCCCCAGATCGTCCGCACCTGGATCCAGATCATCCGTATAATGCATCCAGGGAGCATCGCTTGGCACTGATTATAGATGGATCATCCGAACCTGCCCCGGATCATCCGGTCTATGCCCGGATAATCCGGACCTTGTCCCGGATTTTCTAAGTAATATTGTTCCTTGCATCACAAAACTTTGGTGGATGAAGCCGGATCATCCGGGCGTTCCTCCGGCTCATCCACGCTTATGACCAGATCATCTAGGTTGTCCTCTGGACTGTCCGGCCTCCACGCAGCTCTACTGCTACCACTTACATCCGGGTCTATAGCCAGATCATTCGGACGCTATCCAGATCATCTGGATGGTCCTCCAGATCATCTAGGCAAGTCAACCTCTGCTCAAAACGGCTGTAATCTGTTGTGGGTATAAATATCTCTATACCTCTTCGAGATAAGGTTGAACACTCCACTCCAACACGCCCCAAGAACACCTGTGCTCCCTCTCTCTTGCTCACCCACAAAATCTTAGATCCCAGTTTGATTCTTGAGATTTTGAAAGAGTTGTTCTAATCAAAAGAAAGACCTTCTCCCTCTCCTTCTTGTGACCGAAGCAAATCATGATTTGAGCACGTCTTGAGTTTCCCTCCTTGGATCTTGTTACTCTTGGAGGTTGGAGACTCCTAGGCAGTAGGAATCTTTCGGTGAGGAATCGATCATTGTGATTACCCTCCGGAAAGTTTGTGAGGGTTTGGAGACCACCCCAAGGTCTACCACTAGTGGTTGAGAAACGCCTTCATGGTGTTGTCTCAAAGGGAGAATAGGGTGAGCCTTCGTGGTGTTGGTGTGCCTTCATGGTAACATCCACCTCTCTAACGGTGACGTAGCTTTCCTCCAAGGAAGTGAACATCGACATACATCCTCGTCTCTCGAAGTTGCGGTAATTCCTAACCCTAGCTTCCTATTTGTGGTTACTTGTCTCTAATTCTTTACGTATATCATATTGTGCTTGCTTACTCACCTACTAGTGTTACTTGTTTACCTTGCTTAGCTCGTAGCATCACATTTGCAATTGTTAGGCTCACTTTCATATTCCGCATTATTGCCTAAAATTGCTAAGTAACAATTAAAATTTGTAAGTGTACCTATTCACCCCCCCTCTAGGTCCATCTTGATCCTTTCAATTGGTATCAGAGCCTCGTGCTCTATTCTTGTGGCTTAACCACCCTAGAGCGAGATGAACCTTGATGGGACTCCCCTTGTTGCGGATCCGAAGAATATGGGTGCGGCTTCCACGGAAGTCAAGTCCTTCACTTCTGAGGATCTGGAATGGGTGATTGCTAAGAAAAGGAGGAGCATGATGCTTCTCTTGAGGCCTTGGTCCAAATGAGACTAGCCACACTAACCTCATTGCTTGCACCACTTTTTGGTGGTGCGGCCTCGAGGCCAGCTATGCCTACTCCTTCACTTGGCCAACAATCTCCTAGTAATGAACACTCCAGTGTTCCTGGGCTTTATGCAAGACCTCAAATATAGAAACCAAAGTATAACCCTCAAGGAAAACCTCCTTGACTTGATGACACTACTGATTTTGCTTTGTGGAGAGTTGCTATGCAGGATCATCTTCGATATGGAAATGATGAGATGTTGGAGATCTTGGAGTATGACTACCAAGCTATTGACCCGAAGAATCTTACTCCAATAGAGGTATATGACAAGAATCTCAATGACATAGCAACCATGTGCTTAAGGAGAGGTATGACTGACAAGCAAAGGAGACCATACATACATATCACAAGTGCGAAGGAATTACGGGATAGCATTGTGAGGACCAAGACCGGTACCTCCACTCTCCAGCTTGCTCAATATGAAATTGCCAAGGGTCAATTGCAAAACTTTTGTATGGAGAAAGGTGAATATCCCAAGCAACTCCTTGAGCGTCTCATGACTCTCACCGCTAACATCGAGTCTTGTGAGTGTGACAAGACACAAGATGGATTCAACTTGACTAAGCGATTTCTCGTGGACAAGTTGCTTGATGCTCTTGATCCATATCATCATCAAATGGTGTGGGACATAAGACAAGACCATGGATTCAAGGAAATGACTCCGGATGACATCATATCCACCTTCCAACTATTTGAAGAGTCAAAGGTAAATGCTACAAAACATCTAGCCATGCATGGTACCTCAACATCAATAATCAATCTTGCATTAAAGGCCAAGCATGTATATGAAGAGAGCAAAGTGAAGAACAGGAAGATGATGAGGATGAAGATGGTGATGAAATTGACTCAGATGAGAGCCCTTCATATGAAGACATTGCTCTCTTTATCAAGAAGTTTAGCACGGGAAAATTCAAGGGAAGATTCCAGAAGAAGAAACTGAGAAAATGCTACAAGTGTGAAGAAGAACCACTTCTCCAACTATTGCCCTTATGAGAAGAGTGAAGATAAACCGAGGTTTCCCGAGACCTTTCCCAAGAAGAATTTGCCAAACCCTTTGAACGCCAAGCTCAAGAAGAGAGATGGGAAAGGAATGGTTGCTCATGAAGAATCTGATCGGGATGATGTTAGTGGTGTTGCCGGACTAGCCCAAGATTCTCAAAACACTTTGAGGCTAGTCAACAAGAGTGGTGATGTTGTCACCTACAACTACATGAAAGACTACAAGCGCAACGCTCACAAGTGCCTAATGTTAAAGGCCGTGGTTGAAGATGGAGAGGATCAAAACTCTCCTAACAAGGTCAAGGAAACCCCACGATCAAACCCTCCTCTTTTCACTCCTTCTACTCCTAGTGATGAGTATCTTGATGCGGAGGACAATTATGATGATAATGATATAGATGACCCCATGTTTGCTAAATTAAATAAGGTCATGTGCTCCCTCAAAGGAAAGAAGCTCACTATGTTCCGTATGCTTATGGAGATGGTGGGTAAGCACACCGTCACTGATACGCCTCCAATGTATCTATAATTTTTGATTGTTCCATGCTATTATATTATCTGTTTTGGATGTTTATGGGCTTTATTATACACTTTTATATTATTTTTGGGACTAACCCATTAACCTAGAGCCTAGTGCCAGTTTCTGTTTTTTCCTTGTTTTAGAGTATCGCAGAAAAGGAAAATCAAACGGAGTCCAATTGACCTAAAACTTCACGGAACTTATTTTTGGAACGGAAGCAATCCAGAAGACTTGGAGTGTATGTAAGGGAAGCAACGAGGAAGGCAGGAGGCAGGGGGGTGCGCTCTCCACCCTCGTGGGCCCCTTGTGGCTCCCCTGATGTATTTCTTCCACCTATATATATCCATATACCCTAAGAACTTCGGAGAGCACAATAGATTGGGAGTTCTGCCGCCAAAAGCCTTCGTAGCCACCGAAAACCAATCTAGACCCGTTCCGGCACCCTGCCGGAGGGGGGAATCCCTCTCTGGTGGCCATCTTCATCATCCTGGTACTCTCCATGACGAGGAGGGAGTAGTTCTCCCTCGGGGCTGAGGGTATGTACCAGTAGCTATGTGTTTGATCTCTCTCTCATGTTCTTGAGGTGATACGATCTTGATGTATTGCGGGCTTTGCTATTATAGTTGGATCTTATGATGTTTTCTTCCCCCTCTACTCTCTTGTAATGGTTTGAGTTTTCCCTTTGAAGTTATCTTATCGGATTGAGTCTTTAAGGATTTGAGAACACTTGATGTATGTATTGCGTGGGATACCCGTGGTGACAATGGGGTATTCTATTGATCCACTTGATGTATGTTTTGGTGATCAACTTGCGGGTTCCGTGACCTTGGGAATCTATGCATAGGGGTTGGCACACGTTTTCGTCTTGACTCTCCGGTAGAAGCTTTGGGGCGCTCTTTGAGGTCATATGTGTTGGTTGAATAGATGAATCTGAGATTGTGTGATGCATATCGTATAATCATACCCACGGATACTTGAGGTGACATTGGAGTATCTAGGTGACATTAGGGTTTTGGTTGATTTGTGTCTTAAGGTGTTATTCTAGTACGAACTCTAGGGCTGTTTGTGACACTTATAGGAATAGCCCAACGGATTGATTGGAAAGAATAATTTTGAGGTGGTTTCGTACCCTACCATAATCTCTTCATTTGTTCTCCGCTATTAGTGACTTTGGAGTGACTCTTTGTTGCATGTTGAGGGATAGTTATGTGATCGAATTATGTTATTATTGTTGAGAGAACTTGCACTAGCGAAAGTATGAACCCTAGGCCTTGTTTCAACGCATTGCAATACCGTTTGTGCTCACTTTTATCATTAGTTACCTTGCTGTTTTTATATTTTCAGATTACAAAAACCTTTATCTACCATCCATATACC
Source organism: Triticum dicoccoides (assembly GCF_002162155.2). Taxonomy (NCBI): domain Eukaryota; kingdom Viridiplantae; phylum Streptophyta; class Magnoliopsida; order Poales; family Poaceae; genus Triticum; species Triticum dicoccoides. The sequence continues at coordinate 644,841,507 of NC_041386.1, forward strand.
ACTTGTATCACCATCTCTTCGCCGAACTAGTGCAGCTATACAATTTACCATTGTATTGGGTGTGTTGGGGACACAAGAGACTCTTTGTTATTTGGTTGCAGGGTTGATTGAGAGAGACCATCTTCATCGTACGCCTCCTGCGGATTGATAAACCTTAGGTCATCCACTTGAGGGAAATTTTCTATTGTCCTACAAACCTCTGCACTTGGAGGCCCAACAACGTCTACAAGAAGAAGGTTGTGTAGTAGACATCAAGCTCTTTTCTGGCGCCGTTGCCGGGGAGGTTAGCGCTTGAAGGTATATCTTTAGATCTTGTAATCAAATCTTTTTGTTTCTTGTTTTAGCACTAGTTTAGTTTATAAAAGAAAACTATAAAAAAATGGAATTGAGTTTACCTCATACGCTTCATATTTTAATATCTTTCATGAGTATGATGGAAAGGAAAATTTTGCCAAAGTGTTAGAAGAAGAATGCATTAAAATGTTGGCACTAAATCTTTGAATGATGAGCATGATTACAATGTTATTAGTATGAACTCCTTGAATATCCATGATGCTAATGATATGCAAAGCCACAAGCTTGGGGAAGCTATGTTTGATGAATTTTTGTCCCCCATGTTTTGATGAGCAAATTTATTATGATGAAATCATGCCTTATGCTAATTATATTGGTGAAAGTGGATTTGGAGAGGTCATGACTATATTTTCTGATGAATCCACTATTCCGGAAGAGGTTCCAATTGATTATGAGAACAAAGTTGCTATCTATGATGATTATTGTGATGACTTCTATGCTATAAAGAATAATGATATCCATGAAACTTGTCATCCTAATTTTAGTTTTCAATTGGATTATGCCTCACATGATAGTTATTTTGTTGAGTTTGCTCCCACTACTATTCATGAGAAGAAATTTGCTTATGTGGAGAGTAATAAAAATTCTATGCTTGTGCATCATGAAAATAGTGCTTTATGTGATAGTTATATTTTTGAATTCATTCATGATGCTACTGAAAATTATTATGAGGGAGGAATATATGCTTGTAGGAATTGCAATAATATCAAGTTCCCTCTCTATGTGCTTAAAGTTTTAAAGTTATGCTTGTTTTGCTTTCCTATGCAAGTTGATTATTGCTCCCATAAATTGTTTGCTTACAAAATCCCTATGCATAGGAAGAGGGTTAGACTTAAATGTGCTAGTCATATTCTTCATGATGCTCTCTTTATGTTTCAATTCTTATCCTTTATGTGAGCATCATTGAAATCATCATGCCTAGCTAGGGGCGTTAAACGATAGCGCTTATTGGGAGGCAACCCAATTTTATTTTTGTTCCTTGCTTTTTGCTCGTGTTTAGTAATAAATAATTTATTTAGCCTCTGTTATTATTGATTTTTTATGTTTTAATTAGTGTTTGTGCCAAGTAGAACCGTTGGGAAGAGTTGGGGAAAGTCTTTGCGATCATGCTGTAAAAAACAGAATCTTTAGCGCTCACGAGAATTGCTGCCATCTTTTATTGGGGAGTGCTATTTAGTTAATTATTTTTGCAGATGATTAATAGATAAATTCCTCACGTCCAGAAATTTATTTGAGAATTTTATGAGTTCCATAAGTATACGTTCGATCCAGATTACTACAGACTGTTCTGTTTTTGACAGATTCTGTTTTCTATGTGTTGTTTGCTTCTTTTGATGAATCTATGGCTAGTAAAATATTTTATAAACCATAAAGTAGGTTTAACACAAATATAAATAAATAATGAGTTAATTACAGTACCTTGAAGTGGTGTTTTGTTTTGTTTTGCTAACGGAGCTCACGAGTTTTCTACTTTAAGTTTTGTGTTGTGAAGTTTTCAAGTTTTGGGTAAAGATTTGATGGATTATGGAACAAGGAGTGGGAAGAGCCTAAGCTTGTGGATGACCAAGGAACCCCAAGGTAATATTCAAGGACAACCAAAAGCCTAAGCTTGGGGATGCCCCGGAAGGCATCCCCTCTTTCGTCTTTGTTCATCGGTAACTTTACTTGGAGCTATATTTTTATTCACCACATGATATGTGTTTTGCTTGGAGAATCATTTCATTTTATTTTGTTTTGATTGCTGTTTGAATAAAATACCAAGATCTTAAATTCTTAAATGTTAGAGAGTCTTCATATAGTTGCATAATTATTCGACTACTCATTGATCTTCACTTATATCTTCCGGAGTAGTTTGTTGTTGCTCTAGTGCTTCACTTATATCTTTTTAGAGCACGGTGGTGGTTTTATTTTATAGAAATAATTGATCTCTCATGCTTAACTTATATTATTTTGAGAGTCCTAAACAGCATGGTAATTTGCTTTGGTTATGAAGTTAGTCCTAATATGATGGGCATCCAAGAGGGATATAATAAAAACTTTCATATAAAGTGCATTGAATACTAAGAGAAGTTTGATACTTGATAATTGTTTTGAGATATGGAGATTGTGATATTAGAGTCATGATAGTTGAGTAGTTGTGGGAATTTGAGAAATACTTGTGTTGAAGTTTGTGATTCCCGTAGCATGCACGTATGGTGAACCATTATGTGATGAAGTCGGAGCATGATTTATTTATTGATTGTCTTCCTTATGAGTGGCAGTCGGGGATGAGCGATGGTCTTTTCCTACCAACCTATCCCCCTAGGAGCATGCGCGTGGTACTTTGTTTCGATAACTAATAGATTTTTCTAATAAGTATGTGAGTTCTTTATGACTAATGTTGAGTCCATGGATTATACGCACTCTCACCCTTCCACCATTGCTAGCCTCTCTAGTACCGCGCAACTTTCGCCGGTACCATAAACCCACCATATACCTTCCTCAAAACAGCCACCGTACCTACCTATTATGGCATTTCTATAGCCATTCCGAGATATATTGCCATGCAACTTTCCACCCTTCCGTTTATTATGACACGCTCCAGCATTGTCATATTGCTTCGCATGATCATGTAGTTGACATTGTATTTGTGGCAAAGCCACCATTCATAATTCTTCCATACATGTCACTCATGAGTCATTGCACATCCCGATACACCGCCGGAGGCATTCATATAGAGTCATATTTTGTTCTAAGTATCGAGTTGTAATTCTAGAGTTGTAAGTAAATAAAAGTGTGATGATCATCATTATTAGAGCATTGTCCCAGTGAGGAAAGGATGATGGAGACTATGATTCCCCCATAAGTTGGGATGAGACTCCGGACTAAATGAAAAAAAGAGGCCATAAAAAAAGAGAAAAGGCCCAAATAAAAAAGAGGCCATAAAAAAGAGAAAAGGCCCAAATAAAAAAATGAGAGAAAAAGAGAGAAGGGACAATGCTACTATCCTTTTTACCACACTTGTGTTTCAAAGTAGCACCATGATCTTCATAATAGAGAGTCTCCTATGTTATCACTTTCATATACCAGTGGGAATTTTTCATTATATAACTTGGCTTGTATATTCCAATGATGGGCTTCCTCAAAATGCCCTAGGTCTTCGTGAGCAAGCGAGTTGGATGCACACCCACTTAGTTCCTTTTGTTGAGCTTTCATATACTTATAGCTCTAGTGCATCCGTTGCATGGCAATCCCTACTAACTCACATTGATATCTATTGATGGGCATCTCCATAGCCCGTTGATACGCCTAGTTGATGTGAGACTATCTTCTCCCTTTTTGTCTTCTCCACAACCACCCTTCTATTCCACATATAGTGCTATATCCATGGCTCACGCTCATATATTGCGTGAAGATTGAAAAAGTTTGAGAACATCAAAAATATGAAACAATTGCTTGGCTTGTCATCGGGGTTGTGCATGATTTAAATATGTTGTGTGGTGAAGATGGAGCATAGCCAGACTATATGATTTTGTAGGGATAACTTTCTTTGGCCATGTTATTTTGAGAAGACATGATTGCTTTGTTAGTATGCTTGAAGTATTTTTTTTTTTCAATATTAAACTTTTGTCTTGAATCTCATGGATCTGAATATTATTGCCACAATAAAGAGAACTACATGGATAAATATGGTAGGTAGCATTCCACATCAAAAATTCTATTTTTATCATTTACCTACTCGAGGACGAGCAAGAATTAAGCTTGGGGATGCTGATACGTCTCCAACGTATCTATAATTTTTGATTGTTCCATGCTATTATATTATCTGTTTTGGATGTTTACGGGCTTTATTATACACTTTTATATTATTTTTGGGACTAACCTATTAACCTAGAGCCCAGTGCCAGTTTCTGTTTTTCCTTGTTTTAGAGTATCGCAGAAAAGGAAAATTAAACGGAGTCCAATTGACCTAAAACTTCACGGAACTTATTTTTGGAACGGAAGCAATCTAGAAGACTTGGAGTGTACATAAGGGAATCAACGAGGAAGGCACGAGGCAGGGGGGGCGCCCACCCCCTGGGCGCGCCCTCCACCCTCGTGGGTCCCTCGTGGCTCCCTTGATGTATTTCTTCCGCTTATATATATCCATATACCCCAAAAACTTTGGAGAGCACAATAGATCGGGAGTTCTGCCGCCAGAAGCCTCCGTAGCCACCGAAAACCAATCTAGACCTGTTCAGGCACCCTGTCGGAGGGGGGAATCCCTCTCCGGTGGCCATCTTCATCGTCCCGGTGCTCTCCAAGATGAGGAGGGAGTAGTTCTCCCTCAGGGCTGAGGGTATGTACCAGTAGCTATGTGTTTGATCTCTCTCTCTCGTGTTCTTGAGGTGATATGATCTTGATGTATCACGAGCTTTGCTATTATAGTTGGATCTTATGATGTTTTCTTCCCCCTCTACTCTCTTGTAATGGATTGAGTTTTCTCTTTGAAGTTATCTTATCGGATTGAGTCTTTAAGGATTTGAGAACACTTGATGTATGTCTTGCGTGGGATACCCGTGGTGAGAATGGGGTATTCTATTGATCCACTTGATGTATGTTTTGGTGATCAACTTGCGGGTTCCGTGACCTTGGGAATATATGCATAGGGGTTGGCACACGTTTTCGTCTTGACTCTCCGGTAGAAGCTTTGGGGCACTCTTTGAGGTCCTATGTGTTGGTTGAATAGATGAATCTGAGATTGTGTGATGCATATCGTATAATCATACCCATGGATACTTGAGGTGACATTGGAGTATCTAGGTGACATTAGGGTTTCGATTGATTTGTGTCTTAAGGTGTTATTCTAGTACGAACTCTAGGCCTATTTGTGACACTTATAGGAATAGCCCAACGGGTTGATTGGAAAGAATAACTTTGAGGTGGTTTCGTACCCTACCATAATCTCTTCGTTTGTTCTCCGCTATTAGTGACTTTGGAGTGACTCTTTGTTGCATGTTGAGGGATAGTTATGTGATCCAATTATGTTATTATTGTTGAGAGAACTTGCACTAGCGAAAGTATGAACCCTAGGCCTTGTTTCAACGCATTGCAATACCGTTTGTGCTCACTTTTATCATTAGTTACCTTGCTCTTTTATATTTTCAGATTACAAAAACCTTTATCTACCATCCATATACCACTTGTATCACCATCTCTTCGCCAAACTAGTGCACCTATACAATTTACCATTGTATTGGGTGTGTTGGGGACACAAGAGACTCTTTGTTATTTGGTTGCAGGGTTGCTTGAGAGAGACCATCTTCATCCTACGCCTCCTACAGACTGATAAACCTTAGGTCATCCACTTGAGGGAAATTTGCTACTGTCCTACAAACCTCTGCACTTGGAGGCCCAACAACGTCTACAAGAAGAAGGTTGTGTAGTAGACATCAGTCACCATTAAGGAACTCGAAACCCTCGTAACCGAGGAAAAGGAAAAATATGAAATCCTTGAGCGAAAGTCCAATATGAGGAAGCACGAAATGATGAACTATGCTTGAAAATTGGTGCGAACATTGATGTTCATGCTTAAGATCTTGCCTCCTTTAAAAAGGCTAAGGACTCTTGTGAAGAGTTGGTGAATGATAAAAGTAATCTTGTGAAATCTCATGCATCTCTCTCTAAGGATTGTGAGCTTCTATCCGTGTCTCTCAAGACTAAGGAAGAAGAGCTCATCTTTCTTACAAAGAGTTTTGAGATGCTCAAGCTTACTTATCTTGAAACTCTAGCCAAGGCTTACTCTTCTCCTATTATCAATGTTGATGCTTGTACTACTTACTCTAGTAGTTACCTAGCATCTATTCTTGAGGAGAATCGCTTTCTCAAGGCTCAAATCGAGAAAGGTATCATGACATGTGCTCAAGGACAAAGAACCTTAATGAGGTATTGAGCCAACACAATGAGGTGTTTGCCAAAGAGGGGCTCGGGTTTGACCCAAGCACAAGCAAGAAGAAGACGTCTTCTCAAAAGTGCACCACTCCTCTAAAAGAAACATTTGTACGAGAAGGGCACAAGGAGAAAGGTAAGGTTGTTAGTGGGAAGGCCACAAGGGGCATGCCCACTCTCAACAAGCCAAAAGAGTTCATGCCTCCATCCTATGTACTTCGTAAAACAAAGGATGGGGAAGTTTATGCAAAATTTGTTGGACCTCGAAATGCATTCCGGTTCTATGCTATTTGGGTCCCTAAGACCCTTGTGACTAACTTGAGAGGTCCCATTGCAAAATGGGTACCTCTAACCAAGTCATAATTGCGTTGTAGGTTGCTTTCTCTGGTGGAGTAAAAAGGGTGATTGATAGTGGATGTACCAATCATATGACCGGAGATAGCAAATTGCTCTACGACTTCATGGAAGCTATTTGTCACATCCCTAGTTCTGACAATGCCTAGTGCATGCATTAGAGTGTTGCACCATGTTTAAATTTCATTTAAATTTGAAATGGGGATTGTTGAAACCCTAGCACCAAATGAAATTTAACTAGGTTCAATAAAAATATTTTCAATAACCCAGAATGCCCTTTGGAAATGTTCATAATTTCTGTTAAAGGTGAAAACCTCTTCCAAAAATGATGAACATATTTATAGGCTATTCCTGGATTTTTGAATTAAATTATATAGTATTTGCATTTGGGCATTTAATTGCTAATAATATTTTAAATGCTCAAATAATCACAAACTGAAATGTTTACTGTTGGAAATATTCCAAACAGTGGCCACAGTCAGTTGCATGATTTTTGGAAATGCTCTGGCATTTTTAATAAATCCAAACACAATTACAGAAAATAGAAAACAGTAACTAAAATAGAAATAAAAGAGAGGAGAGAAACCATACCTGGCCTCACCCGTGCAGCCCACCAGCCGGCCCAGCTCCCCCCCCCTGGCCGGCCCAGCCCACCCGCGCCTTCCCTGTCGTCTTCCTCCTCGGACAGAAGGACGAGGGCGTGTGCCCGACGCTCGCCGGCACGCGCGCGCGCCACCTCCCCCCTGCTGGCCACCTCCTGCTTCCCCGGACTCCCTCGATGCCCCGGACGAAGCCACGCAGCTGCCCCGCACCGCTCTCACTCTCCCTCGCCCTCCTCTTCTCCCCCTGCTCTCTCTTCCTCTCACCCGAGAACCACCGCCGCCGCCGACGGGCATCACCGTAGCCACTGGCCTCCCCTCGCCTCCCCGACCCGCTTCCGAGCTCCGCCACAACCCCCTCCACCTCCTCGTTGAGCTACGGACCTCCCGGACCTGCTGCAACGCCGCCACCATCGCCGTTTCCATCGCCGGCCGCCGAGGATCTTCATCGTCAATTCACCACCATCGTCGCGTCCCCGAGCCGGCTAACCACCCCTACGGCACCGCTGTGAGCTCCCACGCCTCCCCTCCCTCTTTCCCCCTTCGATCTCGCCCTGTAGCTTCGATTCCACCGGAGCCGCGAGCTCGGCTCCGCCGGTGATGTCGCCGCCGTCGTTGCAGGTCACCAAACTCGCGTCCGAGCACGACCTCGAGCTCGTGGATCTCCCAGGAGCCCGCCCAGCCTCTCAGCTCGCTCGCTCGCTAAGCGTAGCCCCGTGCCCGCGCTGGCCCGAACTCCGGTCGCCACCGCGGACCCCGTTCCGGTGAGCTCGAGCCACCTCAGCCCCTGCCGTTTGCACAAATGGATGTAGACGACTCCCAGCTACGCGTAGCTGCCCTCCGCCGGCCATTTGGTCGCCGGAGGAGGAATTCCGACCCCCTCCGCCGTCTCGGGCTTCACCGGCGACGAGCCGCCGGCGTGTTAGCCTCGGCTGACCAGGGGTTTGACCTCCCCTAGGTCCATGACAGGTGGGCCCGGCCCCTGCTAACTTTGGTTAAGTTAATAACTACTTTTAGTTAAGCCACTGACCCACTGACAGTAGGCCCCACCCCTGGTCAAACCCCAGTCAGCGCTGGGTTTGACCGGGATTAACTCCTGTGACACTGACATATGGGGCCCACAGGTCAGATTTGACCTGGACAACGCCGTTGACTTGCTGACGTCACTGTGAAGTCATGCTGACGCAGTAATTCTTTTCTGGATTTATTATTATTCAGAAAATTCAGAAAATGCCTAAAACTTCTAAAAATCATAGAAAATTAACCGTAACTCCAAATTAAATAATTTATATATGAAAAATTATCAGAAAAATTCAAGGAATCCATCTGTACCATTTTCATGCATGTTAGAACAACTTATAGCTGCTGTTTAGCACAAATCAATTAAATGGCATTTGAATAATCACATATGGAGTTTGAATTTGAATCTTGTATTCAAACCAACTTCATTTAATCTGTTGCTAGTTGCATTAGCCCAAAACACATTCATTTTGCCATGTCATGATCATGCATCATATTGTGCATTGCATTGATTGTGTTCCCTTCCGTGTTGCCGGTATTTGTCCCCTCTCGATAGACGTGATACCGATGATGCGATCGTTGACACTGATGAAGACTCAATGCTATCTTCAGAAGTGCCAGGCAAGCAAAACCCCCTTGTTCATTCCGATACAATCCTACTCTCTCGCTCCTGCTCTCTTTTACTGCATTAGGACAACACCGATTCATCTGTTACTTGCTGCGGTAGCTGAACCCCTTTATCCTCTGCATGACCTGTCATTCCACAGTAAATAGATGAAACCCACTAGCATGAGTAGGAGTTGTTTGAGCCCTGTTGTGCCTACTCATTCATGCTTGTTTGTCATGCCTGCTACTGCTTAGAGTTGAGTCGGGTCTGATTCATCGGGGATGAATCAGAGGTGTGTGAACATGTCCTACGGTGTGTGAGCTAAGCGTGTGAACACGATTTGGTAAAGGTAGCGGTGAGAGGCCATGTAGGAGTACATGGTGGGTTGTCTCATTGCAGCCGTCCTCAGGAACTGAGTTCTGTGTTTGTGATCCATGATTCAGCTACTACCACGCATTGGGCCCGAAACCAATGGACCCTCTCGGCTTCTTAATCACCCTTGTCCTCTATCCAGGAGTTGCAAGTAGTTTCTGGTGTTTGTAGTATGCTGGAGGCCGTGGACAGCGCTGACCGTAGGGGTGGGCTGTGATGTGGTAGGCACGTGGCCGGGTAAACCGGGCGCCCGTTTGGTGTCACGGAACCCTGTTCACATCGTTTAGGGCTGTGAGCGAAACTCCGGCCGGATCTCCTCATGGATGGAACCCGAATAGGCGATAAACCTGGACTAGAGACTTGAGTGTTTAGGCAGGCCGTGGCCGACACCCACGTTGGGCTTCCGCTTGAAGGTTGCCGAGTACATGTCGTGTAAACGGCGGTAAGTGGTGAGAGCGTGTGTGAAGGAGTACACCCCTGCAGGGTTAATATCATCTATTCGAATAGCCGTGTCCGCGGTAAAGGACTTCTGGGTTGCTTATATCAGTTCATAGACAAGTGAAAGTGGATACTTTAAAATGCGCAAGATAAGCGTGAGTGCTATGGATGGCGTTCTCGTAGGGAGACGGGAGCGGATCCATAGTGGTGTATTGATATGGTGAATATGTGGACTCGTGTGCGCCACCTCAAAAGAGTTGCTTGCAGTCGTAGTTTAGGATAGCCACCGAGTCAAAGCTGGCTTGCTGCAGTCAAACCCCTCCACCCCCTTGTTGATAATGATGCATATGTAGATAGATCTGATGTAAGTCTTGCTGGGTACATTTGTACTCGCGTTTGCCTATTTTATGTTTTGCAGAGAGACTTCGGTCTCACTAGTAGTTTCGCGTGGACTTCGACGTTTAGCTTGTTACCTCAGCTACGATCTTGTGCCCTCGGCAGGATCTGATATATAGTCAGGCTTCTCAGCCTTTTTCATTTATAGATATCTGTACTCAGACATGATAGCTTCCGCTTGTGCTTTGACTTGTATGCTCTGAGTGTTGGGTCATGAGACCTATGTTTGTAATATCTCGCTCCTCGGAGCCTAATGAATAAATACTTGATTTGTAGAGTCATGTTGTGATGCCATGTTGTATTTGCACATATCGAGCATATTGTGTGTATGTTATTGAAATGCTTGGTATGTGTGGGATCTGACCATCTAGTTGTTTATCTTTAGTAGCCTCTCTTACGGGGAAATGTCTCCTAGTGTTTCCACCGAGCCATGGTAGCTTGCTACTGCTCCGGAACACTTAGGCTGGCCGGCATGTGTCCTTCTTCATTCCTGTGTCTGTCCCTTCGGGGAAATGTCACGCGATGAATACCGGAGTCCTGTTAGCCCGCTACAGCCCGGCTCACCGGAGTCCTGCTAGCCCAGTGCTACAGCCTGGATTCACTCGCTGATGACCGACACGTTCGATGCTGGGTCATGGATGCCTGTCCCTGTAAGTCTGTGCCACTTTGGGTTTACGACTAGTCATGTCAGCCCGGGCTCCTTATCATATGGATGCTAGCGACACTATCATATACGTGAGCCAAAAGGCGCAAACGGTCCCGGGCAAAGGTAAGGCGACACCCGTGGGGATACCGTGCGTGAGGCCGCAAAGTGATATGAGGTGTTACCGGCTAGATCGATGTGACATCGAGTCGGGGTCCTGACAGCGTTGGTATCAGAGCTTGACTGCCTGTAGGATTACTAAGCCAAACTGGTCGAAGTTGAGTCTAGAAATTCTTTAGTTATATAAGGGAATTGATTGTGGGATGGAACGTAAGGCTCTTTTTACTCCTTATACCTCATGGCCTTCTGATCTGAGTCATCATCTTCTCTTCTACGGGGATTAAGAACTAGGCTTTCTCTTCTTTCTATCAGGATCACGTGTTACTAATCCGTAGACTTATAAGATTGTTGGATTTAAGCTTGAGTTCAGTTTCTACTACTTCCGTATGTTAATTGTTGATCTCGAAACCTTGATATCGTGCTTCTGAGTGGTTATGCCACCATTTTGTGAATGTCTCAAATCTTTTCTGAGCATTTACAGCCGTTATGCTGTCCGAGTCATCCCAGGTTTCTAAGTAGTCTGATGCATTTGCAAATCCTTTCTTCCCGTTTCAATGTTCCCATGGGCCAGATTAACCACACTAATCAGTGAGTTGAGGTACTCCGTTACCTTGACATATATGTTGGAGATATTATTATGACCCTAGGTGTCTTAGGGGATCATCTAGTAATTTAGCCATGATTTGTGTTCCCAGTGTGATGATTCTGGCCATCATTCTCGAAAGCATCCCGTGATGCTACTTAGTAATAGGTATTCTGTTCCTGGGTTCTTGAACCCGAGATTCACTCTACCTACTTCATGTTGATAGTAATTGCTAGTGCCTTTAGGATATTAGTAACCTTTGTGATAGTCCTCGATGTTCGTGGTATTCCTTTCCTCCAAATACTTTGAACCGCTTATGGCAGATGTTCCTCGCTGATCGAAAGATCACAATCAGAGTGCTCTCGATGGGTTCTCGATTCTACATTGTGACTCTGCCAGTTCTACCTTTCTGCATGGGTTATCCGGAAGAAATATGTGGAATTCGTTCGGCATGCTAAACCATGCATCCACAACTCAGAAAATCGTATGTTCCTTTGAGTTGTCCCTCTTTAGTTGTCTTCTGACCCTCGTCTATCAATTGATAGTCAAGAGTATGCGTGCATTCGTTCGTCGATGCCTATTACCCTTGTGGTCCGCCAGGCCATTCTATTTCTGAATGACTAGGAGAAACAAACTCCAGTACCTCATCCATATTTAGGATTGGGTCAAAGTGTTCCGCAGATCAAGTTACAATTCAGCTTCTGGTCTGCTCTACCTTGAAGTATTACCTTCTTTATGACAGGAATTTCATGAGAATTGCACCACCTTTTGTGAATTCTTGACATAGTGATACTTCTCGCCATCCTTTCTCATTCCTCGGTTCCGTGTTGTTGCAGCTGGAGTGCCGACAAGTGAATCATGGTGTGTGAAATCAATACTCCCAGCAACCTTGTTGCTTGGTAGTTAAAGGATAATAATTTCATTCTTAGTATGTTGGTTTTCGAATCATCCTTCTAAGACTGATCGTGCTACCTAGTCCTTATTTTGGTGCACCCTTCGATTGATGAGTTAGGATCTTGTCAAGTCCTCACTCACTTGATCATATCGTCTTGCCCTCAAAAGCAAGATTGTTCTCGAGCTTAGTAACATACCGGTGGTTCGTGACTTTCCAAATATCTTCTTGGAGGTGTTACCGGGTTGTCACCTGACCGCTATGTTGAGTTCGTGATCAAGTTGGTTTCTTGTGAACCACCTTCTCTCCAAGAATCGGTGTTAGATATCCCTGAGCTAGTTGGATAAGCTAAGCAACAACTTGGAGAATTGGAAGATAAAAGCTTGCCTGACTTAGTTCGTTCCAAAGGGATATTCTTGTGTAGTGTGTGTTGAAGAAAGATGATATCTTCATCGATTGGTCCTTGTGATCAGTTGCTGGATCTATTGTCTTATCAATCCTTTGATTTGAGTGTGGGCTATCATCAAATCAAATCAGTACCAACGATGCTCGTAATGTTGTCTTATTCGTGGTTGATCCCTCGAGCATACACCATTATATCTTTTGGGTCTGACCAATGCTATCACTTGTTCACTTAACTATGGAATTCCTTTTAAAAGGAAACCCAGATGAATTGTTGTTGTGCCCATTGACAACATCCTTGTCTTCTCCATAATTTTGCTGAACATTAAGCTAGTGTTGGAAACTTTTGAAAGCATTTATTCATGCTAGCTCATGAAGCATATGTTTGGGTGAAGGTAGTGACTTCCTTTAATTCATGTGCATCTGATGCAAGTTGCCGCCGTGGATTCGAGAAAGTCAATGTTGCTTCTTTGGAATCATCCCAAATCAGTCATGCATACGTGCGAAAGTATTCTGTGGTTCGGAGACTTGCAACCTCCATTCCATATGTGTTCCGTAGCACCCCAAGCCACTGACTGATTTGTTCGAGAAAAGGAGTTAAGTGTTAATCCATGGTAATGCACAAGACTTCGATACCTCGTTGATGGTTCCCCCCCTCCTGAACTCGGTAGTGTTTTATTATAAGACTACTATGTGGTCATGCTTGTCTGGGACAACGTGTTCACATGTTAGTAGCAGAACCAGCTCATGTTTTGGAGCTTGCTATCGTAGTTCATCTCCCGAGAATCCCGCAACATTATCTCGTCGATTTGTGTTGCAAACTTTCATTTTTCTTTCCAGACTTGATGAGTCTGGGGTATCCTGACACCAACCAGATCTGAATCTCAGGCAGATGTGATGGTTGGAATATTTCCCAAGAATTATAATATTGGTCGCGCGATAACCGGTAAAGTGGATGTCGTGGCCAACACACCCAGCCGGAAGACCTGTTATTATAATATCTTGATTGATGAAGTTGGCCACCTCCCCATAGGGATTCCGTAGGGTTTACCCCCTAGTTGCCCCTATGGATTTTTGTGTTCCCGAAGTCCGACCTTTACTTGATGTTCTAGATACCAGATCATTTCTATGAATGGGTTACACTAGCACATCAAGGAGAACATTAGAAGCGGAGTGCTAAATGTCTCTCGGTCGATCATCCAGATTTTATTTCCTTGGCCCCGCCAAGGGTGAAATCTGAGAAGGTGTTATCTTCCTTTGCATCTGCATCCTCTATCACCATTCATCATGGTAGTAAGTTGTGTTATCGGACCCTTGACACGGATGTTGGTAAAACCTTGATGATTATGGAATTGCTCAAGTTCTTGAGAGCACGCACAAGCGTTAGGTGTTATCGCCGGCACTAACCGGGATTGCTCCTAGTCCCTTCGGTTATGCTATAACCACTCCAACAGTGAATTCACTCTTTATTGTTGGGTTCTTCCCCAGTTACCAGAATCATTCCCAGCATTTGCATTTTGTTCCCAGCTTGCACCGCCAATGTGCCATTCTACCATGGGTCTCTTCCATTTCCGGTGATAAGCAAAATTCATCCATTACGTTGTCTTCAACAAGGTAATCCACATCATCCAAGTCCGAGTATGCCATTCTACCGACCCCCTCCAAACGATCGCTCGAGAATTGCCTTAGGCTGGTTTAAAGAGTTTCAATGATCTCTGAATCAAAAGTAATTCTTTTTGCCACTTAAGGGAATATCTCTAGGAGTCACCTTCCCTAAGGTGTATCGTTATGGTATCATGGCAACTCAACTCCTCGCTACATTGACAATCGATTACCACCTTCTTAAGTGTGGAATTGTTGTCCACCTAGTGAACCTTCGTCATCCGTTTCTTTCCACCCCTCTTGATGTGTATCTCGTGTCTCAACCCGAGAGATGGTCCTATGTCTCATTCCGTGAGTTGTTCGATCTTCAAGAAGATCGACCCTTCTAGAGTCTCCTTCTTCCCTCCATGTCATGTTGACAGGATTTCTCAGAGCAAGACTTCAAGACAAAATGGTGTTCAAACCAACGTTCATTTGAAGTGCACCCTGGATCGTGAAGATTATACTAGTTTGCGTTTCCCCTTCACCTTATCCTACGCTTGAATCTCGAGACGAGATTCTTGTTTAGTGGGGGTGAGTTGTCACATCCCTAGTTCTGACAATGCCTAGTGCATGCATTAGAGTGTTGCACCATGTTTAAATTTCATTTAAATTTGAAATGGGGATTGTTGAAACCCTAGCACCAAATGAAATTTAACTAGGTTCAATAAAAATATTTTCAATAACCCAGAATGCCCTTTGGAAATGTTCATAATTTCTGTTAAAGGTGAAAACCTCTTCCAAAAATGATGAACATATTTATAGGCTATTCCTGGATTTTTGAATTAAATTATATAGTATTTGCATTTGGGCATTTAATTGCTAATAATATTTTAAATGCTCAAATAATCACAAACTGAAATGTTTACTGTTGGAAATATTCCAAACAGCGGCCACAGTCAGTTGCATGATTTTTGGAAATGCTCTGGCATTTTTAATAAATCCAAACACAATTACAGAAAATAGAAAACAGTAACTAAAATAGAAATAAAAGAGAGGAGAGAAACCATACCTGGCCTCACCCGTGCAGCCCACCAGCCGGCCCAGCTCCCCCCCCTGGCCGGCCCAGCCCACCCGCGCCTTCCCTGTCGTCTTCCTCCTCGGACAGAAGGACGAGGGCGTGTGCCCGACGCTCGCCGGCACGCGCGCGCGCCACCTCCCCCCCTGCTGGCCACCTCCTGCTTCCCCGGACTCCCTCGATGCCCCGGACGAAGCCACGCAGCTGCCCCGCACCGCTCTCACTCTCCCTCGCCCTCCTCTTCTCCCCCTGCTCTCTCTTCCTCTCACCCGAGAACCACCGCCGCCGCCGACGGGCATCACCGTAGCCACTGGCCTCCCCTCGCCTCCCCGACCCGCTTCCGAGCTCCGCCACAACCCCCTCCACCTCCTCGTTGAGCTACGGACCTCCCGGACCTGCTGCAACGCCGCCACCATCGCCGTTTCCATCGCCGGCCGCCGAGGATCTTCATCGTCAATTCACCACCATCGCCGCGTCCCCGAGCCGGCTAACCACCCCTACGGCACCGCTGTGAGCTCCCACGCCTCCCCTCCCTCTTTCCCCCTTCGATCTCGCCCTGTAGCTTCGATTCCACCGGAGCCGCGAGCTCGGCTCGGCCGGCGATGTCGCCGCCGTCGTTGCAGGTCACCAAACTCGCGTCCGAGCACGACCTCGAGCTCGTGGATCCCCCAGGAGCCCGCCCAGCCTCTCAGCTCGCTCGCTCGCTAAGCGTAGCCCCGTGCCCGCGCTGGCCCGAACTCCGGTCGCCGCCGCGGACCCCGTTCCGGTGAGCTCGAGCCACCTCAGCCCCTGCCGTTTGCACAAATGGATGCGGACGACTCCCAGCTACGCGTAGCTGCCCTCCGCCGGCCATTTGGTCGCCGGAGGAGGAATTCCGACCCCCTCCGCCGTCTCGGGCTTCACCGGCGACGAGCCGCCGGCGTGTTAGCCTCGGCTGACCAGGGGTTTGACCTCCCCTAGGTCCATGACAGGTGGGCCCGGCCCCTGCTAACTTTGGTTAAGTTAATACCTACTTTTAGTTAAGCCACTGACCCACTGACAGTAGGCCCCACCCCTGGTCAAACCCCAGTCAGCGCTGGGTTTGACCGGGATTAACTCCTGTGACACTGACATATGGGGCCCACAGGTCAGATTTGACCTGGACAACGCCGTTGACTTGCTGACGTCACTGTGAAGTCATGCTGACGCAGTAATTCTTTTCTGGATTTATTATTATTCAGAAAATTCAGAAAATGCCTAAAACTTCTAAAAATCATAGAAAATTAACCGTAACTCCAAATTAAATAATTTATATATGAAAAATTATCAGAAAAATTCAAGGAATCCATCTGTACCATTTTCATGCATGTTAGAACAACTTATAGCTGCTGTTTAGCACAAATCAATTAAATGGCATTTGAATAATCACATATGGAGTTTGAATTTGAATCTTGTATTCAAACCAACTTCATTTAATCTGTTGCTAGTTGCATTAGCCCAAAACACATTCATTTTGCCATGTCATGATCATGCATCATATTGTGCATTGCATTGATTGTGTTCCCTTCCGTGTTGCCGGTATTTGTCCCCTCTCGATAGACGTGATACCGATGATGCGATCGTTGACACTGATGAAGACTCAATGCTATCTTCAGAAGTGCCAGGCAAGCAAAACCCCCTTGTTCATTCCGATACAATCCTACTCTCTCGCTCCTGCTCTCTTTTACTGCATTAGGACAACACCGATTCATCTGTTACTTGCTGCGGTAGCTGAACCCCTTTATCCTCTGCATGACCTGTCATTCCACAGTAAATAGATGAAACCCACTAGCATGAGTAGGAGTTGTTTGAGCCCTGTTGTGCCTACTCATTCATGCTTGTTTGTCATGCCTGCTACTGCTTAGAGTTGAGTCGGGTCTGATTCATCGGGGATGAATCAGAGGTGTGTGAACATGTCCTACGGTGTGTGAGCTAAGCGTGTGAACACGATTTGGTAAAGGTAGCGGTGAGAGGCCATGTAGGAGTACATGGTGGGTTGTCTCATTGCAGCCGTCCTCAGGAACTGAGTTCTGTGTTTGTGATCCATGATTCAGCTACTACCATACATTGGGCCCTGAAATATGACCCCGCTCGACTTCTTATTCACCCTTGTCCTCTGTCCAGGAGTTGCAAGTAGTTTCTGGTGTTTGTAGTATGCTGGAGGCCGTGGACAGCGCTGACCGTAGGGGTGGGCTGTGATGCGGTAGGCACGTGGCCGGGTATACCGGGCGCCCGTTTGGTGTCACGGAACCCTGTTCGCATCGTTTGGGGCTGTGAGCGAAACTCCGGCCGGATCTCCTCATGGATGGAACCCGAATAGGCGATAAACCTGGACTAGAGACTTGAGTGTTTAGGTAGGTCGTGGTCTACACCCACGTCGGCTTTCGCTTGAAGTCTGCCGAGCACATGTCGTGTGCAGACGCTAAGTGGTGGAAACATGTATGAAGAAGTACACCCCTGCAGGGTTAACATCATCTATTCGAATAGCCGTGTCCGCGGAAAAGGACTTCTGGGTTGCTTATATCAGTTCATAGACAAGTGAAAGTGGATACTCTAAAATACGCAAGATAAGCGTGAGTGCTATGGATGGCGTTCTCGTAGGGAGACGGGAGCGGTTCCATAGTGGTGTATTGATATGGTGAATATGTGGACTCGTGTGCGCCACCTCAAAAGAGTTACTTGCAGTCGTAGTTCAGGATAGCCACCGAGTCAAAGCTGGCTTGCTGCAGTTAAACCCCACCATCCCTTTGTTGAAAATGATGCATATGTAGTTAATTCTGATGTAAGTCTTGCTGGGTACATTTGTACTCACTTTTGCCTATTTTATGTTTTTGCAGATAGACTTCAGTCTCACTAGTAGTTCCACGTGGACTTCGACGTTTAGCTTGTTACCTCAGCTACGATCTTGTGCCCTCGGCAGGATTTGGTAGATAGTCAGGCTTCTCAGCCTTTTTCATTTATAGATGTCTGTACCCAGACATGATAGCTTCCGCTTGTGCTTTGACTTGTATGCTCTGATTGTTGGGTCGTGAGACCCATGTTTGTAATATCTCGCTCCTCGGAGCCTATTGATTAAAATACTTGAGTTGTAGAGTCATGTTGTGATGCCATGTTGTATTTGCACATATCGAGCATATTGTGTGTATGTTATTGAAATGCTTGGTATGTGTGGGATCTGACAATCTAGTTGTTTATCCTTGGTAGCCTCTCTTACCGGGAAATGTCTCCTAGTGTTTCCACCGAGCCATGGTAGTTTGCTACTGCTCCGGGACACTTAGGCTGGCCGGCATGTGTCCTTCTTCGTTCCTGTGTCTGTCCCTTCGGGGAAATGTCACGCGATGAATACCGGAGTCCTGTTAGCCCGCTACAGCCCGGTTCACCGGAGTCCTGCTAGCCCAGTGCTACAGCCTGGATTCACTCGCTGATGACCGACACGTTCGATGCTGGGTCATGGATGCCTGTCCCTGTAAGTCTGTGCCACTTTGGGTTTACGACTAGCCATGTCAGCCCGGGCTCCTTATCATATGGATGCTAGCGACACTGTCATATACGTGTGCCAAAAGGCGCAAACGGTCCCAGGCAAAGGTAATGCGACACCCGTGGGGATACCGTGCGTGAGGCCGCAAAGTGATATGAGGTGTTACATGCTAGATCGATGTGGCATTGAGTCGGGGTCCTGACACTATTCAACCATTTATTAGCATTATGTTTGCTGGAGGATCAAAAGGACAGGTAATCGGGTTGGGCAAGGTGGCTATCACAAATGACATGTCTCTTACAAATGTCATGCTTGTCCAATCCCTTAAATATCATTTGATTTCTGTTTGCCAATTGGCTTCTATTGGTTATGTACACTCTTTGGACTAACGGATATGAAAGTCTTTAAGAGAGATACTCTCGAAGTGGCCTTTGTTGGAGAGTTGGATGGCAACCTTTACACGGTTGATTTCTCCAAAAATAGCACATTCCATGCAACTTGTCTAATGGCCAAGGCCGAGAAGTGGTGGCTATGGCATCGCCGACTAGCCCATGTCGGCATGAGAAATCTTCAAGATCTCTTAAAGGGTAATCACATCCTTGGACTAACCAATGTCTCTTTTGAGAAAGATCGTGTGTGTAGTGCATGAATAGCTGGGAAGCAACATCAATCAAAACACCCACCCAAGAATATCGTGTCTACTTCAAGGCCTTTGGAGCTCCTTCATGTGGATGTTTTTGGGCCTCCTTCATGGGATAGTCTTGGTGGGAAAAGTATGGGCTTGTCATTGTTGATGATTACTCAAGATATACATGGGTGTTCTTCCTCAAGTCCAAGGACAAGACGAAGATCACCTTCATTGATTTTGCCAAGAAAGCACAACTCAAGTTTGACAAAGAAATCCTGGCAATAAGAAGTGATAATGGCTCTGAGTTCAAGAACTACACCTTGGAAGAATTTCTTAGTGATGAAGGGATTGAGCATCAATATTCAGCTCCATACACTCCTCAACAAAATGGTGTAGCCGAAAGGAAGAACCGTACACTTGTGGAGATGGCAAGGTCCATGTTGGATGAATACAAGTCGCCACATAGTTTTTGGGCCGAGGCTGTCAACACTGCATGCCATGCATCAAACCGGCTCTTCCTCCACACTATATTGGAAAAAGACTCCATATGAGCTCCTAACTAGGAACAAG
The DNA here is from genome assembly GCF_002162155.2 of Triticum dicoccoides. NCBI lineage: Eukaryota > Viridiplantae > Streptophyta > Magnoliopsida > Poales > Poaceae > Triticum > Triticum dicoccoides. The sequence goes on from NC_041386.1 coordinate 644,861,547, forward strand.
CCGAATGTCAAGTACTTTCATGTATTTGGGTGCAAATGTTTCATCCTCAACAAAAGAGAATGGTTAGGAAAATTTCAATCCAAAACAATTGAGGGCATGTTTGTTGGTTATGGATCAAACTCTCACGCCTATAGAGTCTACAACAAATCCAATGGATGTGTTGTAGAAACTTGTGATGTGGTGTTTGATGAATTTAATGGCTCCCATGGGAGCAAGTTGATCTAAGTGATGTAGATGAAGAAGATTCTTCTCAAGATATTTCGACCATGGGTGTTGGTGCACTTCTTCCAATGGAACAAGAACCTCATGATGATGATGAAGAAGATGGAAGCTTCACACATCATCAAACTACTGCAACACCCATACCACCACAAGCTCCTATTGCTCAACAAATGCCCTTAGTTCAAGTACAAGAAGATGATCAAGTCCCCCTTCATGATAATTTTCAAGAACAAGATCATCATCAAGGGCCAGAACAAGAAAGTGCAATCATTGATGATGAACCACAACAAATGCAATATGAAGAAGAAGATCTTCCGCCACACATTAATGATCCATATGTTGAGGATGTGGATGATGGTCATGAAGTTGAACCTCGCGAAACCCTAACCTCCAGCATACCCCGAGTGGCCGGTCGTGTTGATGTTGATAAAATTCTTACCGGCATATCGGAAGGTAGAGTCACTCGTAAACAATTGACAAACTTTTGTGCTCACTTCTTGTTTGTTTCTAGTGTTGAGCCACTCAAGGTACAAGATACATTGATGGACAATGATTGGCTCATTTCTATGGAATAAGAGTTGAACAGTTTTGAGCTCAACCAAGTGTGGTCATTAGTCGAGAGACCAACTATGGAACACAATGTCATTGGAACAAAATGGATTTTCAAGAACAAGCAAGATGAGAATGGTATAATCATCCGCAACAAAGGAAAGGTTAGTGGCACAAGGGTACTCACAAGTTGAAGTTTTGGACTTTGGTGAGACCTTTGCTCCCGTTGCCCGTCTTGAATCTATTCGCATCTTACTTGCCTATGCTGCTTTCAATGGTTTTACATTACATCAAATGGATTTGAAGAGTGCTTTCCTTAACGGTCCTCTACAAGAAGAAGTATATGTATCACAACCACCCGGGGGTTCGTTGATCCCGATCACAAAGACTATGTGTATAAACTTCATAAGGCTTTGTATGGCCTCAAACAAGCACCCCGTGCTTGGTATGATCATCTTAAGAAGTTTCTACTCGATGATGGTTTTGTGAGAGGGGTGATCGATCCCACTCTTTTTACTAAGAGGGACAAGGGTGATTTGATCCTATGCCAAATCTATGTATACGACATCATTTTTGGTTCTCCTAACATACATTTGTGCAAGAGTTTGCGGTCTCCATGACCAAGAATTTTGAAATGTCACTCAATACGAACTTGAAGTTCTTTCTCGGATTCCAAATTCAACAATTTCAAGAAGGAATTTTCTTGTCTCAAGCAAAATACCTCAACGATATTCTAGAGAAGTTTGGCATGTCTGATGCTAGTCCATGTAAGACACCCATGCCAACAAAAAATGTACTCACAGAGGACACAAACGGTATCCCCTTCGACCCATCTATTTACCGCTCTATGATTGGTTCATTGCTTTATCTTTGTGCATCTAGACCAGACATCATGTTCAGTGTATGCATGTGTGCTAGATTTCAAGCTTCCCCTAGGGAAAGTCATCATAAGGCGGTTAAGAATATTCTTAGATACCTTGTTCACACCCCAAAGTTGGGTCTATGGTACCCCAATGATGCTAAGTTTGATCTCATTGTGTACACGGATGCAGATTGGGCTGGAGACAAAGTGGATCGTAAGTCCACCTCCGATGCATGTTTCTTGGACGCTCCTTGGTAAGTTAGTCCTTGAAGAAAAAAAATTGTGTTGCCCTCTCCACCGTCGAAGCCGAATACATTGCAACCGCCAGTTGTGCAACTCAATTGCTATGGATGAGGCAAATTTTGAAGGATTACGGTATCACCTATAGACATGTGCCTCTTCTATGTGATAATGAAAGTGCCATCAATATTGCTGAGAACCCCAAAGATCATACTCGCACCAAGCACATTGATATTAGGTATCATTTCTTGAGAGATCATGTGGAAAAGGTGATATTGCACATGTTGGTACAGATATGCAACTTGCAGACATTTTCACCAAGCCATTGGATGAAGCAAGGTTCTGTCAACTTAGGCGTGAACTTGGTATCTTGGAGCTTGACAACATTATGTGAAATATAGTACCCATGCATGCATTTTCGTCATGTCCTGTCTTGATGTAGGCATATATTTAGGGGGGGGGGACTTCAATCCATGAATCCTCTTCCCCCTATGTAATGCGCAAATAAAACCAACACTCTCAAAGTCACTATCACACTTATTTTGTGTCCATAGTACTTTAAAATGATGGAGTAGTAAGCTTGGTTCCAAGTTCAAATCTTTGGTATACCAAGTTATGTATACTCAAACATGGTGGCTTAGGTTAAAACTCTTCTTAGTTGATTATGCGGGTTTGTGCTATGTCTTGGGTACAGCTATTGCTCACACTTATATATATATATATATATATATATATATATATATATATATATATATATATATATATATATATATATATCACATCATTACCACTTCAATCATCAATTCTGGCCATCTGCACTCAGGCAGGCCGGATCATCCGGATGTCCGGGTTGCTCTGTTGCATTATGCCCGGATATCCGGGCCTATCTCCAGTCATCCGGACCTGGCCGGCTGATCCGGGCATCCTTCCGGTCGTCCTGATGGGTCCACGCCCTAACTTATCGGGTCGGGAGGGAGCAGAGGGTTATAACTCTGTCTTTCTCCCACACTGCCCCCATCCACTCGCCCCCGCCGTCGGTGGCTGCTCGTGGCCGACCCTGCTAGTCCAGTCGGCCAACTGCCCCGATTTTTCCCCCACACGCTACCTCCTCCTCAATCTACTCCCTCCTCGCGTGACTTCTGTCGGGGCCGATTGGGTCTTCCCCAATCTCGTCTCCTCTGTCTCCAATTCCGTCATGGTTGTCGAACATGGAGGTGGTGGCCAGAGCTTCAAGAAGACATCCACAGGCCCCTCTCGTGGTACTCCATATGCTCCTCTCCTCTATTTCTCCGTTTATCCATCTAGGTTTAGTCATTCACCTTGTTGGCACTCTCTCTCCTATGTGTTGTGACGCCCCGAGACCGATGTGCCAGGTGTCTTCCAGTTATTCGCTGTTGTTTGCCTTGTCATTGCTTGCGTGTCATGCATTGCATATCATGTCATCATGTGCATTTCATTTGCATACATGTTCGTCTCATGCATCCGAGCATTTTCCCCGTTGTCCGTTTTGCATTCCGGTGCTTCTATGTCACCTGGTGTCCCTTTCTACCTCTTTTCGTGTGTGGGTGTTAAACGTTTTCGGATTGGACCGATACTTGTCATGCGGCCTTGGTTTACTACCGGTAGACCGCTGTCAAGTTTCATACCATTTGGACTTCGTTTGATACTCCAACGGTTAACCGAGGGACCGAAAAGGCCTCGTGTGTTGCAGCCCAACACCCTTCCAAGTGGCCCAAAACCCACATAAACACCCTCCATCATCTCGGTCGTTCGATCACGATCGCGTGGCCGAAAACCTCACCTCATTTGGAGCTTCCTAGCTCCCTCTACCTCTATAAATAGACCCCTTCATTTTCGTTTTCGGATCTTTTCCCCGAAACCCTAGCCTTCCTCTACCTCGCGCCCAGAAAAAAAAAACCCGCACCGCCCGACATGTCCGCGCCACCCTCCACAGCCAACCACGTGTTGCCACATCACCACCGCCGACCCCTCTCTCTTTCCTCCGTGCCGCCGGCCCGCGGAGCCCATCTGGGGCCCGCGCGAGCCCGGATCTCGCCGCCGCCAGGGCTCCCGCATCGACCCCGTGCGTCGCTCGTCTATGCCCTCGACGCCTCGCCGCCCGCAACCGCTCACCGGACTCCTCGCCGCCAGGACCCCAACCCCGCCGTGGAGCCGCGCCTGCCCGAGCTCCGTCCATCGCCGGAATGGGTACCCGACCTCGTCCTGCACCGGATCTGATGGATCCCAGCCTCCCTTGACCTCCCCTGCCTCGCCGTCACCGGAGTTCAAGCCCCGCCGCCGCCTTGTCTTCGTCCCGCTCGGGAGCGGGGACGAGCGCCCGCTCATGGGCCGCCTCCCCCCTCGCGCACGTGGACCCCGTCCTGGGCCACATCAGCCGTTGGCCCAGCAGCACCGGCATGTTCCCTCTCCAGCGTCCTGGGCCTTGGCCCATGGTGATCCTCTCCTATTCCCCGCCCGTGCGAAGAATAGATATCCAACGCTCATCCTGTTTTTTTTTTCTCAAAATGGCTAAGTCCCAGATCTGCATATTTTCATGCCACATTCATCGCATCATAACTCTGCAACCGTTGCTCCGATTCGTGCGTGTAGCATATCAAAATGTTCCTCTCAATGAGTACATCATTTCATCTCATTGCATCATTTTCATTTGAGCTCATCTTGATGCACAAAATGCTGTTGGAATAGGGCTATGTGATGATTATGTCAGATCTGTTTCAGCAAATGGCCTTTTGTCATTTTTGCCATGATTAATGTGTGTATGCTATGATCCTGAGCTCTACATGTGTTGTGTTATATGCCATGCCATCTTTACATGGGTGTATGTCATGTATTTTTTGTGATCTTTGTGGTGACTAGCACAAGCATGCAAAGTAGCTTACTCGATGATGCTGATTTCAAGGACTTAGAATTTCACTAAGTCCTTACCCTGTCATTATTTTATGCCATATGTTCATGTTGTTTCCTAGTGATCTGTGCCTCTTTTGAGCATGATCATTAAGGATGTTTTGTAGATATTGTGGTGCTCTATCCATCCATGTCTTTGTTTGCAATTATGGAGCACCCTAGCTTGAGTCAATCGAGCTCTACTTTTACTATAAAATGTTCCTGGCAGATTGTTGACATGTTTAGTGATTTTGCCGAGGATGTTGCTATTGATACGTGCATGATTTGTTGTTGTTCTTGCCATGTATAGCTTCTATGCCATGTCTTCTTGATGGTTGTATGCTTAGATTGTCATGCAATGCTCTGTAGTGAGTGCATCGAGCTCGTAAACATGCCTACTTGTTAATCTGTTTTGCATGCTCCAGTTTTTCACTAAGTCTGAATCTATTTATGTTTTTGCTATGTTCACATGCTTGCAATTGTATTGTCTGATCCCTTTTGGCTCATGGTCACTAAGGGACTTTTGTTATATGCTTAGAGTACCTTCATGCCATGCCTTGCTTTGCCATGATATGTTCCTGTAGCATATAGTTATCATGCTCTAAACTTTGCTTTCTGATGATAAATTTCTGACATGCTGTTAATTTCACTAAGTCTGAAACCTGTTATCATTTGCATTTTTGCCATGCTTGTTTGAACCTGTTAATGAGTGATTTAGCCGTAGCTCAGCGTTCTTCTTTTGTCAAGCATTTTGAGTGGATCCCTGCCATGTATTTTGTTGCCATGTCTAAGTGTTGTAGCATATTTATCTTGATGCATTTAGATGGTCTCGTGCTGATTATCGCAGACCGATGCCATATTTGTTTTGCTTGCCATTTCCAAACCGTGCATCCGATTCCGGTGATCTTTATATCGATTTCAACCGAAATCACCCCACCTTTCCAGTGGAACTCTTGGATTTCCAAGTTGAGGCCAGGTCCAATCATTCCTTTGCAAATCATGCACATGCATGACATATCGCATCCCGCATATCATACCATGTTCGTGTGTTGGTTGTTTACTATGTTGTGTGCTTCTTTCCGGTGTTGCTTCTTCGGGTTGGTTTCCGATAATGTCGCGTTTGTGAGGACCCATTCGACTACGCCCATTTGTCTTCTTCATGGACTCGTTCTTCTTCCTTGTGGGATTTCAGGCAAGATGACCATACCCTCGAAATCACTTCTATCTTTGCTTGCTAGTTGCTCGCTCTTTTGCTATGCCTATGCCGCGATACCTACCACTTGCTTATCATGCCTCCCATATTGCTAAGCCAAGCCTCTAACCCACCTTTTCCTAGCAAACCGTTGTTTGGCTATGTTACTGCTTTGCTCAGCCCCTCTTATAGTGTTGTTAGTTGCAGGTGAAGATCGGAGCTTGTTCCATGTTTGGGACATGGATATTTTTGTTGGGATATCACAATATCTCTTATTTAATTAATGCATCTATATACTTGGTAAAGGGTGGAAGGCTCGGCCTTATGCCTGGTGTTTTGTTCCACTCTTGCCGCCCTAGTTTCCGTCATATCGGTGTTATGTTCCTAGATTTTGCGTTCCTTACACGGTTGGGTTATAATGGGAACCCCTTGACAGTTCGCCTTGAATAAAACTCCTCCAGCAATGCCCAACATTGGTTTTACCATTCGCCTCCTAGCCTTTTATTTCCCTTGGGTTCTGCAGACTCAAGGGTCATCTTTATTTAAACCCCCCTGGGCTAGTGCTCCTTTGAGTGTTGGTCCGACCGAGTAGACTGTGGGGCCACCTCGGGGCAACTTGAGGGTTGGTTTTACTCGTAGGATGTCTCATCTAAGTGTGCCCTGAGAACGAGATATGTGCAGCTCCTATCGGGATTTGTCGGCACATTCGGGCGGTGTTGCTGGACTTTTTTTACCATTGTCGAGGATGTCTTGTAACCGGGATGCCGAGTCTGATCGGATTGTCTTGGGAGAAGGAATATCCTTCATTGACCGTGATAGCTTGTGATGGGCTAAGTTGGGACACCCCTGTAGGGATTGAACTTTCGAAAGTCGTGCCCGCGGTTATGGGCAGATGGGAATTTGTTAATGTCGGGTTATAGAGAACCTGAAGTTGAACTTAATTAAAATGCACCAATCGCCTGTGTAACCATGATGGTCTCTTTCAGCAGAGTCCGGGAAGTGAACACGGTGTTGGAGTAATGTTTGACATAGGTTGTTCTAGGATCACTTCTTGATCATAGTTTCTCGACCGTGCTTTGCCTTCTTCTCGCTCTCATTTGCGTATGTTAGCCACCATATATGCTAGTCGCTTGCTGCAGCTCCACCTCATACCTTTTACCCTTCCTATAAGCTTAAATAGTCTTGATCGCGAGGATATGAGATTGCTGAGTCCCCGTGACTCACAGACACTTCCAAAACTAGCTTGCAGGTGCCGTTGAATCGTGCAGATGACGCAACCAAGCTCAAGGAGGAGCTCTACGAAGATCTTGTCCTTTGAGTTGTTCCGTTTCCAGTTGATCAGTAGTGGAGCCCAGTTGGGGTCGATCGGGGATCTGTGCTAGCATTTGGGGTAGTCTTCTTTTATTTTGGTTCCGTAGTCGGACCTTGAGTGTATCTGGATGATGTAATGCTTTATTCATGTAATTGTGTGAAGTGGCGATTGTAAGCCAACTATGTATCTCTTTCCTTATGTATTACATGGGTTGTGTGAGGATTACCTCACTTGCGACATTGCTTTCAATGCGGTTATGCCTCTAAGTCGTGCTTCGACACGTGGGAGATATAGCCGCATCGAGGATGTTACATGTGTGTACGCAGACGCACGTCATCAAGCATCGATGGACTCCGAGGATGTTGCTCGTCCACTCAAGAAGGCGTCGGGTCGTGCTCGTCCATCCAATGCTGGGCAGGACGACCCTGACTACGAGGCTGAACTCCATGAGGAAGAGCTCGTGCCTGTTCGCTCCATGACCAAGTCGAAGAAGAAGAAAGATGTCGCTGCCTCAAGCTCGGCAACTACTGGTCTTGTTCTGTCCATGGCCAACCCCACCAACTGTGGCTGTCATTTTGTCAATTATCAGCCCATGGACCCATCTGAGCATGCTGCTTTAAGGAGTGATGTCAACCAATTTGCTGCTCCTGCAAATGCCACCGACCCTTGTTTTCGCACATTGGTTCAACAAGACATCTATCAATCCATCATTGCTCATCTTGGTTTCTCTCCTCAGCATCATGTGAACTTGGGTTTCATTGAGAACAATCCTTCCAAGTTCAAAGGTGTGTTGGAGAAGATTGATGGCATGGGGCTACGTCATGCTATGTCTCTTCATTGTGATTGGAATGAGGCTGCCATTCGGCAATTCTATACCATGTGTTTCTTCCATCCATACCGCTCTATCACTTGGATGACTCACCACTCTCAGTTCACTGTCACCTTCAAGGAGTTTGCTACTACTTTGGGCATGTCTGGATCTGAGGCCTCTCTGTTATGGATCCATGAGGTGAACCCCAAGTTTGAGGCCATGCCCATCAATGCATGTGGCTGTCTCGTCATGCCTACCACTCAGCTATCCGTAGATCAGCAACACAAGGAGCTTAATGATATCTCGTATCTTTCGTCCCAAATACCGGTGGTTCTTCCAGTGTATCCTCAACTCCATTGCTCCCAAGAAAGGGGATCGTGGAATGGTTCGGTCCTATAGCACTTATTTGATGTACTACTCTAGGAATGCTCCCGCCCGTCCCATTGACATGGAAGATTTTCTTTGGAACGAGATTCGCATGGCTAGTTGTCTGAAGGTTCGTACACTTCACTATGCTCCTTTCATTCAGATAGTCATCGACTCGGTCTATCCTTGTCCCATTGCCAAGACATCCACACACTCCATGTGGATTCCGCATGATGAGTCTTCCAGAGGGAAGGCTCTTGCTCTTTCTTGTGTCGAGAGCTCTTCTCGTCACACTAAACCTTTCATGAAGCCTTTTGACCGCCTGGCTCGCTTTATTGGGAAGCCCCATAAGGCTATCTTTGACACCTGCTGCTACACCGCTACTCACATTGTTACCGAGGAGGTTCGCCGTATCTCTGAGGCGAATGCACCAAGGGCTCGCCTCCGTGCGCGTCCTGGGAGTCCTGTCGAGCCAGATGAGCCTATTCCTGATCGGCTTCCTCTTCCGGATGTCGACTTTCCTTCTGTCGCGGATTTTCCCGAGTTCTTCCTTCTCTCCACATGCTGACCCCTTAGCCGGATCATTCGGACTTGGCCCCGGATCATCTGGGCTTGTCCCCAGATCGTCCGGAGCTAGATCTGGATCATCCGGATAATGCATACAGGGGCCATCGTTTGGCACTGATTATAGCCGGATCATCTGGACCTTGTCCTGGATCGTCCGGGTAATATTGCTCCTTGCATCACAAAACTTTGGTGGATGAAGCCAGATCATTCGGGCGTTCATTTGGATCATCTGGGCTTATGTCCAGATCATCCGGGCTGTCCTCCGGACTGTCCAGCCTCCACACAACTCTGCTGCTACCACTTACATCCGGGTCTATAGCCAGATCATTCGGACGCTGTCCAGATCATCCGGATGGTCCTCCAGATCATCCGGGCAAGTCAACCTCTGCTCAAAACGGCTCCAATCTGTTGTGGGTATAAATAGCTCCTTACCTCTTTGAGATAAGATTGAACACTCCACTTCCAACACACCCCAAGAACACCTGTGCTCCCTCTCTTTTGCTCACCCACGAAATCTTAGATCCCGGTTTGATTCTTGAGAGATTGAAAGAGTTGTTCCAATCAAAATAAAGATCTTCTCCCTCTCCTTGTGACCGAAGCAAATCGTGATTTGAGCAAGTCTTCAGTTTTCTCCCTTGGATCTTGTTACTCTTGGAGGTTGGAGACTCCTAGGCGGTAGGAGTCTTTCGGTGAGGAATCGATCATTGTGATTACCCTCCGGAAAGTTTGTGAGGGTTTGGAGACCACCCCAAGGTCTACCACTAGTGGTTGAGAAATGCCTTCGTGGTGTTGTCTCAAAGGGAGAATAGGGTCAGCCTTCGTGGCATTGGTGTGCCTTCATGGTAACATCCACCTCTCTAACGGTGGTGTAGCTTTCCTCGAAGGAAGTGAACATCGGCATACATCCTTGCCTCTCGGAGTTGCGGTTATTCCAAACCCTAGCTTCCTACTTGTAGTTACTTGTCTCTAAGTCTTTATGTATATCATATTGTGCTTGCTTACTCACCTACTAGTGTTACTTGTTTACCTTGCTTAGCTCTTAGCATCACATTTGCAATTGTTAGGCTCACTTTCATCTTCCGCATTATTGCCTAAAATTGCTAAGTAACAATTAAAATTTGTAATTATACCTATTCACCCCCCTCTAGGTCCATATCGATCCTTTCAACAACGTCGGTTTTGGTCGTCGGGGGCGGTGGTGGCCGGCGCTAGGAGCCAAAGGGGAGGTGTCAGTGAGCGTTGGGGTTTTATTGCGAAGCTATCCTGAATGCCACGAGGGTCGGGTAAGAAGCAGGACGCGACACCCACGCGATTCCAATACCTGCCATACGGGTGCTCTGGCCGCACTCTGAGCACGCATGCAGGGTGCTCGATGGATTGCCCCATCAACCTAAAAAGTTTTCCGAGGCTGAAATTTGGTAGGGTGGTAGTTCATGGCATGGTAAGGGTGATGGACAAGTAGGTTTAGCCATAGGACCACTCATTATTTGTATATTCTGGAGTTGCAAGTTTCTGTCATGCCCACAAGCTGTTGGAGAGAATGACACTGCTATCTAGGAGCCATTGCTGGACATGATAATTGGCAGGATGATGTATCGTTTAATGAAAGTGATGATGGCAAGGTTGATTTAGCAAAAGAAGAAAATTTCTAGTGCAAAATTGAGTGAAATTCAGTTCTGGATCAAAACTACAAGGCTTTATTTGGGCAACTATAAAGATGCAATTGGGGCTGATTTTCTAGACTTAAGGTTTTAGTTTGGAGGACTATAACATGGACAAGTTTCAGAATTTATTGAGCAATGCTTAATGTAGTTGTAGTTAAATGCTCAATTTGGACTGGAGTTGAAAATGGAAGCCGTGCTCAAATTTTTCAAAACACCATGATGGGGTTTTTGCCTAAAAATGATCTACAGGCATCAGATGACCCCTCATAATTTTTGTGAAATTTTAAAAAATGATTTGAAATAGTTTTAGTGCAACAGGAGCATTTCAAAGTCTGAAAATGCTATTAAAAGAATTAGTTTGGGAAAATTTTATTATTAAAATATTTCCTACTGGATTCTAAAAGTTAAATGAAATGATTTAAGAAAACTTTCAAAGCCCACAATACTTTCGAAAAAATTCTACATGGAGGGAAGAAATTTAGAAAACAAAAAGCAGAAAAGGTTCTGAAATGAGAGAAGTGCATTTTTCAACCCTGAACTCTTGCCCTAGTCTAATTTACAACCCCGAACTTCAATACCATCTAAATTACAATCCTCAACTCTCAAAACCGGTCAGGATTCAACCCTTCCCTCCTTGTTGACTGGTTTTGACCAGGGGCGACCAGTTTTGACCAGTCAACGGGTCCAATCAGCATGCCACATCAGAAAAAAATTCAAAATTTCAAGAAAATATAATTAAAAATCTGTAAGATCGAGAAAAAATCTGAAATAAAATTTCCCGGGAAAAAAGTTTGCGAAAAAATTTCAAGAACTTTTTCCTGTAATTTTCGGGAAAAAAATAAAAATAATAAATTTTTTTGGAAATTACTTTTTCTAGAAATTTTAACTTTTTTATTTTACATTTTTAAATATTTTTCTTGGGAATTTGAAATTTTTCCCTGGAGTTTTTTTTATTTTAAGTATTTTTTGGTTTTTCATGGAAATATTGATAATTTTGTTTTTCGGAAATTCGTTTTTTATTTTTCCCTGATTTTTTCCTGGAAATTTGATTTTTTTCTAATTTCTTTTCCTGGATTTTTTTCGATTTTACGGATTTAATTTTTTTTTGCTGACGTGGCATGCTGACTGGACCTGTTGACTGGTCAAAACCGGTCAACAGAGAGGAGAGGGTTGAATCCTAGCCGGTTTTGAGAGTTGGGGTTGTAATTTAGACGGCATTGGAGTTTGGGGTTGTAAATTAGACCAGGCAAGAGTTCGGGGTTGAAATATGCACTTCTTTCTTCTGAAATCAACAAAGGACGAAATACAATTCAAAATTTATCTGTGGCAAAATTTCACATAATAAAAACATGGTTAAAATTTTTGGGTGTTACAGCTGGCGAACGTTCGCCAGCTATGGGGGCCTTTTTTTTTTTGCTAGGTTCCAGAGAGCTTTATCTCTTCTGCTACTACGATTACTATGTATGCCAATGGGCAATGGCAGAACCGGAAACAAAAAATCAGAGGCCATTAGGCACGCCCCCTCCCTGCTGCTGCTGCCGCCTTTAACAGCAATATTCTCTTGTAACAAGAAAAAAGGAGGAGAGCGTCCATCTCAGAATCTCTCCAAACGGACACTCACCCTCATGCACGCAAGCAAGGAACCACCACGTTCAAAATGCCTCCGATCATCCTCGGTTCCTCACATGCATGCATTCTGCGCCCGCCTACAAATAGTAGTACCGAGGTAGCGCCTAGACGCCACACATCACACTCGACCAGTGCATGCAATCATCACCACACGCATACTACATAGTGAAGCAACAGCACTTTGGAACCAATGGATCGTCGCGCTACCTTGGCCGCCCCGAGCATCCGCGTCAAGATCCCCGACCAGCTGCCCACGCTGTTCGAGCCGCAGAAGGCCACGCCGTACCCGCGCACCACCCGCTACGGCAGCACCGCCGAGGCCGAGGCTGATGGCGACGCGCCGCCGTCGCCGGAGCACTGCCTCACCGTGCTGGCCCTGCAGCTGGCCGTGCTCGAGAAGGCGGCGACCGGGCTGGGCACGCTGGCCTTCGTCTGGGCCACGGTCGTGCTGCTGGGCGGCTTCGCCATCACGCTGGACCGCACCGACTTCTGGTGCATCACGGGCCTGCTCCTCATCGAGGGCACCCGCATCCTGGGCCGCAGCCACGAGCTGGAGTGGCAGCACCACCAGGCCAGCCAGGCCCGCTCCGCCACCCGCGCCGCCGTCCCCGCCTTCTTCTGGATGCAGCTGCTCTCGGCGACGGCGTGCGTCTCCCTCTCCCTCGTCCGCCTCATCCACCAGCACTACGGCGGCACCGAGGACGCCCGCTCCAACCGTGCCGCAGCGCTCAACATCTTCTACGGCCTCGCGCTCGCCGAGGCGCTGCTGTTCCTTGTCGAGAAGGCGCTATGGGAGTGGAAGGTGGGCCACCGCCGCCTCCTCCAGTGCGTCGCCGACGACTGCAATCTCGCCGGTGCCTACGGCCAGGTCGCCGTACGCCGCTTCTTCTACGACTCCTACTCGCGCTGCCTCAACGGCAGCATCTTGGATGGCCTCCACATGTGCCTCGTCTCCTACGCCGACGACCTCATCACTGCGGGCTCGCACGACGAGCAGAGCCTTGGCGCCGGCATCCTCGTCGCGCTCGCCGAGTCCGACCGCTTCGCCGAAGCCACGCTCCGCAGGATCGGCGTCTCCGCGCCCACCATCGAGCGCCTCATCGAGATGCTCAGCTGGAAGGACTCCTCGGAGCGCGATGTCCGGCGCTCGGCGGCCGTCGTCGTGTCCATGCTCACCGGGAGGAAGCTCGTCGCGCTCCGCATCACCGGCATTCCAGGCGCCATCGAGTCCGTCGCGTCGCTGCTTTACGCCGATCTCGACGAGCTCAACATCCTCGGCCTCTCCATCCTCAATAAGCTGGCGCACGACCACGACAACTGCGACAAGATTGGCAAGACCAGGGGCCTCCTCGAAAAGATCATCTCCTACTCCAGCATCGACCATGCGCTGGCGTCGACCACGCCGAGGGACATGAGGCTCAAGGCGGTCAAGAAGTCGCTCCGCGTGGTCAAGAGGCTGGCCGGCGCAACGGGGGACACCGGGAAGCTGCTCCGACGGGAGCTCACCGAAATCGTCTTCACTGTGAGCAACGTCAGGGAGATCCTGCAGAGGCACGACAAGAAGGTCCAGTCGGAGCTGCACCAGCTGGCCATCGAGATACTCACGAGCCTCGCGATGGACGAGGAGACCAGGGAGATCATCGGCGGGACGGGGGACGTGGTGAGCGTGCTGGTCACCACGTTCTTGCCGGGGGCGTTTGCGAAGGAGTGTCAACAGGCGGACGCTGTCCGGGTGGAGGCCGGCGAGGCGCTCGCAATTCTGGCCCTCGAGAACAAGAAGAACTGCGCGGCGATCATAATGGCTCTTGGCGGAGGGATCGGGCTGCTCGTTGATGCGCTGAATGACCCCCTCGTCGTCGTCGGTGCCGCCAGGATCATGCACAACCTCTGCTCCTACTCCGGCGACGAGTGGCAGCTCCCTCTGAGACGGGTTACCGTCAGTGCCGCCAAGGTGCTGAGGTCCATCACGGTGGAGAAGGGCAAGATCCTCAACATCTTCATCGGGCTCGCGGTGCAGATGCTCCGGTTCATGGAGCCCGGGGAGCTCCGGGGGAGCCTCGACGCAGCGCGCGTGGTGGACACGGTGCTGGCGAGGTCCCTGGTGCAGGTGCTGCGGGAGTACAGCCGCCCGTCCATGGACGTGCCCCGGGCACGACGGTACACCATAGAGCTTGCCATTTCATTGATGCAGTCGGACGCACGCTACGTGGCCCTGTTCGTGGAGCTCGGCATGGAGAGCGAGCTGAGGCGCGTGGCCATGACCACCTCTCAGCTGGAGTGCTTCAACGTCTTCTCTGGCAGCGTCGGGCTCAGCCGCCGCGACACCAGCGTCTGTTCCCTCGTCAAGTCAGCTTTGGAGCTGATGAACAAGGGCTGGAATTAAGACCTGAAACTACCACATATATATACTGCAGATTGCTATGTTGTACTCTTCTTTTTCTACTATGCATTATGATTTGTTACTCATCGTGTATCATCTCTCGCTACTCACACTAGAGTAGTGCATTCTGTAAAAATATAATGTGGCATGTTAAGTGTACAATCAATGTAATATCAATTTAGTTATAATAGACCGCCATAAAAATGTTAATCGTATTAACACAACTAATCATCAACCCATGCCATTGCACGGGCTAGTAAGAAAAGGACGACGATAACTGCCACACGTGTGTCCGTTAAGGGGTCTGCTGCCCACACGTTTTGTGTGGTGTCTAAGAGGACCAGCCCACACGCCTGTGTGGGCAAAACAACTAGCGCCCACACGCCTCTTTTTTTCCTTGCGGTCTCTCTCACATGCCTACGTGTGGGCAAAATGCATAACGCCCGCACGACCTCTCTCAGCCACCTACCTCACGGTCCCGCACGCCCCGCGTGACAGTTACCATGCGTCCCCGCAGTTGCCATGGTCCGGACCCTTTTCAATGTACGTTTAACTGCAGTTGCCATGTCGCTGAAGTACAGTTGTCACGTTGGACAACTAAAGTTGTCATGGTTTCTCAACTGCAATTGTCATCTCAGGTCAAGTGCTAAATGTCGTTTTGGACAACTGCAGTTGTTGCCATGTAGGTCTGGTTTACTATAGTTGCCATAATTTGAAAACTTTAGAGGTTGCCACCTACTAACACTAAGCAGTTGCCATGTATGGTCTGATTTACTACAGTTGTCATGATTTGAAAACTTTTGGAGTTGCCATCTACTAACACTAGGCAGTTACCGTGTAGCACTACAAAGAGACACGACAAAACAACATGTTCAGCTAAAAGAGAGAGTTGCCATCTGCTTACAAGGACACTAGGTCAGTTGCCGTGTACCCTGCAAAACACATGTCAACTGACATGTTCGGGTAAAAAAAAGAGAGTTGCCATCTGCTTATAAGCACACTAAGGCAGTTGTCATGTACACTGCAAAACGCATGGCAACTGGCAGCTTGGGTGTGGGAGAGAAGACGGGCGTGTGGGCGAGATGACAAATGCCCACACACCAGCCCTTGTGCGTGAGTGAAAACTGACGTGTGGGCGAACTGCTAAACGCCCACACACCGGCCCCTCCGTGTGGTGAAACAGACGTGTGGACGACCGGGTGAATGCCCACACACCAGCCCAGTCCTACATGGCACCACAAACATGCCAAGATTCATGCATCCATAAACGGACACAGATCCACACATGTGGGCGAGATGCAAACGCACACACGTGTGGGTGTTAGTGTTTCCGTAAGGAAAACATAGATAGAGAAGGCTCCCCGCTATACAATTCTTTAGCTATTACTTCACTAGTAAAAACCAGAACTTTGGTTGAGGCCAGGATAAGGGCATTAATCCCGGTTCACTTACGAACTGGGACCAAAGGGTGCATCAGTCCCGTTACGTGAGGCCAAGGCGCCGGCCGGGCCTCAGGGGCCATTGGTCCCAGTTTGTCTGACCCCTTTGGTCCAGGTTTCAGACACGAACCCGGACCAATGGGCCTCGCTCCTGGCCCAGCACCTTTAGTCCCGGTTGGTGGTTGGAACCGGGACACCAACCGGGACCAAAGCTCAGTCTTCTGTCCCGGTTCTAGCTACCAATCGGGATTAAAGATATGCCTATATATACCCCTGCCCTTGCCCACTCACTCCTCTGTTTTTTGGAGGGCCGGCGTGTACATGTATGTGTTGCTCTAGCTCTCACCTCCTATGCACATGAGGTGTTCGATGAAATGGCCGAGCCACACTTAAGCTTTCTCCTCTCCAAACTCGACCTCAAAGCTTCATTTCCCTCAAGATTTGTCTAGGTTTGGCGGTCCGTCCTGTCCCGTACCCGTCCTAACTGCCATCGATCGCCCGCGCCGATCTCATTGCCGGCACCACCCTGGTGAGCCTCTTGTTCTTATCTTCTTTGTAAAAGAAAAAAATGCTTACTTGTATGATTTAGATAGATACTTGTATAATTTTCTTACTTTTATTATTGTTTGTTATTATATAGTGCCATGGTTTTGGTATCCGCCCCCGTCGGCCCTCGTCCTGTCTATGATTCGGGTCTGGTATATTATTTTTTATAACTATTTGTTTCATTTGGTGTTTATGACAATTATTTAACAACGTGACATAGATGTTTTTATCTAGGAGGTATGTGAACCAGAAATTTCAACCGACCCTCTTGTCGAGAGGTTAAATTTAGTTGAAAAAACAATTACTTGAAGAAAAAAATGAAAAGAATTGAGGAGGAGAAGATGGAATTGGATTTGCATGTTGCCGATGTCGTCGATGATCACAAGATCAAGATGGATGCAATGCGCTTGAAGATTAGGAAGATTAGAAAATATGCCATTCATACTGAGGCTTGGTATCATTATGCCGTTGGATCAATTGTTACCTTAGTTGCGATTATGATCGCATTTGTTGTTGCATTTAAATGTTTTACGTAGTTTCAATGTATGTTTTAATTAGATGCTCTAGAGAGCTATATGTTGTTCAATGAGAACTACGTATGAACTTTATGTATTTATTTTTTCAGTAAAACATTTGATCACTACTGTACTTTGGTTTTAATGTGATGATGAACTTCTATTAATTTGGTCACTTCTCTATTCATCATGTTCTGTAATGGTTTTTGATACACTTAATTATATAATGCATGCAGATGAACCTGCAATGAACGTACGGTGACCGACGCACCTCTGAGTACATTAAGGGCCTGCATGATTTTCTCAAGTGGCTGAGGCAAACAAGCAGAATGGTTTTATGTATTATCCATGTACTATATGTGGGAATATGAAGGATTACTCTGACTTGAAAACCCTTCATGTCCACTTTCTTGGGTTTCATACCACACTATAATATTTGGACCAAGCACAAAGAAAGAGGGGTTATGATGGAAGACAATGAAGAAGAAGAGGATGATGACAACTATCCCCCCTGAATACGGTGATGCTAAAACGGGGGAAGCTGAAGATCAAGAGGAACCAGACAATGTGCCCAATGATGATCTTCACTGGGTCATTGTCGATGCAAAGAGAGAATTCCAAAGTGAAAGGGAGAAGTTGAAGTTCGATCGCATGTTAGAGGATCACAAAAAAGGGTTGTACCCAAATTGCGAAGATGACAACACAAAGCTCGATAGCACACTGGAATTGCTACAATGGAAGGCATACAATGGTGTATCTGACAACGGATTTGGGAAGCTACTGAAAATAATGAAGAAGAAGCTTCCAAAGGATAACGAATTGCCCGCCGGTATGTACGAAGCAAAGAAGGTTCTATGCCCTCTAGGATTGGAGGCGCAGAAGATACATGCATGCCCTAATGACTGCATCCTCTACCATGGTGCGTATGAGGATTTGAATGCATGCCCGGTATGTGGTGCATTGCGGCATAAGATCAGATGAGATGACCCTAGTGATGTTGAGGGCGAGCGCCCCAGGAAGAGGGTTCCTGCCAAGGTGATGTGGTATGCTCCTATAATACCACAGTTGAAACATCTGTTCAGAAACGAAGAGCATGCCAAGTTGATGTGATGGCACAAAGAGGACCGTAAGAAAGACGGGAAGTTGAGAGCACCCGCTGACGGGTCGAAGTGAATAAAAATCAAGAGAAGGTGGGGGGACTTTGCAGGTGACGCAAGGAACGTATGGTTTGATTTAAGCGTAGATGTCATTAATCCTTTTGGGGAGTAGAGTAGCAATCATAGCACCTGGCCCGTGACTCTATGTAACTATAACCTTCCTCCTTGGTTGTGCATGAAGCGGAAGTTCATTATGATGCCAGTGCTCATCCAAGGCCCTAAGCAACCTACAACGACATTGATGTGTACCTAAGGCCATTAGTTGAAGAACTTTTACAGCTATGGAATGGAAAAGGTTTACGTGTGTGGGATGAGGACAACCAGGAGGAATTTGACCTACATGTGTTGCTGTTTGTAACCATCAATGATTGGCCTGCTCTCAGTAACCTTTCAGGACAGACAAACAAGGGATATCATGCATGCACGCACTGTTTAGATGACACCGAAAGTATATATTTGGACAAATGCATGAAGAATGTGTACCTGGGGCATCGTTGGTTTCTTCCGACCAACCATCAATGTCGAAAGAAAGGCAGGCATTTCAAAGGTGAGGGAGATCATCGGAAAAAGCCCGCACTCCGTACTAGTGATCACATACTTGATATGATCAATGATTTACAAGTAATCTTTGGAAAGGGTCCTGGCGGACTATCTGTTCCAAATGACGCTGAGGGACGCACACCCATGTGGAAGAAGAAATCTATATTTTGGGACCTACCCTATTGG
Organism: Triticum dicoccoides; assembly: GCF_002162155.2. Taxonomy (NCBI): domain Eukaryota; kingdom Viridiplantae; phylum Streptophyta; class Magnoliopsida; order Poales; family Poaceae; genus Triticum; species Triticum dicoccoides. The sequence goes on from NC_041386.1 coordinate 644,880,628, forward strand.
AAAGACCTATAGGTCCGCTCTGCAATCGATGTGATGCATGTGATGAATAATCGTTGCATGAACCTGCTAGGATTCTTGGGCGTGTATGGGAAGACAAAAGATACACCGGAGGCACAGGAGGACTAGCAACGTGTGCACGAAAAAGACGGCATGCATCCAAAGCAGTATGACGAAGGTCCTGCCAGCTACGCTCTTACCAAAGAAGAGAAGGAAATCTTCTTTGAATGCTTGATCAGTATGAAGGTCTCGTCTGGCTTCTCATCCAATATAAAGGGAATAATAAATATCCTAGAGAAAAAGTTCCAGAACCTAAAGTCTCATGACTGCCACGTGATTATGACGCAACTGCTTCCGGTTGCATTGAGGAGGCTTCTACCAAAAAACATTCGATTAGCCATTGTGAAGTTATGCGCATTCCTCAATGCAATCTCTCAGAAGGTAATCGATCCAGAAATCCTACCAAGCTTAAAGAATGATTTGGTGCAATGTATTGTCAGTTTCGAGCTGGTGTTCCCACCATCCTTCTTCAATATCATGACGCATGTCCTAGTTCATCTAGTCGACGAGATTGCCATTCTAGGCCCTGTATTTCCACACAATATGTTCCCCTTTGAGAGGTTCATGGGAGTCTTAAAGAAATATGTTCGTAACCGTGCTAGGCCCGAAGGAAGCATCTCCACAGGCCATCAAACAGAGGTGGTCATTGGATTTTGTGTTGACTTCATTCCTGACCTTAAGCTGATTGGTCTCCCTCAATCGCGGTATGAGGGGAGACTGACTGGAAGAGGCACGCTAGGAGTGGACTCAATAATATGTAGGGACGGGCATTCTTGGTCTCAAGCACACTACATAGTTCTACAGAATTCTACCTTGGTGACCCCGTATGTCAATGCACACAAGAATATTCTACGCTCCAAACACCCGGAGTAGTGTGACGACTGGGTTACATGTGAACACATCAGGACTTTCCGCAGTTGGTTGCAAACACATCTCATGGGTAACACCACTATTGTAGATGAGCTGTACTCGTTGGCCATGGGACCATCTTTGACTATATTGACTTACAAAGGGTACAAGATAAATGGGAGTACATTTCACACGATCGCCCAAGATCAAAAGAGCACCAACCAAAACAGTGGTGTCCGCTTTGATGCAACAACCAAGAGGGGAAAGGACACATATTGTGGTTACATAGTGGACATATGGGAACTTGTCTATGGACATGATTTTAACATCCCTTTGTATTGATGCAAATGGGTCAATCAGTCAGGAGGCGTGGTACAGGTAAACCCACAGTACTGAATGACAACAGTGGATCTGAACAATCTTGGGTACACAGACGAACCAACGATGTGGCACAGGTTTTCTATGTGAAGGACATGCCTACCAAACCGAGAAAAAGAAAATATAAGGAAGCGAATACATCATACGATGAGCCAAAGCGCCACATAGTTCTTTTAGGGAAAAGAGACATCGTGGGAGTGGAGGGCTGAAAATAAGTGATGTGGCTTTGAATGGTTGAAAATTGATGATGTGGCTTTGAATGGTGCATTTTGAACACACAAAAAGTCTGGGGTTAAAATAAGTTCAAAAAATGAAGTCCCTTTGTAATAGATGAGTTTTCGTCCGAAACCCTGATACTTCGAAAGAGATTCCATTTTGTACAGGAAGTGCATCCAGCTTTTTCCGTAACCCTTTCAACCTTTTAGCACATGCTATGTGGGTGAAATGATGATACCATGGCAACTTTCAACCTTTTTAGAGTTCATTTTTAGTGTTTTTCAATTTCAGGGTCATTTAGCTAAAAAATCAGTAAATGCATGAAAAATACAAATGAAGTCAAAAAGGGTTGAAAATTGATGATGTGGCTTTGAATGGTGCATTTTGAACACAGAAAAAGTCTGGAGTTAAAATAAGTTCAAAAAATGAAATCCCTTTGTAACATATCAGTTTTTGTCTGGAACCCTGATACTTTGAAAGAGATTCTCCATTTTGTACACAAAGTGCATCCAGCTTTTGTCGTAACCCTCTCAACTTTTTAGCACATGCTATGTGGGTGAAATGATGATACCATGCCAACTTCCAGAGTTCATTTGTTGTGATTTTCAGTTTTAGGGTCATTTAGCTCAAAGAATGAACTAAAAAGCTTTTATAAAACTCTAATAGCAATAAGAATGAACTAAAAAGAATCAATTAAATATAATATTCTTCAATGGCAAAAAGAATCTACTAAAAAGAATCAAAATAATATTAGCTAAAATGATCGAAGTATTAATTTGTTAAAAAGAATGAACTAAAAAGAATCAAGTAAAATATTAACTAAAAAGAATGAACTAAAAAAATCAACTAAAACATTAACTAAAAAGAATCAAAATAATATTAACTAAAATTATCAAAGTATTTATTTGTTAAAAATAATGAACTAAAAAGAATCAACTGAAATATTAACTAAAAAGAATCAACTAAAACATTAACTAAAAAGAATGAACTAAAAAGAATCAAAATAATATTGACTAAAATTATCAAAGTATTTATTTGTTAAAAAGAATGAACTAAAAAGAATCAACTAAAATAAAATCTTTAATAGAAAACTAAAATAACAAAAAAAGAAATGCCGACAAACTAAGCCACAACGTTGCATAAGACTAGAAATCCAACTACTAGTTGGGCCAGGACGCAGGCCCGTTGTGCAAGTAGGGCCCACAGGGCAGACAGAGGTCGGTTAGGCCCACATGCCTGCTTTAGAGAGGACTCGACGTTGCAGCCATGATGGGGCTTATAAACAGGCCCGAGCGCCCTTCGCTTGGCGAGGTGGGACTAAACATCCAACGCACCGCGGCTGTGACAAGCACAAGCCTTTGGTCCTGGTTGGTGGCTCGAACCAGGACCAATGCCACCCTTTCGTCTCGGTTTGAGCCACCAACCGGGACCAATGCCACCCTTTAGTCCCGGCTAGTGCCACCAACCGGGACCAAAGGTCTCTGCTTCCTGCCCTTTGGGTTGCTAAAATTGACCTTTAGTCCTGGTTGGTGGCACCAACGAGCTACCGGCCAACCATCTCAGCGGCACGAAGATCCTTGCTTCGACGTTATCTGATGTCGCTTGCAGCTATGTTGGTATTTCCCCAAAGAGGAAGGGATGATGCAACACAGCGGCGGTAGGTATTTCCCTCGGATATGAAACCAAGGTTATCGAACCAGTATGAGAACCAATCAACACGACATAAACAGCCTCTGCACACAGATAACAAAATCTCACAACCCGACATGTTAAAGGGGTTGTCAATCCCTTTTGGGTAAGGTGCCAGAAATTGGTGCATGACGGTGAAAAGGTTGTAATAGATTGGATAAATAGATCGCAAATAAAATAAAGTGCAGTAAAGTATTTTTCGGTTTTTGGATTAATAGATCTGAAAATAAATGCAAATAAGTGTAGATCGCAAAGGCAAATAATATGAGAAGAATGACATGGGGGCCGTAGGTTTCACTAGTGGCTTCTCTCGAGAAAAAAATAGCAAAGCAGTGGGTGAACAAATTACTGTTGGGCAATTGATAGAACTTCAAATACTCATGACGATATCCAGGCAATGATCATTATATAGGTATCACGTCCAAGATTAGTAGACCGACTCCTGCCTGCATCTACTACTCTCCACACATCGACCGCTATCCAGCATGCATCTAGTGTATTAAGTTCATGGAGAAACAAAGTAATGCAATAAGAACGATGACATGATGTATACAAGTTCTATCTATGTAGAGATAGAACCCATCATTTTATCCTTAGTATCAACGATACATACGTGTCGTTTCCCTTTCTATCACTGGATCAAGCACCGTAAGATCGAACCCACTACAAAGCACCTCTTCCCATTGCAAGATAAATAGATCAAGTTGGCCAAACAAAACCCAAATATCGGAGAAGAAATACGAGGCTATAAGAGATCATGCATATAAGAGATCAAAGAAACTCAAATACTTACATGGATATAAAAAGATAGATCTGATCATAAACTAAAAGTTCGTTGATCCCAACAAACACACCGCAAAAGAGTTACATCATATGGATCTCCAAGGGACCATTGTATTGAGAATCAAGAGAGAGATGAAGCCATCTAGCTACTAACTACAGACCCGAAGGTCTACAAAGAACTACTCATCCATCATCGGAGAGGCACCAATGGAGGTGGTGAACCCCATCCGAGATGGTGTCTAGATTGGATCTGGTGGTTATGGACTCTGCGGCGGCTGGATGAATATTTTGACGACTCCCCTAGGGTTTCTGGAATATTGGGGTATTTATAGAGCAAAGAGGCAGTCCGGGGGGCACCCGAGGTGGGCATAACCTAGCAGGGCGCGCCCGGGCCTCCTGGCACGCCCTGGTGGGTTGTTCCCCCCTCGGGGCACCCCCTAGGCGCAGCCAGTGCCCGTTATGTTCCTTCTGGCCCATAAAAATTCTATGTAAAGTTTTAGGCATTTGGACTCCGTCTGATATTGATTTTCTGCGATGTAAAAAACATGGAAAAAACAGCAACTGGCACTTAGCACTATATCAATAGGTTAGTACCAAAAAATGATATAAAATGATTAAAAACATCCAAGATTGATAATATAACAGCATGGAACAATAAAAAATTACAGATACGTTGGAGACGTATCAGCATCCCCAAGCTTAACTCCTGCTCGTCCTGGAGTAGGTAAGTGATAAAAACAGAATTTTTGATGTGGAATGCCGCCTAACATGTCATATCATATTTCTTTTCTTTATAGCATGGGCATTTGGAATTTGAGTTGTTCAAAGCAATAGTCTAGTTTTGACATGATAATTTAAATACTCAAGCATATCAACAAGCAACCATGTCTTCTAAAAATATCAATGCTAAAATAAGTTATCCCTAGCCCATCATGCTCAAACGTTGATCAATTCATGAAACACACTCGATTATTAGCTACACCCAATACTTAAGTACGATCATATTGCCTCCTAGTTGGTGCTTTTATGAGGGAAGATGGAGACTCAAATTCAAAAATAAAAATTGCATAAAGTAAAATAAAGGCCCTTCACAGAGGGAAGTAGGGATTTGTAGAGGTGCCAAAGCTCAAAGCAAAAAACTTAGAGATAAAAACATTTTGGGAGGTGTATCCATCCTACCAACAAAAATGACTTAGAGTTCCCAATACTTTCCATGCTTAGATATATCATAGGCGGTTCCCAAACAGAAAATAAAGTTTATTCCTTTTTCCACCATACTTTCACTTTCCATGGCTAACCGTATCCACCGGTGCCCTCCATACCAACACTTTCCAAGGAATTTATTATTTGGCAACATAAACTAAATTCATTCTTTTGCATTTCAGGACTGGGCATCCCTAATGCCTTTGCCTTACTCTCGTGCAATGACAAGTGAATAAACACTCATCGTGAGAATAACACATCTAGCATGGAAAATATTAGCCACCCCTCATCGCTCCGCGAGCGAAAGAAATACACAAAATAGAAGTTTATTTTGAAAATTAGAGATGGCACATACAAATTTGCTTAGAACGGCAAAAGAATACCGCATATAGGTAGGTAGGTATGGTGGAGTGATGTGCCAAAACTGGTTTAAAGGATTTTGGATGCACAAGTAGTGATCATACTTAGTGCAAAATGAAGGCTAGCAAAAGTGAGAAGAGACCAACCAAGAAACGAATAATCTCATAAGCGAGCATTGAGCATAATTAACACCGAATAATGCACCAGAAGTAGGATGTAATTTCATTGCACAACTATTGACTTTCGTGCTTGCATAGGGAATCACAAACCTTAAGCATAATTACTCATTAACATAACTCACATATCACATCATCATATCTCAAAACTATTATGAGGAATCAAGTTTATTTTGTCCAATGATCTTCATGAAAGTTTTTATTATATCCTTCTTGGATATCTATCACTTTGGAACTAATTTCATATGTCGCAATTGCTTTTGACAAGGTCAAAAAAACTTAAGTGAAGAACATGAGCATAAAATTTCTTTCCCTTAAATTATTTGAGTGAATCAAGAGATAATTTCTTCAAAAATACTAAAGCTCATCGTGCTAAAAAAGATATAAGTGAAGCACTGGAGCAAAAGACGAACTACTCCAAAAAGTTATAAGTGAAGATCAAGTGAGTAGTTAAGTAAATAGGTAGGTATGTGAGGACTCTCTCTTATTTAAAAATTTCAGATCTAAGAATTTTATTAAAACAGCAAGCAAAACAAGACAAAATGACATTCCAAGAATAGCACACATCATGTGAAGAAGCAAAAACTTAGGCTCAACCGATACTAACCGATAATTGTTGTAGATGAAAGGTGGGATTCCTACCGGGGCATCCCCAAGCTTAGATGCTTGAGACTTCTTGAAATATTATCCTGGGATGCCTTGGGCATCCCCAAGCTTGAGCTTTTGTGTCTCCTCAATTCCTCTCATATCACTGTTTTCCTAAATCTCAAAAGCTTCATCCACACAAAACTCAACAAGAACTCGTGAGATAAGTTAGTAAAACTAATGCAAAAACCTTATCATTATCTACTGTAGCAAATCACTAAAATTATTATTCAACATTGAATACTAAATGCCTCTCCATATTTAATACTCCTATCCTCAAATAGAATCATTAAACAAGCAAACATATGCAAACATAACAGCAATCTGCCAAAACAGTACAGTCTGTAAAGAATGCAAGAGTACCAATACTTCTTTAACTCCAAAAATTATGAAAATTTACCACACTGTAGAACATTTATCAGAGATTATTGTGCAAAAAGTTTCAACATTTTATAACATTCTGACTTTTCTCGGGAATTTTTGCAACAGCGATAAACTTTCTGTTTTAAAACAACAACATGTAGACTTGCAAAATAAGCATGGCAAAGACTATGCTTGACATTTTTTATTGAAATAAAAGATGCAAAACATTATTATAAATAACAGAAAGCAAGTCCTAGTAAAATAAAATATGCACCAAGTAAAACGTATAGCATTTGACCAATAAAAATATAGCTCCAAGTGAGGTAACCGATAATGTTGGAGATGAAAGAGGGGATGCCTTCCGGGGCATCCCCAAGCTTAGTTGCTTGGATCTTCCTTGGATATTAGCTTGGGGTGCCTTGGGGCATCCCCAAGCTTAGTGTCTTCTCACTCCTTATTCTCCTCATATCGACATCTCACGCAAAACTTAACAGAACTTCGTGAGATAGGTTAGTATGATAAAGAGCGAACCATTTCACTTTGGTACTGTCAAAGAAAAGATTCATAATTGTTATCAAACAATGCCCACTGTAGAATATAATTTTCACAATTTATATTAAGCAATATAAGCCATAGGAACTAGGAAACAAGCAAACTATGCATTGAAAACAGAATCTGTCAAAAACAGAACAGTCTGTAGTAATATGTACTCCAACCATAATTCTTCTATTCCAAAAATTCTTAAAAAAAGAGGAAAACCTGGGAAATTTGTCTATTAATATTCTGCAAAAAGAATCAGTATTTTATCGCGCTTCTGTTAAAAATGAGAATTATTTTCCTGAGCGCAAAAGTTTCTGTTTTTCAGCAAGATCAAATCAACTATCACCATAGACCATCCCAAAGGTCTTACTTGGAGCTTTATTGAAACAAAAGCTATAAAACATGATTACTACAGTAGCCTAATCACGTGAACACATAAAAACAGTAGGGGTAAATGTTGGGTTGTCTCCCAACAAGCGCTTTTCTTTAATGTCTTTTAGCTAGGCATGATGATTTCAATGATGGTCGCATAAAAGATAAGAATTGAAACATAAAGAGAGCATCATGAATCATAAGTTCCTCTATCATAATAATTTTCAGTAGCATCATGAATAGATTCATCAATATAGCCATCACATAAAGCATTCTTTTCATGATCCAAAAGCATAGAAAATTTTATTACTCTCCACATAAGCAAATTTATTCTCATGAATAGTAGTGGGAGCAAACTCAAGAAAATAACTATCATGTGATTGAAAATTAAAATCATGATGAAAAGTTTCATGGTTATCATTATTCTTTATAGCATACATGTCATCACCATAATCATCATAGATAGCAACTTTTTATCATAGTCAATTGAAACCTCCTCCAAAATAGTGGATTCATCACTAAATAAAGTCATGACCTCTCAAAATCCACTTTTATCATTATAACAATAAGATTCATCAGCCTCCAAAATAGTGGGATCATTATCTAAAGTTGACACTCTTCCAAACCCACTTTCATTAATATAATCATCATAAATAGGAGGCATGCAATCATTATAACAAATTTGCATATCAAATCTTGGGGGGCTAAGAATATCATCTTCATCAAATATAGCATCCCCAAGCTTATGGCTATGCATTGTTGGCAATATGCCCTAGAGGCAATAATAAAATGATTATTATATTTCCTTGTTCATGATAATTGTCTATTATTCATGCTATAATTGTATTACCCGGAAATCGTAATACATGTGTGAATACATAGACCACAATGTGTCCCTAGTGAGCCTCTAGTTGACTAGCTCGTTGATCAACAGATAGTCATGGTTTCCTGGCTATGGACATGGGGATGTAATTGATAACGGGATCACATCATTAGGAGAATGATGTGATGGACAAGACCCAAACCTAAGCTTAGCTCAAAGATCGTGTAGTTCATTTGCTGTAGCTTTTCTGAATGTCTAGTATCATTTCCTTAGACCATGAGATTGTGCAACTCCCGGATACCGTAGGAGTGCTTTGGCTGTGCCAAACGTCACAACGTAACTGGGTGACTATAAAGGTACATTACAGGTGTCTCCGAAAGTGCCTGTTGGGTTGGCACGAATCGAGACTGGGATTTGTCACTCCGTATGACGGAGAGGTATCTCTGGGCCCACTCGGTAATGCATCATCATAATGAGCTCAATGTGATCAAGTGGTTGATCACGGGATCATGCATTACAGTACGAGTAAAGTGACTTGCCGGTAACGAGACTGAACAAGGTATTGGGATACCGACGATCGAGTCTCGGGCAAGTAACGTACCGATTGACAAAGGGAATTGAGTACGGGATTGATTAAGTCCTCGACATCGTGGTTCATCCGATGAGATCATCGAGGAGCATGTGGGAGCCAACATGGGTATCCAGATCCTGATGTTGGTTATTGGCCGGAGAGCCGTCTCGGTCATGTCTATGTGTCTCCCGAACCCGTAGGGTCTACACACTTAAGGTTCGGTGATGCTAGGGTTGTAGAGATATGAGTATGCAGTAATCTGAAAGTTGTACAGAGTCCCGGATGAGATCCTGGACGTCACGAGGAGTTCCGGAATGGTCCGGAGGTGAAGAATTATATATAGGAAGTGTAGTTTCGGCCATCGGGAAAGATTCGGGGTCACCGATATTGTACCGGGACCACCGGATGGGTCCCGGGGGTCCATCGGGTGGGGCCACCCATCCCGAAGGGCCCCATGGGCTGAAGTCGGGAGGGGAACCAGCCCATAGTGGGCTGGTGCACCCCCCCTTGGGCCCGCCTGCGCCTAGGGTTGGAAACCCTAGGGTGGGGGGGCGCATCCACTTGCCTTGGGGGGCACTCCACCCCCCTTGGCCACCGCCCCTTGGGAGATCCCATCTCCAGGGCCGGCCCCCCCAGGAGGCCTATATAAGGGGGGGGAGGGAGGGCAGCCGCACCTGAAGTCTTGGCGCCTCCCTCTCCCCTGCTACACCTCTCCCTCTCGCAGAAGCTCGGCGAAGCCCTGCTGCGATCACTGCTGCATCCACCACCACGCCGTCGTGCTACTGGATCTTCATCAACCTCTCCTTTCCCTTGCTGGATCAAGAAGGAGGAGACGTCATCCGCTCCGTACGTGTGTTGAGCGGGAAGGTGCCGTCCGTTCGGCACTTGGTCATCGGTGATTTGGATCACGGCGAGTACGACTCCATCATCCCCGTTCTCTTGAACGCTTCCGCTCGCAATCTACAAGGGTATGTAGATGCACTCTCCTCTTGTTGCTAGTTGACTCCATAGATTGATCTTGGTGAAACGTAGGAATTTTTTTTGTTTTCTGCAACGTTCCCCAACAGTGGTATCAGAGCTAGGTCTATGCGTAGTTACTATGCACGAGTAGAACACAAAGTAGTTGTGGGCGTCGATATTGTCAATTTGCTTGCCGTTACTAGTATTATCTTGATTCGGCGGCATCGTGGGATGAAGCGGCCCGGACCAACCTTACACGTACGCTTACGTGAGACCAGTTCCACCGACTAACATGCACTAGTTGCATAAGGTGGCTGGCGGGTGTCTGTCTCTCCCACTTTAGTCGGATCGGATTCGATGAACAGGGTCCTTATGAAGGGTAAATAGAAATTGGCAATTCACGTTGTGGTTTTGGCGTAGGTAAGAAACGTTCTTGCTAGAAACCTATAGCAGCCACGTAAAAACTTGCAACAACAATTAGAGGACGTCTAACTTGTTTTTGCAGGAAGTGTTTTGTGATGTGATATGGCCAAAGGTTGTGATGAATGATGAATGATATATGTGATGTATGAGATTGATCATGTTCTTGTAATAGGAATCACGACTTGCATGTCGATGAGTATGATAACCGGCAGGAGCCATAGGACTTGTCTTTATTTTTTTGTATGACCTGCGTGTCATTGAGAAACGCCATGTAAATTACTTTACTTTATTGCTAAATGTGTTAGCCATAGTAGTAGAAGTAATAGTTGGCGAGCAACTTCATGGAGACACGATGATGGAGATCATGATGATGGAGATCATGGTGTCATGCCGGTGACAAGATGATCATGGAGCCCCAAGATGGAGATCAAAGGAGCTATATGATATTGGCCATATCATGTCACTATTATTTGATTGCATGTGATGTTTATCATGTTTTTGCATCTTGTTTACTTAGAACGACGGTAGTAAATAAGATGATCCCTCATAATAATTTCAAGAAAGTGTTCCCCCTAACTGTGCGCCGTTGCGACAGTTCGTTGTGTCGAAGCACCACGTGATGATCGGGTGTGATAGATTCCAACGTTCACATACAACGGGTGTAAGACAGATTTACACACGCAATACACTTAGGTTGACTTGACGAGCCTAGCATGTACAGGCATGGCCTCGGAACACAGAAGACCGAAAGGTCGAGCATGAGTCATATAGAAGATACGATCAACATGAAGACGTTCACCGATGTTGACTAGTCCGTCTCACGTGATGATCGGACACGGCCTAGTCAACTTGGATCATGTTATACTTAGATGACTGGAGGGATGTCTATCTAAGTGGGAGTTCATTGAATAATTTGATTAGATGAACTTAATTATCATGAACTTAGTCTAAAATCTTTACAATATTTCTTGTAGATCAAATGGCCAACGTTGTCCTCAACTTCAACGCGTTCCTAGAGAAAACCAAGCTGAAAGACGTTGGCAGCAACTATACGGACTGGGTCCGGAACCTGAGGATCATCCTCATAGTTGCCAAGAAAGATTATGTCCTAGAAGCACCATTAGGTGATGCACCCGTCCCACAGAACCAAGACGTTATGAACGCTTGGCAGACACGTGCTGATGATTACTCCCTCGTTCAGTGCGGCATGCTTTACAGCTTAGAACCGGGGCTCCAAAAGCGTTTTGAGCGACATGGAGCATATGAGATGTTCGAAGAGCTGAAAATGGTTTTCCAAGCTCATGCCCGGGTTGAGAGATATGAAGTCTCCGACAAGTTCTTCAGCTGTAAGATGGAGGAAAATAGTTCTGTCAGTGAGCACATACTCAAAATGTCTGGGTTGCATAACCGCTTGACTCAGCTGGGAGTTAATCTCCCGGATGACGCGGTCATTGACAGAATCCTTCAGTCGCTTCCACCGAGCTACAAGAGCTTTGTGATGAACTTCAATATGCAGGGGATGGAAAAGACCATTCCTGAAGTATTTGCAATGCTGAAATCGGCAGAGGTAGAAGTCAAAAAGGAACATGAAGTGTTGATTGTGAATAAAACCACTAAGTTCAAGAAAGGCAAGGGTAAGAAGAACTTCAAGAAGGACGGCAAGGGAGTTGCCGCGCCCGGTAAGCAAGCTGCCGGGAAGAAGCCAAAGAATGGACCCAAGCCTGAGACTGAGTGTTTTTATTGCAAGGGAAGTGGTCACTGGAAGCGGAACTGCCCCAAATACTTAGCGGATAAGAAGGCCGGCAACACTAAAGGTATATGTGATATACATGTAATTGATGTGTACCTTACCAGTACTCATAGTAGCTCCTGGGTATTTGATACCGGTGCAGTTGCTCACATTTGTAACTCAAAGCAGGAGCTGCGGAATAAGCGGAGACTGGCGAAGGACGAGGTGATGATGCGCGTCGGGAATGGTTCCAAGGTTGATGTGATCGCCGTCGACACGCTACCTCTACATTTACCTATGGGATTAGTTTTAAACCTCAATAATTGTTATTTAGCGCCAGCTTTGAGCATGAACATTGTATCAGGATCTCGTTTAATACGAGATGGCTACTCATTTAAATCCGAGAATAATGGTTGTTCTATTTATATGAGAGATATGTTTTATGGTCATGCTCCGATGGTGAATGGTTTATTCTTAATGAATATCGAGTGTAATGCTACACATGTTCATAGTGTGAATACCAAAAGATGTAAGGTTGATAATGATAGTCCCACATACTTGTGGCACTGCCGCCTTGGTCACATGGGTGTCAAACACATGAAGAAGCTCCATGCAGATGGACTTTTAGAGTCTCTTGATTACGAATCATTTGACACGTGCGAACCATGCCTCATGGGTAAAATGACCAAGACTCCGTTCTCAGGAACAATGGAGCGAGCAACCAACTTATTGGAAATCATACATACTGATGTGTGCGGTCCAATGAGTGTTGAGGCTCGCGGTGGCTATCGTTATGTTCTCACCCTCACTGATGACTTGAGTAGATATGGGTATGTCTACTTAATGAAACACAAGTCTGAGACCTTTGAAAAGTTCAAGGAATTTCAGAGTGAGGTTGAGAATCAACGTGACAGGAAAATCAAGTTCTTGCGATCAGATCGTGGGGGAGAATACTTGAGTCACGAATTTGGCACACACTTAAGAAAATGTGGAATAGTTTCACAACTAATGCCGCCTGGAACACCTCAGCGTAATGGTGTGTCCGAACGTCGTAATCGCACTCTATTAGATATGGTGCGATCTATGATGTCTCTTACCGATTTACCGCTATCATTTTGGGGCTATGCTTTAGAGACTGCCGCATTCACTTTAAATAGGGCTCCGTCGAAATCTGTTGAGACGACACCGTATGAATTATGGTTTGGGAAGAAACCTAAGCTGTCATTTCTAAAAGTTTGGGGATGCGATGCTTATGTCAAGAAACTTCAACCTGAAAATCTCGAACCCAAGTCGGAAAAATGCGTCTTCATAGGATACCCTAAAGAAACTGTTGGGTATACCTTCTACCTTAGATCCGAAGGCAAGATCTTTGTTGCCAAGAATGGGTCCTTTCTAGAGAAAGAGTTTCTCTCGAAAGAAATAAGTGGGAGGAAGGTAGAACTTGATGAAGTATTACCTCTTGAACCGGTAAGTGGCGCAGCTCAAGAAAATGTTCCTGAGGTGCCTGCACCGACTAGAGAGGAAGTTGATGATGATGATCATGAAACTTCAGATCAAGTTGCTACTGAACTTCATAGGTCCACAAGGACATGTTCCGCACCAGAGTGGTACGGCAACCCTGTCTTGGAAATCATGTTGTTAGACAACGGTGAACCTTCGAACTATGAAGAAGCGATGGCGGGCCCGGATTCCGAAAAATGGCTGGAAGCCATGAAATCCGAGATAGGATCCATGTATGAAAATGAAGTATGGACTTTGACTGACTTGCCCGTTGATCGGCGAGCCATAGAAAATAAATGGATCTTTAAGAAGAAGACAGACGTTGATGGTAATGTGACCATCTATAAAGCTCGGCTTGTCGCTCAGGGTTATCGACAAGTTCAAGGGGTTGACTACGATGAGACTTTCTCACCCGTAGCGAAGCTGAAGTTCGTCGAATCATGTTAGCAATTGCCGCATTCTATGATTATGAGATATGGCAAATGGACGTCAAAACGGCATTCCTTAATGGTTTCCTTAAGGAAGAATTGTATATGATGTAGCCAGAAGGTTTTGTCGATCCTAAGAATGCTGACAAGGTGTGCGAGCTCCAACGCTCGATTTATGGGCTGGTGCAAGCATCTTGGAGTTGGAACATTCGCTTTGATGAGATGATCAAAGCATTTGGGTTTATGCAGACTTATGGAGAAGCCTGCATTTACAAGAAAGTGAGTGGGAGCTCTGTAGCATTTCTCATATTGTATGTGGATGACATACTGTTGATGGGAAATGATATAGAATTCTTGGAAAGCATAAAGGCCTATTTGAACAAGTGTTTTTCAATGAAGGACCTTGGAGAAGCTGCTTATATATTAGGCATCAAGATCTATAGAGATAGATCGAGACGCCTCATTGGTCTTTCACAGAGTACGTACCTTGACAAGATATTGAAGAAGTTCAAAATGGATCAGTCAAAGAAGGGGTTCTTGCCTGTATTGCAAGGTATGAGATTGAGCATGGCTCAATGCCCGACCATGGTAGAAGATAGAGAAAAGATGAGTGTCATCCCCTATGCCTCGGCCATAGGGTCTATCATGTATGCTATGCTGTGTACCAGACCTGATGTAAACCTTGCCGTGAGTTTGGTAGGAAGGTACCAAAGTAATCCCGGCATGGAACACTAGACAACGGTCAAGAATATCCTGAAGTACCTGAAAAGGACCAAGGAAATGTTTCTCGTTTATGAGGTGACGAAGAGCTCGTCGTAAAGGGTTACGTTGATGCTAGCTTCGACACAGATCTGGATGACTCTAAGTCACAAACCGGATACGTGTATATTCTGAATGGTGGGGCAGTAAGCTGGTGCAGTTGCAAGCAAAGCGTTGTGGCGGGATCTACATGTGAAGCGGAGTACATGGCAGCCTTGGAGGCAGCACACGAAGCAGTCTGGGTGAAGGAGTTCATTACCGACCTAGGAGTCATACCCAATGCGTCGGGGCCGATGACTCTCTTCTGTGACAACACTGGAGCTATTGCCCTTGCCAAGGAGCCCAGGTTTCACAGGAAGACCAGGCATATCAAGCGTCGCTTCAACTCCATTCGTGAAAGTGTTCAAAATGGAGACATAGAAATTTGTAAAGTACATACGGACCTGAATGTAGCAGATCCGTTGACTAAACCTCTCCCTAGAGCAAAACATGATCAACACCAGAATTCCATGGGTGTTCGATTCATCACAATGTAACTAGATGATTGACTCTAGTGCAAGTGGGAGACTGTTGGAAATATGCCCTAGAGGCAATAATAAAATGATTATTATATTTCCTTGTTCATGATAATTGTCTATTATTCATGCTATAATTGTATTATTCGGAAAACGTAATACATGTGTGAATACATAGACCACAATGTGTCCCTAGTGAGCCTCTAGTTGACTAGCTCGTTGATCAACAGATAGTCATGGTTTCCTGGCTATGGACATGGGGATGTCATTGATAACGGGATCACATCATTAGGAGAATGATGTGATGGACAAGACCCAAACCTAAGCTTAGCTCAAAGATCGTGTAGTTCATTTGCTGTAGCTTTTTTGAATGTCAAGTATCATTTCCTTAGACCATGAGATTGTGCAACTCCCGGATACCGTAGGAGTGCTTTGGGTGTGCCAAACATCACAACGTAACTGGGTGACTATAAAGGTACATTACAGGTGTCTCCGAAAGTGTCTGTTGGGTTGGCACGAATTGAGACTGGGATTTGTCACTCCGTATGACGGAGAGGTATCTCTGGGCCCACTCGGTAATGCATCATCATAATGAGCTTAATGTGATCAAGTGGTTGATCACGGTATCATGCATTACGGTACGAGTAAAGTGACTTGCCGGTAACGAGACTGAACAAGGTATTGGGATACCGATGATCGAGTCTCGGGCAAGTAACGTACCGATTGACAAAGGGAATTAAATACGGGATTGATTAAGTCCTCGACATCATGATTCATCCGATGAGATCATCGAGTAGCATGTGGGAGCCAACATGGGTATCCAGATCCCGCTGTTCGTTATTGGCCGGAGAGCCGTCTCGGTCATGTCTACGTGTCTCCCGAACCCGTAGGGTCTACACACTTAAGGTTCGGTGACGCTAGGGTTGTAGAGATATGAGTATGCAGTAATCCGAAAGTTGTTCGGAGTCCCGGATGAGATCATGTACATCACGAGGAGTTCCGAATGGTCCGGAGGTGAAGAATTATATATAGGAAGTGTAGTTTCGGCCATCGGGAAAGATTCGGGGTCACCGGTATTGTACCGGGACCACCGGATGGGTCCCGGGGGTCCACCGGGTGGGGCCACCCATCCCGGAGGGCCCCATGGGCTGAAGTGGGGAGGGGAACCAGCCCATAGTGGGCTGGTGCGCCCCCCCTTGGGCCCGCCTGCGCCTAGGGTTGGAAGCCCTAGGGTGGGGGGCGCCTCCACTTGCCTTGGGGGGCACTCCACCCCCTTGGCCGCCGCCCCCTTGGGAGATCCCATCTCCAGGGCCAGCGCCCCCCCAGGGGGCCTATATAAAGGGGCGAGGTAGGGCAGCCGCACCTGAAGTCTTGGCGCCTCCCTCTCCCCTGCTACACCTCTCCCTCTCGCAGAAGCTCGGCGAAGCCCTGCTGCGATCACTGCTGCATCCACCACCACGCCGTCGTGCTACTGGATCTTCATCAACCTCTCCTTCCCCTTGATGGATCAAGAAGGAGGAGACGTCATCCGCTCCGTACGTGTGTTGAGCGGGAAGGTGCCGTCCGTTCGGCACTTGGTCATCGGTGATTTGGATCACGGCGAGTACGACCCCATCATCCCCGTTCTCTTGAACGCTTCTGCTCGCGATCTACAAGGGTATGTAGATGCACTCTGCTCTCGTTGCTAGTTGACTCCATAGATTGATCTTGGTGAGACGTAGGAATTTTTTTTGTTTTCTGCAACGTTCCCCAACAGTGGTATCAGAGCTAGGTCTATGCGTAGTTACTATGCACGAGTAGAACACAAAGTAGTTGTGGGCGTCGATATTGTCAATTTGCTTGCCGTTACTAGTATTATCTTGATTCGGCGGCATCGTGGGATGAAGCGGCCCGGACCAACCTTACACGTACGCTTACGTGAGACCAGTTCCACCGACTGACATGCACTAGTTGCATAAGGTGGCTGGCGGGTGTCTGTCTCTCCCACTTTAGTCGGATCGGATTCGATGAACAGGGTCCTTATGAAGGGTAAATAGAAATTGGCAATTCACGTTGTGGTTTTGGCGTAGGTAAGAAACGTTCTTGCTAGAAACCTATAGCAGCCACGTAAAAACTTGCAACAACAATTAGAGGACGTCTAACTTGTTTTTGCAGGAAGTGTTTTGTGATGTGATATGGCCAAAGGTTGTGATGAATGATGAATGATATATGTGATGTATGAGATTGATCATGTTCTTGTAATAGGAATCACGACTTGCATGTCGATGAGTATGATAACCGGCAGGAGCCATAGGACTTGTCTTTATTTTTTTGTATGACCTGCGTGTCATTGAGAAACGCCATGTAAATTACTTTACTTTATTGCTAAATGTGTTAGCCATAGTAGTAGAAGTAATAGTTGGCGAGCAACTTCATGGAGACACGATGATGGAGATCATGATGATGGAGATCATGGTGTCATGCCGGTGACAAGATGATCATGGAGCCCCAAGATGGAGATCAAAGGAGCTATATGATATTGGCCATATCATGTCACTATTATTTGATTGCATGTGATGTTTATCATGTTTTTGCATCTTGTTTACTTAGAACGACGGTAGTAAATAAGATGATCCCTCATAATAATTTCAAGAAAGTGTTCCCCCTAACTGTGCGCCGTTGCGACAGTTCGTTGTGTCGAAGCACCACGTGATGATCGGGTGTGATAGATTCCAACGTTCACATACAACGGGTGTAAGACAGATTTACACACGCAATACACTTAGGTTGACTTGACGAGCCTAGCATGTACAGACATGGCCTCGGAACACAAAAGACCGAAAGGTCGAGCATGAGTCGTATAGAAGATACGATCAACATGAAGACGTTCACCGATGTTGACTAGTCCGTCTCACGTGATGATCGGACACGGCCTAGTCAACTCGGATCATGTTATACTTAGATGACTGGAGGGATGTCTATCTAAGTGGGAGTTCATTGAATAATTTGATTAGATGAACTTAATTATCATGAACTTAGTCTAAAATCTTTACAATATTTCTTGTAGATCAAATGGCCAACGTTGTCCTCAACTTCAACGCGTTCCTAGAGAAAACCAAGCTGAAAGACGTTGGCAGCAACTATACGGACTGGGTCCGGAACCTGAGGATCATCCTCATAGTTGCCAAGAAAGATTATGTCCTAGAAGCACCACTAGGTGATGCACCCGTCCCACAGAACCAAGACGTTATGAACGCTTGGTAGACACGTGCTGATGATTACTCCCTCGTTCAGTGCGGCATGCTTTACAGCTTAGAACCGGGGCTCCAAAAGCGTTTTGAGCGACATGGAGCATATGAGATGTTCGAAGAGCTGAAAATGGTTTTCCAAGCTCATGCCCGGGTTGAGAGATATGAAGTCTCCGACAAGTTCTTCAGCTGTAAGATGGAGGAAAATAGTTCTGTCAGTGAGCACATACTCAAAATGTCTGGGTTGCATAACCGCTTGACTCAGCTGGGAGTTAATCTCCCGGATGACGCGGTCATTGACAGAATCCTTCAGTCGCTTCCACCGAGCTACAAGAGCTTTGTGATGAACTTCAATATGCAGGGGATGGAAAAGACCATTCCTGAAGTATTTGCAATGCTGAAATCAGCAGAGGTAGAAATCAAAAAGGAACATGAAGTGTTGATGGTGAATAAAACCACTAAGTTCAAGAAAGGCAAGGGTAAGAAGAACTTCAAGAAGGACGGCAAGGGAGTTGCCGCGCCCGGTAAGCAAGCTGCCGGGAAGAAGCCAAAGAATGGACCCAAGCCTGAGACTGAGTGTTTTTATTGCAAGGGAAGTGGTCACTGGAAGCGGAACTGCCCCAAATACTTAGCGGATAAGAAGGCCGGCAACACTAAAGGTATATGTGATATACATGTAATTGATGTGTACCTTACCAGTACTCATAGTAGCTCCTGGGTATTTGATACCGGTGCAGTTGCTCACATTTGTAACTCAAAGCAGGAGCTGCGGAATAAGCGGAGACTGGCGAAGGACGAGGTGATGATGCGCGTCGGGAATGGTTCCAAGGTTGATGTGATCGCCGTCGACACGCTACCTCTACATTTACCTATGGGATTAGTTTTAAACCTCAATAATTGTTATTTAGCGCCAGCTTTGAGCATGAACATTGTATCAGGATCTCGTTTAATACGAGATGGCTACTCATTTAAATCCGAGAATAATGGTTGTTCTATTTATATGAGAGATATGTTTTATGGTCATGCTCCGATGGTGAATGGTTTATTCTTAATGAATATCGAGTGTAATGCTACACATGTTCATAGTGTGAATACCAAAAGATGTAAGGTTGATAATGATAGTCCCACATACTTGTGGCACTGCCGCCTTGGTCACATGGGTGTCAAACGCATGAAGAAGCTCCATGCAGATGGACTTTTAGAGTCTCTTGATTACGAATCATTTGACACGTGCGAACCATGCCTCATGGGTAAAATGACCAAGACTCCGTTCTCAGGAACAATGGAGCGAGCAACCAACTTATTGGAAATCATACATACTGATGTGTGTGGTCCAATGAGTGTTGAGGCTCGCGGTGGCTATCGTTATGTTCTCACCCTCACTGATGACTTGAGTAGATATGGGTATGTCTACTTAATGAAACACAAGTCTGAGACCTTTGAAAAGTTCAAGGAATTTTAGAGTGAGGTTGAGAATCAACATGACAGGAAAATCAAGTTCTTGCGATCAGATCGTGGGGGAGAATACTTGAGTCACGAATTTGGCACACACTTAAGAAAATGTGGAATAGTTTCACAACTAATGCCGCCTGGAACACCTCAGCGTAATGGTGTGTCCGAACGTCGTAATCGCACTCTATTAGATATGGTGCGATCTATGATGTCTCTTACCGATTTACCGCTATCATTTTGGGGCTATGCTTTAGAGACTGCCGCATTCACTTTAAATAGGGCTCCGTCGAAATCTGTTGAGACGACACCGTATGAATTATGGTTTGGGAAGAAACCTAAGCTGTCATTTCTAAAAGTTTGGGGATGCGATGCTTATGTCAAGAAACTTCAACCTGAAAAGCTCGAACCCAAGTCGGAAAAATGCGTCTTCATAGGATACCCTAAAGAAACTGTTGGGTATACCTTCTACCTTAGATCCGAAGGCAAGATCTTTGTTGCCAAGAATGGGTCCTTTCTAGAGAAAGAGTTTCTCTCAAAAGAAATAAGTGGGAGGAAGGTAGAACTTGATGAAGTATTACCTCTTGAACCGGTAAGTGGCGCAGCTCAAGAAAATGTTCCTGAGGTGCCTGCACCGACTAGAGAGGAAGTTGATGATGATGATCATGAAACTTCAGATCAAGTTGCTACTGAACTTCGTAGGTCCACAAGGACATGTTCCGCACCAGAGTGGTACGGCAACCCTGTCTTGGAAATCATGTTGTTAGACAACGGTGAACCTTCGAACTATGAAGAAGCGATGGCGGGCCCGGATTCCGACAAATGGCTGGAAGCCATGAAATCCGAGATAGGATACATGTATGAAAATGAAGTATGGACTTTGACTGACTTGCCCGTTGATCGGCGAGCCATAGAAAATAAATGGATCTTTAAGAAGAAGACAGACGTTGATGGTAATGTGACCATCTATAAAGCTCGGCTTGTCGCTCAGGGTTATCGACAAGTTCAAGGGGTTGACTACGACGAGACTTTCTCACCCGTAGCGAAGCTGAAGTTCGTCGAATCATGTTAGCAATTGGCGCATTCTATGATTATGAGATATGGCAAATGGACGTCAAAACGGCATTCCTTAATGGTTTCCTTAAGGAAGAATTGTATATGATGTAGCCAGAAGGTTTTGTCGATCCTAAGAATGCTGACAAGGTGTGCGAGCTCCAACGCTCGATTTATGGGCTGGTGCAATCATCTTGGAGTTGGAACATTCGCTTTGATGAGATGATCAAAGCATTTGGGTTTATGCAGACTTATGGAGAAGCCTGCATTTACAAGAAAGTGAGTGGGAGCTCTGTAGCATTTCTCATATTGTATGTGGATGACATACTGTTGATGGGAAATGATATAGAATTCTTGGAAAGCATAAAGGCCTATTTGAACAAGTGTTTTTCAATGAAGGACCTTGGAGAAGCTGCTTATATATTAGGCATCAAGATCTATAGAGATAGATCGAGACGCCTCATTGGTCTTTCACAGAGTACGTACCTTGACAAGATATTGAAGAAGTTCAAAATGGATCAGTCAAAGAAGGGGTTCTTGCCTGTATTGCAAGGTATGAGATTGAGCATGGCTCAATGCCCGACCATGGTAGAAGATAGAGAAAAGATGAGTGTCATCCCCTATGCCTCGGCCATAGGGTCTATCATGTATGCTATGCTGTGTACCAGACCTGATGTAAACCTTGCCGTGAGTTTGGTAGGAAGGTACCAAAGTAATCCCGGCATGGAACACTAGACAACGGTCAAGAATATCCTGAAGTACCTGAAAAGGACCAAGGAAATGTTTCTCGTTTATGAGGTGACGAAGAGCTCGTCGTAAAGGGTTACGTTGATGCTAGCTTCGACACAGATCTGGATGACTCTAAGTCACAAACCGGATACGTGTATATTCTGAATGGTGGGGCAGTAAGCTGGTGCAGTTGCAAGCAAAGCGTTGTGGCGGGATCTACATGTGAAGCGGAGTACATGGCAGCCTTGGAGGCAGCACACGAAGCAGTCTGGGTGAAGGAGTTCATTACCGACCTAGGAGTCATACCCAATGCGTCGGGGCCGATGACTCTCTTCTGTGACAACACTGGAGCTATTGCCCTTGCCAAGGAGCCCAGGTTTCACAGGAAGACCAGGCATATCAAGCGTCGCTTCAACTCCATTCGTGAAAGTGTTCAAAATGGAGACATAGAAATTTGTAAAGTACATACGGACCTGAATGTAGCAGATCCGTTGACTAAACCTCTCCCTAGAGCAAAACATGATCAACACCAGAATTCCATGGGTGTTCGATTCATCACAATGTAACTAGATGATTGACTCTAGTGCAAGTGGGAGACTGTTGGAAATATGCCCTAGAGGCAATAATAAAATGATTATTATATTTCCTTGTTCATGATAATTGTCTATTATTCATGCTATAATTGTATTATCCGGAAAACGTAATACATGTGTGAATACATAGACCACAATGTGTCCCTAGTGAGCCTCTAGTTGACTAGCTCGTTGATCAACAGATAGTCATGGTTTCCTGGCTATGGACATGGGGATGTCATTGATAATGGGATCACATCATTAGGAGAATGATGTGATGGACAAGACCCAAACCTAAGCTTAGCTCAAAGATCGTGTAGTTCATTTGCTGTAGCTTTTCTGAATGTCAAGTATCATTTCCTTAGACCATGAGATTGTGCAACTCCCGGATACCGTAGGAGTGCTTTGGGTGTGCCAAACATCACAACGTAACTGGGTGACTATAAAGGTACATTACAGGTGTCTCCGAAAGTGTCTGCTGGGTTGGCACGAATTGAGACTGGGATTTGTCACTCCGTATGACGGAGAGGTATCTCTGGGCCCACTCGGTAATGCATCATCATAATGAGCTTAATGTGATCAAGTGGTTGATCGCGGTATCATGCATTACGGTACGAGTAAAGTGACTTGCCGGTAACGAGACTGAACAAGGTATTGGGATACCGATGATCGAGTCTCGGGCAAGTAACGTACCGATTGACAAAGGGAATTAAATACGGGATTGATTAAGTCCTCGACATCATGATTCATCCGATGAGATCATCGAGGAGCATGTGGGAGCCAACATGGGTATCCAGATCCCGCTGTTCGTTATTGGCCGGAGAGCCGTCTCGGTCATGTCTACGTGTCTCCCGAACCCGTAGGGTCTACACACTTAAGGTTCGGTGACGCTAGGGTTGTAGAGATATGAGTATGCAGTAATCCGAAAGTTGTTTGGAGTCCCGGATGAGATCCTGTACATCACGAGGAGTTCCGGAATGGTCCGGAGGTGAAGAATTATATATAGGAAGTGTAGTTTCGGCCACCGGGAAAGATTCGGGGTCACCGGTATTGTACCGGGACCACCGGATGGGTCCCGGGGGTCCACCGGGTGGGGCCACCCATCCCGGAGGGCCCCATGGGCTGAAGTGGGGAGGGGAACCAGCCCATAGTGGGCTGGTGCGCCCCCCCCTTGGGCCCCCCTGCGCCTAGGGTTGGAAGCCCTAGGGTGGGGGGCGCCCCCACTTGCCTTGGGGGGCACTCCACCCCCTTGGCCGCCGCCCCCTTGGGAGATCCCATCTCCAGGGCCAGCGCCCCCCTAGGGGGCCTATATAAAGGGGGAGGTAGGGCAGCCGCACCTGAAGTCTTGGCGCCTCCCTCTCCCCTGCTACACCTCTCCCTCTCGCAGAAGCTCGGCGAAGCCCTGCTGCAATCACTGCTGCATCCACCACCACGCCGTCGTGCTACTGGATCTTCATCAACCTCTCCTTCCCCTTGATGGATCAAGAAGGAGGAGACGTCATCCGCTCCGTACGTGTGTTGAGCGGGAAGGTGCCGTCCGTTCGGCACTTGGTCATCGGTGATTTGGATCACGGCGAGTACGACTCCATCATCCCCGTTCTCTTGAATGCTTCCGCTCGCGATCTACAAGGGTATGTAGATGCACTCTCCTCTCGTTGCTAGTTGACTCCATAGATTGATCTTGGTGAAACGTAGGATTTTTTTTGTTTTCTGCAACGTTCCCCAACAGTAGTATCAGAGCTAGGTCTATGCGTAGTTACTATGCACGAGTAGAACACAAAGTAGTTGTGGGCGTCGATATTGTCAATTTGCTTGCCGTTACTAGTATTATCTTGATTCGGCGGCATCGTGGGATGAAGCGGCCCGGACCAACCTTACACGTACGCTTACGTGAGACCAGTTCCACCGACTGACATGCACTAGTTGCATAAGGTGGCTGGCGGGTGTCTGTCTCTCCCACTTTAGTCGGATCGGATTCGATGAATAGGGTCCTTATGAAGGGTAAATAGAAATTGGCAATTCACGTTGTGGTTTTGGCGTAGGTAAGAAACGTTCTTGCTAGAAACCTATAGCAGCCACGTAAAAACTTGCAACAACAATTAGAGGACGTCTAACTTGTTTTTGCAGGACGTGTTTTGTGATGTGATATGGCCAAAGGTTGTGATGAATGATGAATGATATATGTGATGTATGAGATTGATCATGTTCTTGTAATAGGAATCACGACTTGCATGTCGATGAGTATGATAACCGGCAGGAGCCATAGGAGTTGTCTTTATTTTTTTGTATGACCTGCGTGTCATTGAGAAACGCCATGTAAATTACTTTACTTTATTGCTAAATGTGTTAGCCATAGTAGTAGAAGTAATAGTTGGCGAGCAACTTCATGGAGACACGATGATGGAGATCATGATGATGGAGATCATGGTGTCATGCCGGTGACAAGATGATCATGGAGCCCCAAGATGGAGATCAAAGGAGCTATATGATATTGGCCATATCATGTCACTATTATTTGATTGCATGTGATGTTTATCATGTTTTTGCATCTTGTTTACTTAGAACGACGGTAGTAAATAAGATGATCCCTCATAATAATTTCAAGAAAGTGTTCCCCCTAACTGTGCGCCGTTGCGACAGTTCGTTGTGTCGAAGCACCACGTGATGATCGGGTGTGATAGATTCCAATGTTCACATACAACGGGTGTAAGACAGATTTACACACGCAATACACTTAGGTTGACTTGACGATCCTAGCATGTACAGACATGGCATCGGAACACAGAAGACCGAAAGGTCGAGCATGAGTCGTATAGAAGATACGATCAACATGAAGACGTTCACCGATGTTGACTAGTCCGTCTCACGTGATGATCGGACACGGCCTAGTCAACTCGGATCATGTTATACTTAGATGACTGGAGGGATGTCTATCTAAGTGGGAGTTCATTGAATAATTTGATTAGATGAACTTAATTATCATGAACTTAGTCTAAAATCTTTACAATATTTCTTGTAGATCAAATGGCCAACGTTGTCCTCAACTTCAACGCGTTCCTAGAGAAAACCAAGCTGAAAGACGTTGGCAGCAACTATACGGACTGGGTCCGGAACCTGAGGATCATCCTCATAGTTGCCAAGAAAGATTATGTCCTAGAAGCACCACTAGGTGATGCACCCGTCCCACAGAACCAAGACGTTATGAACGCTTGGCAGACACGTGCTGATGATTACTCCCTCGTTCAGTGCGGCATGCTTTACAGCTTAGAACCGGGGCTCCAAAAGCGTTTTGAGCGACATGGAGCATATGAGATGTTCGAAGAGCTGAAAATGGTTTTCCAAGTTCATGCCCGGGTTGAGAGATATGAAGTCTCCGACAAGTTCTTCAGCTGTAAGATGGAGGAAAATAGTTCTGTCAGTGAGCACATACTCAAAATGTCTGGGTTGCATAACCGCTTGACTCAGCTGGGAGTTAATCTCCCGGATGACGCGGTCATTGACAGAATCCTTCAGTCGCTTCCACCGAGCTACAAGAGCTTTGTGATGAACTTCAATATGCAGGGGATGGAAAAGACCATTCCTGAAGTATTTGCAATGCTGAAATCAGCAGAGGTAGAAGTCAAAAAGGAACATGAAGTGTTGATGGTGAATAAAACCACTAAGTTCAAGAAAGGCAAGGGTAAGAAGAACTTCAAGAAGGACGGCAAGGGAGTTGCCTCGCCCGGTAAGCAAGCTGCCGGGAAGAAGCCAAAGAATGGACCCAAGCCTGAGACTGAGTGTTTTTATTGCAAGGGAAGTGGTCACTGGAAGCGGAACTGCCCCAAATACTTAGCGGATAAGAAGGCCGGCAACACTAAAGGTATATGTGATATACATGTAATTGATGTGTACCTTACCAGTACTCATAGTAGCTCCTGGGTATTTGATACCGGTGCAGTTGCTCACATTTGTAACTCAAAGCAGGAGCTGCGGAATAAGCGGAGACTGGCGAAGGACGAGGTGATGATGCGCGTCGGGAATGGTTCCAAGGTTGATGTGATCGCCGTCGACACGCTACCTCTACATTTACCTATGGGATTAGTTTTAAACCTCAATAATTGTTATTTAGCGCCAGCTTTGAGCATGAACATTGTATCAGGATCTCGTTTAATACGAGATGGCTACTCATTTAAATCCGAGAATAATGGTTGTTCTATTTATATGAGAGATATGTTTTATGGTCATGCTCCGATGGTGAATGGTTTATTCTTAATGAATATCGAGTGTAATGCTACACATGTTCATAGTGTGAATACCAAAAGATGTAAGGTTGATAATGATAGTCCCACATACTTGTGGCACTGCCGCCTTGGTCACATGGGTGTCAAACGCATGAAGAAGCTCCATGCAGATGGACTTTTAGAGTCTCTTGATTACGAATCATTTGACACGTGCGAACCATGCCTCATGGGTAAAATGACCAAGACTCCGTTCTCAGGAACAATGGAGCGAGCAACCAACTTATTGGAAATCATACATACTGATGTGTGTGGTCCAATGAGTGTTGAGGCTCGCGGTGGCTATCGTTATGTTCTCACCCTCACTGATGACTTGAGTAGATATGGGTATGTCTACTTAATGAAACACAAGTCTGAGACCTTTGAAAAGTTCAAGGAATTTTAGAGTGAGGTTGAGAATCAACATGACAGGAAAATCAAGTTCTTGCGATCAGATCGTGGGGGAGAATACTTGAGTCACGAATTTGGCACACACTTAAGAAAATGTGGAATAGTTTCACAACTAATGCCGCCTGGAACACCTCAGCGTAATGGTGTGTCCGAACGTCGTAATCGCACTCTATTAGATATGGTGCGATCTATGATGTCTCTTACCGATTTACCGCTATCATTTTGGGGCTATGCTTTAGAGACTGCCGCATTCACTTTAAATAGGGCTCCGTCGAAATCTGTTGAGACGACACCGTATGAATTATGGTTTGGGAAGAAACCTAAGCTGTCATTTCTAAAAGTTTGGGGATGCGATGCTTATGTCAAGAAACTTCAACCTGAAAAGCTCGAACCCAAGTCGGAAAAATGCGTCTTCATAGGATACCCTAAAGAAACTGTTGGGTATACCTTCTACCTTAGATCCGAAGGCAAGATCTTTGTTGCCAAGAATGGGTCCTTTCTAGAGAAAGAGTTTCTCTCGAAAGAAATAAGTGGGAGGAAGGTAGAACTTGATGAAGTATTACCTCTTGAACCGGTAAGTGGCGCAGCTCAAGAAAATGTTCCTGAGGTGCCTGCACCGACTAGAGAGGAAGTTGATGATGATGATCATGAAACTTCAGATCAAGTTGCTACTGAACTTCGTAGGTCCACAAGGACACGTTCCGCACCAGAGTGGTACGGCAACCCTGTCTTGGAAATCATGTTGTTAGACAACGGTGAACCTTCGAACTATGAAGAAGCGATGGCGGGCCCGGATTCCGACAAATGGCTGGAAGCCATGAAATCCGAGATAGGATCCATGTATGAAAACGAAGTATGGACTTTGACTGACTTGCCCGTTGATCGGCGAGCCATAGAAAATAAATGGATCTTTAAGAAGAAGACAGACGTTGATGGTAATGTGACCATCTATAAAGCTCGGCTTGTCGCTCAGGATTATTGACAAGTTCAAGGGGTTGACTACGACGAGACTTTCTCACCCGTAGCGAAGCTGAAGTTCGTCGAATCATGTTAGCAATTGCCGCATTCTATGATTATGAGATATGGCAAATGGACGTCAAAACGGCATTCCTTAATGGTTTCCTTAAGGAAGAATTGTATATGATGTAGCCAGAAGGTTTTGTCGATCCTAAGAATGCTGACAAGGTGTGCGAGCTCCAACGCTCGATTTATGGGCTGGTGCAAGCATCTTGGAGTTGGAACATTCGCTTTGATGAGATGATCAAAGCATTTGGGTTTATGCATACTTATGGAGAAGCCTGCATTTACAAGAAAGTGAGTGGGAGCTCTGTAGCATTTCTCATATTGTATGTGGATGACATACTATTGATGGGAAATGATATAGAATTCTTGGAAAGCATAAAGGCCTATTTGAACAAGTGTTTTTCAATGAAGGACCTTGGAGAAGCTGCTTATATATTAGGCATCAAGATCTATAGAGATAGATCGAGACGCTTCATTGGTCTTTCACAGAGTACGTACCTTGACAAGATATTGAAGAAGTTCAAAATGGATCAGTCAAAGAAGGGGTTCTTGCCTGTATTGCAAGGTATGAGATTGAGCATGGCTCAATGCCCGACCATGGTAGAAGATAGAGAAAAGATGAGTGTCATCCCCTATGCCTCGGCCATAGGGTCTATCATGTATGCTATGCTGTGTACCAGACCTGATGTAAACCTTGCCGTGAGTTTGGTAGGAAGGTACCAAAGTAATCCCGGCATGGAACACTAGACAACGGTCAAGAATATCCTGAAGTACCTGAAAAGGACCAAGGAAATGTTTCTCGTTTATGAGGTGACGAAGAGCTCGTCGTAAAGGGTTACGTTGATGCTAGCTTCGACACAGATCTGGATGACTCTAAGTCACAAACCGGATACGTGTATATTCTGAATGGTGGGGCAGTAAGCTGGTGCAGTTGCAAGCAAAGCGTTGTGGCGGGATCTACATGTGAAGCGGAGTACATGGCAGCCTTGGAGGCAGCACACGAAGCAGTCTGGGTGAAGGAGTTCATTACCGACCTAGGAGTCATACCCAATGCGTCGGGGCCGATGACTCTCTTCTGTGACAACACTGGAGCTATTGCCCTTGCCAAGGAGCCCAGGTTTCACAGGAAGACCAGGCATATCAAGCGTCGCTTCAACTCCATTCGTGAAAGTGTTCAAAATGGAGACATAGAAATTTGTAAAGTACATACGGACCTGAATGTAGCAGATCCGTTGACTAAACCTCTCCCTAGAGCAAAACATGATCAACACCAGAATTCCATGGGTGTTCGATTCATCACAATGTAACTAGATGATTGACTCTAGTGCAAGTGGGAGACTGTTGGAAATATGCCCTAGAGGCAATAATAAAATGATTATTATATTTCCTTGTTCATGATAATTGTCTATTATTCATGCTATAATTGTATTATCCGGAAAACGTAATACATGTGTGAATACATAGACCACAATGTGTCCCTAGTGAGCCTCTAGTTGACTAGCTCGTTGATCAACAGATAGTCATGGTTTCCTGGCTATGGACATGGGGATGTCATTGATAACGGGATCACATCATTAGGAGAATGATGTGATGGACAAGACCCAAACCTAAGCTTAGCTCAAAGATCGTGTAGTTCATTTGCTGTAGCTTTTCTGAATGTCAAGTATCATTTCCTTAGACCATGAGATTGTGCAACTCCCGGATACCGTAGGAGTGCTTTGGGTGTGCCAAACATCACAACGTAACTGGGTGACTATAAAGGTACATTACAGGTGTCTCCGAAAGTGTCTGTTGGGTTGGCACGAATTGAGACTGGGATTTGTCACTCCGTATGACGGAGAGGTATCTCTGGGCCCACTCGGTAATGCATCATCATAATGAGCTTAATGTGATCAAGTGGTTGATCACGGGATCATGCATTACGGTACGAGTAAAGTGACTTGCCGGTAACGAGACTGAACAAGGTATTGGGATACCGATGATCGAGTCTCGGGCAAGTAACGTACCGATTGACAAAGGGAATTAAATACGGGATTGATTAAGTCCTCGACATCATGATTCATCCAATGAGATCATCGAGGAGCATGTGGGAGCCAACATGGGTATCCAGATCCCGCTGTTCGTTATTGGCCGGAGAGCCGTCTCGGTCATGTCTACGTGTCTCCCGAACCCGTAGGGTCTACACACTTAAGGTTCGGTGACGCTAGGGTTGTAGAGATATGAGTATGCAGTAATCCGAAAGTTGTTCGGAGTCCCGGATGAGATCCTGGACATCACGAGGAGTTCCGGAATGGTCCGGAGGTGAAGAATTATATATAGGAAGTGTAGTTTCGGCCATCGGGAAAGATTCGGGGTCACCGGTATTGTACCGGGACCACCGGATGGGTCCCGGGGGTCCACCGGGTGGGGCCACCCATCCCGGAGGGCCCCATGGGCTGAAGTGGGGAGGGGAACCAGCCCATAGTGGGCTGGTGCGCCCCCCCTTGGGCCCCCCTGCGCCTAGGGTTGGAAGCCCTAGGGTGGGGGGCGCCTCCACTTGCCTTGGGGGGCACTCCACCCCCTTGGCCGCCGCCCCCTTGGGAGATCCCATCTCCAGGGCCAGCGCCCCCCTAGGGGGCCTATATAAAGGGGGAGGTAGGGCAGCCGCACCTGAAGTCTTGGCACCTCCCTCTCCCCTGCTAGACCTCTCCCTCTCGCAGAAGCTCGGCGAAGCCCTGCTGCGATCACTGCTGCATCCACCACCACGCCTTCGTGCTCCTGGATCTTCATCAACCTCTCCTTCCCCTTGATGGATCAAGAAGGAGGAGACGTCATCCGCTCCGTACGTGTGTTGAGCGGGAAGGTGCCGTCCGTTCGGCACTTGGTCATCGGTGATTTGGATCACGGCGAGTACGACTCCATCATCCCCGTTCTCTTGAACGCTTCCGCTCGCGATCTACAAGGGTATGTAGATGCACTCTCCTCTCGTTGCTAGTTGACTCCATAGATTGATCTTGGTGAAACGTAGGAATTTTTTTTGTTTTCTGCAAAGTTCCCCAACATGCATATCGTTAGCATCATGGATATTCAAAGAGTTCATACCAACAATATTGCAATCATGCTCATCATTCAAAGATTTTTTGTCAAACATTTTACAGAATTCTTCCTCTATCAATTGAGCATAAATTTCCTTCCCATCATTTTCAAGAAAGACATTATAAAGATGAACAATATGATGCAACCTCAATTAATTTTTTTTGAAGTTTTCTATTTATGAACCAAACTACTGATAAAACAAGAAACAAAAAGATTCAATTGCAAGATCTAAAGATATACCTTCATGTAACGCCCCGAGACCATTGCGCCAGGTGTCTTTCAGTTATGCGCCGTCGTTGTCATGTCATTCACTTGCGTGTTGCATCTTGCCATGTCATCATGTGCATTGCATCATCATGTTTTCAAAACTTGCATCCGTCAGCGTCTCCCGGTTCTCTCTATTGTCCGCTCCGAGCCCCTTTCACACTCGCATGCGCCCGCGGCACGTCCAAAATATTATTTTATAAGTGTCCTGAAAATGTTCTTGGAATGGGTAGAAAGTTGGCATGCGGTGTTGTTTCATTGTCAGTAGGCCGCCTGCCAAGTTTCATCACATTCGGAGCTTGTTTGATAGCCCAATCGTTAAACATATTGCGGCATTATAGCCGGTCACACGTCGGACGTTTTCGGTCTCTGGAAACCGTTGCCGGGCTGCTATTCTCTTCTCTCCTCTCAACCCAACTCATCTACACATACCGTTACCTAACCCATCTACCTACCACCTCCGCTCCGGACCGTCCGAAGGCGATCGAACGGCTCTAAAACGAAGCTAATGCCCTAACCCTAGCCCCTCTTTCCTATTTAAACACCTTCCCCATGCCATTTTGGGCATCCCCTAGCCGCCACCTACCTCTAGCCTCCCCCTCCTCAGATTCCGCGCTGCTCCAGCCCCTGTCCTCCACTTGGCGCCACCGCCGGCGCACCACAGCCAATCGCACAGCTCCACCTCACCCCGCCAGCGCCTCTCTAATCACCCAGCGCGCGCCACGTAACCCCTCCAACGCCCCCATCCGCCGCGGCCCGCTCAGGTCCGTGCGGGGCCCGAGCACTGCCCGTGCTCGCCGCCCGTCCCGTCTTCCCGCTCCAGCCCCACCGCCTGGGAGCCCGGACCCCGCCGCCTCGCACTCGCACCATCGCGCTGACCCCGCTGCCCCGCGCCTGTGCCGGACACTGCCGCCGTCGAAGCAACGCACCCCAGCGCCGTCTGGTTCCACGGTGCTCAGCAGCTTGCTGCCGGACCTTCCTCGACCACCTCCGATGCCCTGCACTCGCCGCTCCTGCTCGCATGTCCCGCCGCGCCAAAGCTCCCTCCGACCGTCGCCGGCGCCCGGATCCGGTTCCCCATGGCCGGATCTGCCCATCCCGACCTTCCTCGACCACCTCCATCCTCGTCGACATCGCGGCATCGCCGGCCGTCGCTGCCCCTGCCTTCCCTCGATCCAGTGGGATCGGGGAGGAGGACGAGGTGCCTCTGGGCCCCGTGGGCCGCGACCCACCCGAGGCCCAGCGCTCCAGCCGGCTAGCCTCTCCATCGACTGGGCCTAGGCCCATGGTGAGCGCCCCAATGCCCACTGCTTTGTTCCTGTTTCGGCCCGTAGTGTTTTTTTCTTAAACTGCAATTTTGTCTTTTATCCAGTGAGCTGCCGTTTTACAGAAAACACCCTAGTCTTCATGCATATAATAACTCACAAACCATGCATCATATGTAAATGAGTTACATATGTAAAATGCTTAGAATTTTGTTTAGATTAATAATTTCCAACTTCCATGCATGTTTAGAATGTTTAAATGCTGTTTGTTTAAATTTGCTTAAATAACTTGCTAAAATGATTTCTTTCATAACTAAATAACCGTAGCTCCATTTTAAATAATCTTTATATGCAAATGGGGTAGAAAAATGCATAGATTAACATGGTGGCAGTACTTTGCATGTTTAACAACTCCAAAATTGTGTATAGGGCAGAACAGTACCAACTTTAAAATATGCACATGAGGATTTTTCTGGACTTGTTGCTTGTTGTTCTGGCCCCATTTAAACTTGCCTAGATAGGTAGTTTTATTATGCTTCACCTCTTGCCATGTTTAATAACATTTAATATTGTTGGGTACATAAACGAGAGTGGACTAAATGATTGAATGTGGTGTTTCGTCAATATGCAACTCGTTGCATAGTGAGCTCCACTTAATTTGTACCATTGTTTGTGCACTCTGCCATGACATGCCTCATTAAACCGGACATGCATCATACTTGGTTGTGAATCATACCATGTTTATGTGATGGTTGTTAACTATGTTGCTTGCTTCTTTCCGGGTTGCTTCTCTCGTTAGCTTTGGTTTCGTTTCGGAGTTGTGAGGATTCATTCAACTACGTTGGGTCGTCTACTTCTTGGACTCGTTCTTCTTCCTTGCAGGATCCCAGGCAAGATGACCATGCCCTCGAAATCACTTCTATCTTTGCTTGCTAGTTGTTCACTCTATCGCTATGTCGCGCTACCTACCATTTTTTTATCAAGCCTCCCAAACTGCCATGATAGCCTCTAACCTTTTTCAACCATCCTAGCAAACCGTTGTTTGGCTATGTTACCGCTTTTGCTCAGCCCCTCTTATAGCATTGTTAGTTGTAGGTGAATTTGAAATTTGTTCCATGTTGGAACATGGATATGTTGGGATATCACAATATCTCTTACTTAATTAATGCATCTATATACTTGGTAAAGGGTGGAAGGCTCGACATTATGCCTGGTGTTTTGTTCCACTCTTGCCACCCTAGTTTCCATCATACCGGTGTTATGTTCCTTGATTTTGCGTTCCTAACGCGGTTGGGTGTTATGGGAACCCCTTAATAGTTCGCTTTGAATAAAACTCCTCCAGCAAGGCCCAACCTTGGTTTTACATTTGCCTAACAACCTATATCTTTTCCCTTAGGAGTCGCGCTCCCGAGGGTCATCTCTATTTTAACCCCCTCGGGCCAGTGCTTCTCTAAGTGTTGGTCCGAACTAGAGTCCTTTGCAGCGCCGCCTCGGGGAAACTTGAGGGCTGGTTTTAGTTTTATGGAGTGATCGTCCAGTGTTGCCCTGAGAACGAGATATGTGCAGCTCCTATCGGGATTGTCGGCACATCAGGAGGTCTTGCTGGTCTTGTTTTACCATTGTTGAAATGTCTTGTAACCGGGATTCCGAGACTGATCGGGTCTTTCCGGGAGAAGGAATATCCTTCGTTGACCGTGAGAGCTTGTGATGGGCTAAGTTGGGATACCCCTACAGGGTTTAAACTTTCGAGAGCCGTGCCCGCGGTTATGTGGCAGATGGGAATTTGTTACTTTCCGGTTTTAGAGAACTTGACACTTGACTTAAGTAAAATGCATCAACCGCATGTGTAGCCGTGATGGTCTCTTTTCGGTGGCGTCCGGGAAGTGAACACGGTTCTTGTGTTATGGTTGTACGTAGGTAGTTTCAGGATCACTTCTTGATCACTTCTAGTTTCACGATCGTTGCGTTGCTTCTCTTCTCGTCTTATTTCCGTATGTTAGCCACCATATTTTCTTAGTGCTTGCTGCAGCTCCACCTCATTACCCTAACCTACCCATAAGCTTAAATAGTCTTGATCTCGCGGGTGTGAGATTGTTGAGTCCTCGTGACTCATGGATACTTCCAAACAGTTGCACGTGCCGATGATACCAGTGCAGGTGACGCAACCGAGCTCAAGTGGGATCTCGATGAAGATGTTGATAGCTGTTATGTGTCTTTTTCGGTTGATCAGTAGTGGTGCCTAGTTGGGACGATCGGGGATCTAGCATTTGGGGTTGTCTTCTTTTATTTTGGTTCCGTAGTCAGACCTTGATTGTATTCTGGATGATGTATGTTTAACTTGTTATTTGTGTGAAGTGGCGATTGTAAGCCAACTCTTTATCCCTTTCTTATTCAATACATGGGATTGTGTGAAGATTACCCTACTTGCGACTAAACCACCATGCGGTTATGCCTCTAAGTCGTGCCTCGACACGTGGGAGATATAGCCACATCGTGGGTGTTACAAGTTGGTAATCAGAGCCATCTCTGACTTAGGAGCCTCCTGCTTGATCGAATCACTGACGTTGTTGAGTCTAGAACAAAATGTTTTGAGTCTTAGGATTATATATATCGGAGAGTAGGATTCTTTTTACTCCTCAGCCCTTCGTCGCTCTTGTGAGGCCTCCTGACGTAGAAGTTTTGACTCTCCTGTCCTCAAATTTCATGAATTTTTTTAGGACCACGCGGGTATCTTGGAATCATTCTGATAGTCTTGTGACAAGAACATTGTTCTTGGTGCCTCCTGACATTTAGGAGTTGTGGCAGTGTCCCGGGGAGTTGAGCTCCGAGGTGTTGTCATCACAATTTTATCATTGCAGTTCTGGAATACCTGAGTTCGCCGACATCGAAAATCTCTTTTATGCAGTTGTTGGTGAGATAACCTCGACGCCACCCAGTACTAGGGCGGGAGTTCAGGAGAATTTCCATAACTCGTATAACGGATGCTTTTTGAAGGTTGAGGTACATGATTTCCGAAGTTTTCTTGGTTATGTGTTGAAGGATGGATACAGCTGGATGTAGGAATTGTTAGTTTGGGTGAGTTATTATGCTTCCCCTGTATCCCCAACACCTGATTGCATAACTAAAAAGTTTTGGGAGTTTATAAGTGGGAATTCAAGTAGCTCCTAGAATATCTTTCCAACAGACACATGATACGATATGGGATCTATCATATGTTTGTTTCCGGTTTATTCTACAAGCCAAATCCTTTGTTTTGTTTTGATTTGTGGTATTCGAGTTGCTTCGAAGTCAAATGTGGATTCCATACCTTTTCTAAGCGGTGTTCTCATATTCCTATGAGAGTATTAATCCTTCTTGATCATCAAGGTTGTCTTTTCAATTCTTTCCAACCGGTGTTTGTTTCATCCGTCCCCAAGTTGCCTTTGTTTTCCCGCCCACCCACCCCTTTTTCTTCAAGGACTCAGATTTCTCAGTAAGTATCCATCTTATTGATGTGAACTCTCTTCTTTCTTTCCTTTCAATGTTCTTATCCGGTAATTCTCAGGAAGGTACTAACGGAGCTTCAAGTTCGTCATTCTTCTTTCTTTTCTTCTCCGGTGGATTCAATTTAAGCTTTGTCAATCATATCCTTTCCTTGTTTCAAATGTTTTCTCATGCCGGTGCACCTCTTAATCATCCACTTCTCGCTATTCAATTGTTCCGGAGTGCTGAAGATATCTCGAAGATTCATGTTTCCACTCTGCATTCGTTCAAGATCTTTCGAGGTTGTAATCTCTTTCAAGCCATTTAATTCAACCGGCGCAATCTCTTTTTTAAATCATTCAATGGTGTATCTTTGAGTGGGCCCTAACCCACAGGTCTTTTCCCAGGATCTTACCTGACTCTTCTAATTTTTTCCGGAGTTACTCTGAAATTCTTTTCCAAGTTTGACGTAAGAATGAATTGTCATCAGTCAAATGTCTTTCTCCAAGATCTTTCAAATTATTTTCATCGTTGGTTCAACCTTTACAATTTTCATTCCGGAGTGCCTCAACAATTCATGGTGGTGTTTCTCATCGTCATTCTCTGCATTTGAAGACCGAAGAAGAGTTTTTCCTCCAAATCTTATCCGTTCTCTCAGAGATGCAAAGTTCAAGCTTGATGCCATCCTCTCATAATTGTTGTCAAGTGTGAGAATTCTTTTCACCCTTCCGGAGCAATTCAGGAGTCTTTTCAGTTTGATTCTCTGAAGGCCATCATTTCGGGTTTATTCATTCTCAGCTTTCAGCTCTCATTCTCTAAATCATACTGGTGCATCATTCAAGTATTCTCTAATCAGCTCGTAATCTCTTCGTTCTCATGTATCTAAATTCCCTCAAGTATCTTCATTTATTTTACAATTCTTCCTGGTGAATTGTGTCTTTGCTACTTTCATTTTCAATTCTTACGGTGGTTCATTCAAGATTTCTCTTCCTTTGTTATCATATCAATTTCTTCTTCCCGGAGTGGTTCATCATATCACATTCTCGGTTCCCGATGCTTCATCTTTTCTTTTCGGAGTTCCAAGTTTTTTCTCGGTTATATCATCATGAAGCTCCATCTAATCATTGCAAGGCTACAATCCTATTCCTTTCATCCTTCACTTTCTTTTGGATCTTTCTTTTATTACCGGAGTTCTTCATTGAGGCTACATGATGGTTCGTCAAGGATTCCTTTCATTCGCGATTTGTTCTTCAAGTTTTCTCTCGAAGTTTTGATACGCCAAGCTATACTCAAAATTAAACATGATGCTCAACACGTGTTTTGTTTTGAGGAGCTCAAATATTCTTCATCTTGCATTCCGAAATGCAATTCTTTCTACCTTATCTTTTGAGGCGGTGTTATGTCATTCTTGACAATTTCCCTTCGTGCTTTCATGATTCACAAGTTGTCCGGAATGACATATTTTAAACCCATAATTTTCAATTCATTCATGAGATCCTTTGCAACGCATCAATCTCTTCATTGGAGTTATCTTGGGTTATATTTCACCTAAAGCCTAACCTAAGGATTGTTGCTATCTATGGTGCTCATAAATGACCCAAGTTCTTCATTTATCCTCCCGGTGAAATAAGTTTCTCATCTCCTTGTGGATATCAATCCAATCTTTTGTTTCTGTAGTGGCAGAATTTCACCTCATAGTTTTGAGATGTTCTCCATAAGTCCACTACAAGCTTGTTCTTTTTGTTGGTGGTTTTCCAACAAGTCCATTATAACCTTCTTAGAAGGGTGCCTTCCAAGCTCATTTGTGGTAGAAGTTGTCATTTTATTCTCCATTCTATTATTCCAATGATCTATCTTCTATTATTTCTTCCGGAGGCATTGTGATGTTGCTCTTTTCACTCATCGTCTCGAATTGTGAGGACCGTGTTCTTTTCGTGCTTATCCATTCAACCGGAGCGTCGTGTCCTTCATTCAAGTTCTCTCATCTTATCAAGTTTTGCCTCCCTTCTCAACCAGAGTGCTGTCTGAAATCTTTCTTACCACTTGTGCATTCTTTCAATAGTTCCAGAGGCAATGTGTAATTGATTTCATCAAGTATCCTCTCATCTTGTTAAGTTCATATTCTATGCCTTCCTTTTCGAACCGAAGTGTTGTCGTAATTGATCTTTATCATTCCTTGTACATCTCCTTTCAACCAGAGCACTTGCATGTACTTCTTGTCCATTGCAACCCTTTCCTTATGTCTTTCAACCTACAAGGTTCTAGTAATGTTCCTTGTTCCTCTTTTCTAACGGAGTGTTTTCAACTTTGTTCATATTTGTTGTATTCTTTCTTTCAATTTGTTCAACCTCTCAAGGTCCATGGTTTCACTCGTTTGTCCAACAAGCAACTTTGTTTTACCTCTTCCTATTTCGTTTCCCTCTGGTGCCATCCTAGATCTCGGGACGAGATCCTCTTGTAGTGGTGGAGTGTTGTAACGCCCCGAGACCGTTGCACTACGTGTCTTTCAGTTATGCACCGTCGTTGCCATGTCATTCGCTTGCGTGTTGCATCTTGCCATGTCATCATGTGCATTGCATCATCATGTTTTCAAAACTTGCATCCGTTCGCGTCTCCCAGTTCTCTTCATTGTCCATCCCGAGCCCCTTTCACACTCGCATGCGCCTGCGGCATGTCCGAAATATTATTTTATAAGTGGTCAGAAAAAGTTCTCGGAATGGGTTGAAAGTTGGTATGCAGTGTTGTTTTGTTATCAGTAGGCCGCCTGCCAAGTTTCATCGCATTCGGAGCTCGTTTGATAGCCCAACCATTAAACATATAGCGGCATTATAGCCGGTCATATGTCGGATGTTTTCGGTCTCTGGAAACCGTTGCTGGGCTGCTATTCTCTTCTCTCCTCTCAGCCCAACTCATCTACACAGCCCGTTACCTAACCCATCTACCTACTCCCTGCGCTTCGGACCATCCGATGGCGATCGAACGACTCCGAAATGGAGCTAATGCCCTAACCCTAGCCCCTCTTTCCTATTTAAACACCTTTCCCATGCCATTTTGGGCATCCCCTAGCCGCCACCTACCTCTAGCCTCCCCCTCCTTAGATTCCGCGCCGCTCCAGCCCCTGTCCTCCACTTGGCGCCGCCGCTAGCGCACCCCGACCAATCCCGCAGCTCCACCTCACCCCATCAGCGCCTCTCTACCCACCCAGCACGCGCCACGTAACCCCTCCAGCGCCCCCATCCGCCGCGGCCCGCTCAGGCCCGTGCAAGGCCCGCCTGAGCCCATCCAGGCCCGAGCGCCACCCGCGTTTGTCGCCTGTCCCGTCTCCCCGCTCCAGCCCCGCCGCTTAGGAGTCTCGACCCCGCCGCCTCGCACTCGCACCACCGCGCTGACCCCACTGCCCCGTGCCTGTGCCGGACACCGTCGCCGTCAGAGCAGCGCTCCCCTACGCCATCCGGTTCCACGGTGCCCAGCAGCTCACCGCCGGACCTCCCTCGACCACCTCCGACGCCCTGCGCTCGCCGCCCCTGCTCGCATGTCCCACCGCGCCAAAGCTCCCTCCGACCGTCGCCTGATCCGGTTCCCATGGCCGGATCTGCCCGTCCCGACCTTCCTTGGCCACCTCCATCCTTGCCGACGTTGCGGAATCGCCATCCCTGCTTTCCCTCGATCCAGTGGGATCGGGGAGGAGGACGAGGTGCCTCTGGGCCCCGTGGGCCGCGATCCACCTGAGGCCCAGCGCTCCAGCCGGCCAGCCTCTCCACCGACTGGGCCTAGGCCCATGGTGAGCGCCCTAGCGCCCACTGCTCTATTCCTGTTTCGGCCCGTAGTGTTTTTTTCATGCGCTGTGATTTTTTCTTTTATCCAGTGAGCTGCTGTTTTACAGAAAACACCCTAGTCTTCATGCATATAATAACTCACAAACCATGCATCATATGTAATTGAGTTATATATGTAAAATACTTAGAATTTTGTTTAGATTAATAATTTCCAACTTTCATGCATGTTTAGAATGTT
This sequence comes from Triticum dicoccoides, assembly GCF_002162155.2. Lineage (NCBI taxonomy): Eukaryota > Viridiplantae > Streptophyta > Magnoliopsida > Poales > Poaceae > Triticum > Triticum dicoccoides. Next base: position 644,920,767 of record NC_041386.1, read on the forward strand.
TAAATGAGTTTGTTTGAATTTGCTTAAATAACTTGCTAAAATTATTTCTTTCATAACTAAATAACTGTAGCTCCATTTTAAATAATCTTTATATGTAAATGGGGTAGAAAAATGCATAGTTAACATGGTGGCAGTACTTTGCATGTTTAACAAATCTAAAATTGTGTATAGGGTGGAACAGTACTAACTTTAAAATATGCACATGAGGATTTTTCTGGACTTGATGCTTGTTGTTCCGGCCTCATTTAAACTTGCCTAGATAGGTAGTTTTATTATGCTTCATCTCTTGCTATGTTTAATAACATTTAATATTGTTGGGTACATAAACAAGAGTGAACTAAATGATTGAATGTGGTGTTTCGTAAATATGCAACTCGTTGCATATTGAGCTCCACTTAATTTGATTATTGTTTGTGCACTCTGCCATGCCATGCCTCATTAAACCGGACATGCATCATACTTGGTTGTGCATCATGCCATGTTTATGTGATGGTTGTTTACTATGTTGCTTGCTTCTTTCTAGGTTGCTTCTCTCGTTAGCTTTGGCTTCGTTTTGGAGTTGAGGATTCGTTCGACTACGTTGGGTCGTCTACTTCTTGGACTCGTTCTTCTTCCTTGCGGGATCCCAGGCAAGATGACATACCCTCGAAAGCACTTCTATCTTTGCTTGCGAGTTGTTCGCTCTATCGCTATGTCGTGCTACCTACCACTTGTTTATCAAGCCTCCCAAACTGCCATGATAGCCTCTAACCTTTTTCAACCATCCTAGCAGACCGTTGTTTGGCTATGTTACCGCTTTTGCTCAACCCCTCTTATAGCGTTGTTAGTTGTAGGTGAAGCTGAAGTTTGTTCCATGTTGGAACATGGATATGTTGGGATATCACAATATCTCTTACTTAATTAATGCATCTATATACTTGGTAAAGGGTGGAAGGCTCGGCCTTATGCCTGGTGTTTTGTTACACTCTTGCCACCCTAGTTTCCGTCATATCGGTGTTATGTTCCTTGATTTTGCGTTCCTAATGTGGTTGGGTGTTATGGGAACCCCTTGATAGTTCGCTTTGAATAAAACACCTCCAGCAAGGCCCAACCTTGGTTTTACATTTGCCTAACAACCTATATCTTTTCCCTTGGGAGTCGCGCTCCCAAGGGTCATCTTTATTTTAACCCCCCGGGCCAGTGCTTCTCTAAGTGTTGGTCCAAAATAGAGTCCTTTGCAGCGCCACCTCGGGGAAACTTGAGGGCTGGTTTTAGTTGTACAGAGTGCTCATCCAGTGTTTCCCTAAGAACGAGATATGTGCAGCTCCTATCGATATTGTCGGCACATCGGGCGGTCTTGCTAGTCTTGTTTTACCATTGTTGAAATGTCTTGTAACCGGGACTCCGAGACTGATCGGGTCTTTCCGGGAGAAGGAATATCCTTCATTGACCGTGAGAGCTTGTGATGGGCTAAGTTGGGACACCCCTGCAAGGTTTAAACTTTCAAGAGCCGCGCCCGCGGTTATGTGGTAGATGGGAATTTGTTAATGTCCGGTTGTAGAGAACTTGACACTTGACTTAAGTAAAATGCATCAACCACGTGTGTAGCTGTGATGGTCTCTTTTCAGTGGAGTCCGGGAAGTGAACATGGTTCTTGTGTTATGGTTGTGCGTAAGTAGTTTCCGGATCACTTCTTGATCACTTCTAGCTTCACGACCGTTGCGTTTCTTCTCTTCTCGCTCTTATTTGCGTATGTTAGCCACCATATTTGGTTAGTGCTTGCTGCAGCTCCACCTCATTACCCTAACCTACCCATAAGCTTAAATAGTCTTGATCTCGCGGGTGTGAGATTTATGAGTCCTCGTGACTCACGGATACTTCCAAACAGTTGCAGGTGCTGATGATACCAGTGCAAGTGACGCAACCAAGCTCAAGTGGGAGCTCGATGAAGATCTTGATAGCTATTATGTGTCTTTTTCGGTTGATCAATAGTGGTGCCCAGTTGGGACGATCGGGGATCTAGCATTTGGGGTTGTCTTCTTTTATTTTGGTTTCATAGTTGGACTTTGATTGTATTCTGGATGATGTATGTTTAACTTGTTATTTGTGTGAAGTGGAGATTGTAAGCCAACTCTTTATCCCTTTCTTATTCAGTACATGGGATTGTGTGAAGATTACCCCACTTGCGACTAAACCACCGTGCAGTTATGCCTCTAAGTCATGCCTCGACACGTGGGAGATATAGCTGCGTCGTGGGTGTTACACTTCATGCACTCACCTCCCCGGCAATGGCGCCAGAAAAGATCTTGATGTCTACTACGCAACTTTATTCTTGTAGACACGTGTTGGGCCTCCAAGCGTAGAGTTTTGTAGGACAGTAGCAATTTTCCCTCAAGTGGATGACCTAAGGTTTATAAATCCATGGGAGGTGTAGGATGAAGATAGTCTCTCTCAAACAACCCTACAATCAAATACAAGAAATCTCTTGTGTCCCCAACACACCCAATACAATGACAATTTGTATAGGTGCACTAGTTCGGCGAAGAGATGGTGATACAAGTGTAATATGGGTGGTAGAAATATATTTTTATAACCTAAATAAATAAAAACACCAAGGTAGCAAATAGTAAACGGGCAGAAAAACGATATTGCCATGCTTGAAAATGAGGCCTAGGGTCCGTACTTTCACTAGTGCAATCTCTCAACAATGCTAATATAATTGGATCATATAACCATCCCTCAACTTGCAACGAAGAAACACTCCAAAGTTCCTATCTAGTAGAGAACATACGAAGAAATCATTCATAGGGTACGAAACCACCTCGACGTTATTCTTTCCGATCGATCTATCCAAGAGTTCGTACTAAAATAGCACCAAATAATTTTAGATTCATAATACTCAATCCAACACAAAGAAATTCAAAGAGTGCCCCAAGATTTCTACCAGAGAAACAAAAGACGAGAACGTGCATCAACCCCACGCATAGATTACCCCAATGTCACCGCGGGAATCCACGAGTTGAGTGCCAAAACACATATACAGTGAATCAATATGATACCCCATTGCCACCACGAGTATTCATATGCAAGACATATATCAAGTGCTCTCAAATCCATAAAAGTATTCAATCCGATAACAATGAAATCTGAAAGGTAAAAAATCAATTCATCACAACAAGATAGAGAGGGGAAAACACCATATGATCCGACTATATTAACAAAGCCCGCGATACATCAAGATCATGACATCTCAAGAACATTGAGAGAGAGAGATTAAACACATAGCTACTGGTACAAACCCTCAGCCCCGAGGGTGGACTCTCCCTCCTCATCGTGGTGGCCGCCGTGATGATGAAGATGGCCACCGAAGATGATTCCCCCTCCGGCAGGGTGCCAGAACGGGGTCTAGATTGGTTTTCGGTGGCTACAAAGCCTTGCGGCGGCAGAACTTCTGATCAAGGTTTACCCCTGAGGGTTTTTGGAATATTTGAGAATTTATAGGGTAAAGAGGGGGTGTGGGAGGCCACTGAGGTGGGCACAACCCACCTGGGCGCGCCTAGACCCCCAGGTGCCCCCTGGTGGGTTGTGCCCCCCTCGGGGCCCCTCAGGTGCTTCTCTGGCACACTGGTGGTCTTCTGGTCCATAAAAAATCCACAAAAAGTTTCGCAATGTTTGGACTCCGTTTGATATTGATTTCTCGCGATGTAAAAAACAAGCAAAAAACAACAATTGGCACTGGGCACTGGGTCAATAGGTTAGTCCCAAAAAATGATATAAAGTTTCTATAAAATGATTGTAGAACATCCAAGAATGATAATATAACAACATGGAACAATCAAAAATTATAGATATGTTGGAGACGTATCAGGGCACTCTGCCTCCTCCAGCGTATCAGCGGATGACGCCGCCTCAGCAACGACGGGAGAGAGATGCCACTGCTCCGGCGGCTAGCAGTACAAGAGGCGGGAAGAAATTCAAATATGCTCCATGTCTCAAGCCTCTTCCAAAGTTACCATATGAGAGGAGTGATAAGGAAACCTATGAAATTGTGGAAGCCGAAGTGTGATACGTCTCCAACGTATCTACTTTTCCTAACACTTTTCCTCTTGTTTTGGACTCTAATTTGCATGATTTGAGTGAAACTAACCCCGGACTGATGCTATTTTCAGCAGAACCACCATGCTATTGTTTTTGTGCAGAAATAAAAGTTCTCAGAATGTAACGAAACTTTGCAAGGAATTTTTATACAATGAACAAGAATTTCTAGAGCCAAGACCTACCGGAGAGGGGCACCTGGGTGGGCACAGCCCACCAGGGCGTCCCCCTCTCCTGGCGCGCCCAGGTGGGTTGTCCCCACCTGGTGGCCCCGCAGACCCTGAAACCGATGCTATAAAATCCTATTTTTCCGAAAAAATTAGGGAGAAAGAATTATTGCGATCCATGAGACGGAGCCGCCGTCACCTCCTGTTCTTCATTGGGAGGCCACATCTGGATTCCGTTTGGGGCTCCAGAGAGGGGATCTTCGTTCTTTGTCATCACCAACCCTTCTCCATCGCCAATTCCATGATGCTCCCCACCGAGAGTGAGTAATTCCTTCATAGGCTCGCTGGTCGGTGAGGAGTTTGATGAGATTCATCATGTAATCGAGTTAGTTTTGTTAGGGCTTGATTCCTAGTATCCACGGTGTTCTAAGATTGATGTTGCTATGACTTTGCCATGCTTGTCACTTTGGGCCCGGGTGCCATGATTTCAGATATGAACCGTTTATGTTATCACCATTATATCCATGTTCTAGATCTGATCTTGCAAGTTATAGTCACCTACTACGTGTTATGATCCGGCAACCCCGGAGTGACAATAGTCGGGACCACTCCCGGTGATGACCGTAGTTTGAGGAGTTCATGTATTCTCCATGTGTTAACGCTTTGTTCCGGTTCTCTATTAAAAGGAGGCCTTAATATCCCTTAGTTTCCAATAGGACCCCGCTGCCACGAGAGGGTAGGACAAAAGATGTCATGCAAGTTCTTTCCATAAGCACGTATGACTATTTATGGAATACATGCCTACATTATATTGATGAACTGGAGCTAGTGCCATATCGCCCTAGGTTATAACTGTCTCATGATGAATATCATCCAACAAGTCACCGATCCAATGCCTACGAATTTATCCTATATTATTCTTGCTAAGTTACTACTGCTATCGTTACTGTTGCACTTGTTACAAAACTACTGCTATGACTGCTACTGTTACCATTGCTACTGCTACTATTATTAAAACTATCATATTACTTTGTTACTGATCATGTTGTTGTAGGTAATTAATCTCCAGGTGTGGTTGAATTGACAACTCAGCTGCTAATACCTTTAGATATTCTTTGGCTCCCCTTGTGTCGAATCTATAAATTTGGGTTGAATACTCTACCCTCAAAAACTGTTGCGATCCCCTATGCTTGTGGGTTATCAAGACCTTTTTCTGGCGCCGTTGCCAGGGAGCATAGCTATATTTGTTGAGTCACTTGGGATTATTATCAATTTATCACTATGAAGAATCTGAAGGATGCTAAGACTAACATTTTTCCCTCAACGACAAGGGGAGGTAAGGAATTGCCATCTAGTTCTGCTTTAGATTCACCTTCTGTTATAAGTAAACTTGCACCGCCACCACATGCTATTAATTCTGATATGACGCAAGTTATTGATGATGCTACTTCTGCTATGGATAATGCTTATGGTGATGCTAGTACCTTGCTTGATAATGATGATGTGCGACTTGGTGAATTTCTTGATAAACAAATTGCTAGAGTAATACAACATGATGTTGTTGAATCTGATGACGAGCTTGAAACTGAAACTCCTGAAACACCCGCTAGAACTAGCCTTCCTAGATATGAATTTCCTAAGGTACCGGAAGGTTATGTTATGAATGAGGAGACAACTAGAGATATTCTTGCTTGTAAGGATAGAGATGATCTAGAGAAATTATTATGCAAGTATAAAGAAAAATATCTGAATGCTAGAATGAAATGTGATCCTAAGTTTGCTACTTCACATATCCTTATTGATGATAAGGATTATGAATTCTCTGTCAACCCAGAGTTAATTACTTTGGTTGAATATGATCCTTTCCATGGTTATGAAACTGAAACTGTTGTGGCACATCTTACTAAGTTGAATGACATAGCCACCCTTTTTACTCATGATGAGAAAACTCGCTATTACTTTATTCTCAAATTATTTCCGTTCTCATTAAAGGGTGATGCTAAAGCTTGGTACAATACTCTTGCTCCTGGTTGTGTGTGTAGTCTCCAGGATATGATTTATTACTTATCTGAAAAATATTCCCTGCTCATAAGAAACAAGCTACTTTACAGTAAATATTTAACTTTGTGCAAATTAAAGAAGAGAGTCTCCCACAAGATTGGGGGAGGCTTTGCGAATTACTTAATGCTTTTCCTGGTCATCCTCTTAAGAAAAATGAAATAGTCTATATCTTCTATAATGGACTAACCGATGCTTATAGGGATTTCCTAGATAGTTGTGCTGGTTGTGTTTTCAGGGAACGAACTGTTGGTCAAGCTAAAGAATTATTGAATAATATATTGAAAAGTTATGATGATTGGACTCTTCCTGAACCACCGGCTAAACCCACTCCAAAGAAGAGGGGTATATTATATGTCAGTCCTAAAGATATGCAAGAGGCAAAGAAATCTATGAAGGAAAAGGGTATTAAAGCTGAGGATGTTAAAAATTTACCTCCTATTGAAGAAATACTTGGGCTTAATACACCACAATCTTTTTGCGTACAATGATAATGATAATCCTCACAATATGCACTCTAGACAATGCCTTTATGAGTTTGAAAATTATATTAGGACAAGATCACTTTAATGCAAATGTTATGAAACAATTGAAATATAATTCTAATATGATTGCTCGCTCGAGTGACTTGTTATTTAGAATCTCAAATGATGTTAGAGGTGTTGGAAAGCATGCTTATATGGTTCAAACTCAGTTAGAAAAAGTTGCTAAATCTCAAAGAGAGTTGCTAGATGAAATGAATAATAATATACATGACTTTGCTGGTAGAGTTGCAACTAGAGGAGGTAAAATGACTCAGGAACCACTTTATCCTGAGGGACACCCAAAAAGAATTGAACAGGATTCACAAAGGAACAACACCACTACACCTAGTTCTTCTAGAAAGAAAAAGAAAAAGAAAAATGATCGGACTTTGCATGCTCCTAGTGAACCTGAAATAGAAAAACCTCCTGATAATCATAATGAAACCTCTATCTCTGATGCTAAAACTCAGTCTGGTAATGAACATTCACCTAGTGATAATGAAAAAGATAATGCTGATGTTCATGAAGAATCTCAACCAAATAATAAAGAACTAGACAATGATGTTGAGATAGAACCACCTGTTGATCTTGATAATCCACAACCCAAGAATAAAATGTATGATAAAAGAGACTTTGCGGCTAGAAAACGCGGTAAAGATAGAGAACCGTGGGTTCAAAAACTAATGCCTTTTACACCTTAGTCAACTAAAAAGAATGATGATGAAGAATTTGAACGCTTTGCTGAAATGCTGAGGCCAGTCTTTTTGCGTACTCGCTTGACTGATATCTTGAAAATTCCTCCTTATGCAAAGTATATGAAAGACATCATCACTAATAAGAGAAAAGTACCGAAAGCTAAAATCTCCACTATTCTTGCTAATTACACTTTTAAAGATCGAGTACCTAAAAAATTTGGAGATCCGGGAACCAACTATACCTTGCTCCATCAAAAAAGAATTATGTGAAAACTGCTTTGTGTGATTTAGGAGCTGGTGTTAGTGTTATGTCTTTCTCTTTATATAAAAGACTTGATTTGAATAAACTCACACCTACTGAAGTATCTTTGCAAATGGCTGACAAATCAACTGCCATACCTATCGGTATTTGTGAGAATGTGCCCATTGTTGTTGCTAATGTTACTATTGTGACTGACTTTGTTATACTTGAGATGCCCGAGGATGACAACATGTCGGTTATCCTTGGTAGACCCTTCCTGAATATTGTAGGGGCTGTTATTGATTGCAATAAAAGCAAGGTCACTTTTCATATCAATGGTAATGAGCATATGGTGCACTTTCCGAAGAAACAATTCCAAGTGAATGGTATTAATGTTATTGAAAAATCTCCGACAATCACTATTGGAAGTTTTCAAATACCTTTACCTACTGCCAAAAAGAAATATGAAATGCTTATTGTTGGGGACATTCATATCCCCATTGAGGTAACTTAGTGATTTACAAAAGTTCTTCGGTTTCATGCTAATCAAAAGTGGTTGTTAATAAGACTTGATCAACCTTATAAATGGATCATTTTTGAGTGGTATGAAGTTGATGAATTTACTAAGCACTACCTTTTGTCCCTACTTTTTGCTTTCTGTTTTTTAGTTAAATAAAATAAAATGGCATGTTTTGTCTATTTTTGAATTTCTCGTGCAATAAAAAATGACCCAAAAATAGAAGTTCTTAGAATGCCCTAAAAATTTAATACGATTTTTTCTGAATATTTCTGAATTTCTAGTTCAAATAATATCAGAGGGAGGTGCACTAGGTGGGCGCAACCCACCTGGGCGCGCCAGGACCCCCAGGCGCACCCTGTTGGGTTGTGGTCCCCACGTGGGCCCCTCACTTATCTCTTTACACCACATCATTACCTACCTCCAGAAAAAATTCTCCATTGCCCTCTCTCTTTCTCTCTCTCGTGTTCTTGCTCTCAAACCCGTGGATTTCGATCTTTTTGCTCGAAGCTCCGTTTCCGAAACTGTTTCCGAGGATTGTTGCTTGGTATGTGACTCCACCATTTGTCCAATTATTTTTTGTTTTAGTGGTTTATATTTTTAATAATTAGCTACTCGTGGTGCTGCCGTAGATGAGCTTGCATGTTGAATTCTTAGAGTTTTAAGTAGTTTGAATGCTTGCTATGACCTCTATGTATCCCTATGAGTAGTTGGTATCATTTTTGTGAAGTTTTGTTGAGAATATTTTGTGGACTAAAAATGTCAGAATTTTTGTTTATAGGAAAACCGTGAATATCTTTAGGAAGTTTGGCTCCAAGAAGAACTCCAAGGGTGTTATTGGGGAGTCATCTGACAGTGATCTCCATCCTTGGAGGTTGGCGGAAGTACGGCCATGCAAATGGCCGCACACCCCGTTCAGGGAAGAGGCTAGAATCCTTTAGGAGTTCACACAATATGCTCCTAATGTCGGCCTCACCCACTTCATCACAGCTGAATGCGAACAGTATCATCTCCTCACAAACTCCTTTGTTCAAAGCTTTACTTTCTTCTCTAGGAATAATCCTCCTGAAGTGCGATTTGATTTATATCTTGAATCCCATCAGATACCACTTACTGAATTTGGCGACATATGCATGATCCTTTCTGATGGGAGTTTAGTTGAGCCTAGGCCAGCAGAGTTTGAGGCCTTTTGTCGTACTTTGACAGTGGAAGATGAGAGAGGGGTGTCGGCCGTCACTACCACTAGCATACACTTTCATGCAATGCATTATTTTACTTTATTTGTCGCTAAGTGTTTGCTTGCTAGGGAAAAGGTGGGTGCACTAAGCGCACCAGACTTTGTTGTTTTACGTCATGCACTAGACGGCGACAACACTTATAGCTTGGGAGCTATTGTGGCACGTCGCCTCAACATTAATAGGTCCAAGGGTAAAATACATGGTGGGATTTTCGCTACTCGTTTGGCGGCTCACTTCGGGGTTGAGATACGCCCTCATGATTACCCTCTGACCAAGGTTTACCTAGATCGCACGGCCATGGATCACCACCACTTTACTGATATCGAATCTCCCAACATCCCTGTTCCACATAACCTGGTTTTCAGTGTCATCACTTGTGATATTATTCCATTGCCTGCTCCTACTTTGTTTGATCCTGTTGCCAGGGGCGGATATAGGATTATGCCTGTGGACATCATCACCTACCGAAATGATCAGGCTGCTGTAGAGGAGGAGGAAGAGCCTCAACAGTGGGATCAGTGGATGTCCGCTCCTCAGTACCCCGACTACTATCCAGGCTTCTGATCGATTACCAAGCTAGGGCAAAAGCCTAAGCTTTGGGGAGCACGTGTTTCCCACCGACATTACATTCATGTTCACTTATTTAATCTATTGGTGTTCACACTTTTCATTGTATCATCGATGCTTAGATTTATTTTTCTTGCTTTCTTCTGGTGTGTTTTAAAAAAATCCTTAGAAAAACCAAAAAAATGGTTGTAGTTAGTTTACTTTCTATGCATGCTTAGTTGTAGTACTAAAAAGAACCCAAAAAGATTTCCTTGTTCTTCTTTTGCTTGTTGGGAGCTTTCCCGTGTAAATAGTTTTTCTCATTTTTGCTTTTCCCTTTTATTTGCTTGTTCAAGAAACCAAAAACTCCAAGAATATTTCAGTGTGTTTCTCTGAATTTCTTTTCTTCTTATTCGAGTTGTACTGAGGAGAAGACCATGATGAAAATGTTGAGTGGCTCTCATATGAATAACTATTGATCTAATAAAGAGCACACTTTACCTTGTCTTCTCCTGTTGAATAAAATGTTTGCAAATTCCAGCTTAGTCCACGACATTCTAGCACTATTATCATTTTCTCATCGTTTGGTTGTGCAAGTGAAAGGCAATAATGACGATATTCGATGAACTGGCCGTGGCTGAGAGAAACTGGTATGAACTGGACTTGTTCTGTTTGTGTAAATATGTTTAACCTAGTACCCATGATTCAGCCCATTATGATTAAACATGTTTGCAATGACAATTAGAGATTATAGTTTCTCATGCCATGCATAAGTAGCTGGGAGTGGATAATGTTTTATCTTGGATATCAACATTGCGTTAAAATGATTGTGATGTAGTATGATGATATGGTATCCTCCTCTGAATGTTCGAGTGGCTTGACTTGGCACATGTTCATGCATGTAGTTGAATCAAAACCAACATAGCCTCTATGATATTTATGTTCATGGTGTTCATATCCTACTCATGCTAGTGTCCAATGTTACTTATGCATAATGCATGTTCATGACCGTTTTTGCTCTCTAGCTGGCCGCATCTCAATCTAATTGCTAGCCTTCGCCTGTACTGATGTCTACTACACAACCTTCTTCTTGTACACGTTGTTGGGCCTCCAAGTGCAGAGGTTTGTAGGACAGTAGCAAATTTCCCTCAAGTGGATGACCTAAGGTTTATCAATCCGTAGGAGGCGTAGGATGAAGATGGTCTCTCTCAAGCAACCCTGCAACCAAATAACAAAGAGTCTCTTGTGTCCCCAACACACCCAATACAATGGTAAATTGTATAGTTGCACTAGTTCAGCGAAGAGATGGTGATACAAGTGGTATATGGATAGTAGATAATAGTTTTTGTAATCTGAAATAATAAAAACAGCAAGGTAGCAAGTGATAAAAGTGAGCGTAAACGGTATTGCAATGTTGGTAAACAAGGCCTAGGGTTCATACTTTCGCTAGTGTAAGTCCTCTCAACAATACTAACATAATTGGATCATAAAACTATCCCTCAACATGCAACAAAGAGTCACTCCAAAGTCACTAATAGCGGAGAGCGAACGAAGAGATTATGGTAGGGTATGAAACCACCTCAAAGTTATTCTTTCCAATCAATCCGTTGGGCTATTCCTATAAGTGTCACAAACAGCCCTAGAGTTCGTACTAGAATAACCCCTTAAGATACAAATCAACCAAAACCCTAATGTCACCTAGATACTCCAATGTCACCTCAAGTATCCGTGGGCATGATTATACGATATGCATCACACAATCTCAGATTCATCTATTCAACCAACACAAAGGACCTCAAAGAGTGACCCAAAGTTCTACCGGAGAATCACGACGAAAATGTGTGCCAACCCCTATGCATAGGTTCCCAATGTCACGAAACCCGCAAGTTGGTCACCAAAACATACATCAAGTGGCACGTGGTATCCCATTGTCACCACAGATATCCACGGCAAGACATACATCAAGTGTTCTCAAGTCTTTAAAGACTCAATCCGATAAGATTACTTCAAAGGGGAAACTCGATTCATTACAAGAGAGAAGAAGGGGGAAGAAACATCATAGGATCCAAATATAATAGCAAAGCTTGCGATACATCAAGATCGTATCATATCAAGAACACGAAAGAGAGAGAGATCAAACACATAGCTACTGGTACATACCCTTAGCCCCGAGGGAGAACTACTCCCTCCTCGTCATGGAGAGCATCGGGATGATGAAGATGGCCACTGGTGAGGGTTCCCCCCTCCGGCAGGGTGCCGGAATGGGGTCTCGATTGGTTTGTGGTGGCTACGGAGGCTTCTGGCGGCAGAACTCCCGATCTATGTTGTGTTCTGGAAGTTTTAGGTCACGTAGGTATATATGGGTGCAGGAGGTACGTCAGGGGAGCCACAAGGGCCCCACGAGACTGGGGGGCGCCCCCACCCTCATGAGCACCTCGTTCCTTCCTTGACATGGGGTCCAAGTCCATCAGGTGTGTTTCCTTCCAAAAATAACTTCTCCAGTTGATTTCGTTCCATTTCGACTCCGTCTGATATTCCTTTTGTTCAAGACACTGAAATAGGCATAAAACAGCAAATCTGGGCTGGGCCTCCGGTTAACAGGTTAGTCCCAAAAATAATATAAAAGTGGAAAATAAAGCCCAATATTGCCCAAAATAGTAGATAATATAGCATGGAGCAATCAAAAATTATATATACGTTGGAGACGTATCATGTACTAAGTGGGAATTCTGCTTGAACATCAAAAACCTTGAACCCAAAAGTTATTCAAGATGAGTCCACCTTACCTACCTATATGCGGTATCTCCCTACTGTCCTAAGTAAATTTGCATGTGCCACCTCTAAAAACTTCTAAAAATTATCCTTTTTGTGTGCCTGGATCGTTCATGGAACGACATGTGGTGGTCGGTATCTTCCATGCTAAGCGGGTTATTCTCAGGTTGAGTGTTTATTCACTCGCCATCGCACGAGAAAAGGGCGGTCATAGGGATTGCCATTCCCGAACTAAAAAATGCAAATAATTAAACAAAACTCCCCCGGGACTGATGTTGGTTTGGGCGGCACCCGTTGTTTCGGACAAGCAGTGGAGTGTGATTGTTGGTGGAGGGGGAGTAAACCTTTACTTTTATCGCTTGGAAACTGCCACTAGCATGCTTAGCATGGAAGATATTGATAACTGTTGGTCATGAAGTAAATGAGAAGGGTGCATGTCTCAAAATATCATTTATCTTTGTTTTAAAACTTGAGCTCATGCACCTCTGCAAATCATTGCTTCCCTCTGTGAAGGGACTATCTATTTACTTTTATGTTGTGTCATCACCTTCTAAAACAAGCGCTAGAAGCTAAGAGCACTGTTGTCATGACTTATGCATTGTGTGTAGCTAATGTTGGGTGCATCATGACTGGATCTTTTCTACCATGAATTACAATGTTTAGTCACTGCTTGGATTCTGGAGGTGCTCTGCATTTATGTTTTGCAGTCTTAGAAAAGGCTAGCGAGATACCAATATTGTCATATTATATCATGGTTGTTTTGACAACGTGTTGCCATTTGAGATATCTTATTATTGCTCACTAGCTGATTATGTCATTGATCTGAGTTAATATAATCTTTAAGAGTTATTGTCGGCATGGTTAGTTATAATGTTGGCTGAAAACCCGGGTGCTATTTAAGCTTATTTATGCAAAAAAGAGCAAAAGAGTTCGTAAAAGTTTTTCTTTTTCACTTTCAGTTTATCAACTGAATTGCTTGAGGACAAGCAAATGTTTAAGCTTGGGGGAGTTGATACGTCTCCAACGTATCTACTCTTCCTAACGCTTTTCCTCTTGTTTTGGACTCTAATTTGTATGATTTGAATAAAACTAACCCCGGATTGACGCTGTTTTCAGCAGAACTACCATGGTGTTGTTTTTGTGCAGAAATGAAAGTTCTCGAAATGGAACGAAACTTTGTGAGGAATTTTTATACAATAAACAAGAATTTCTGAAGCCAAGACCTACCGGAGAGGGGCACCTGGGTGGGCACAACCCACCAGGGCGCGCCCCTCTCCTGGCGCACCCAGGTGGGTTGTCCCCACCTGGTTGCCCCGCAAACCCTAGAACCGACGCTATAAAATCCTATTTTCCAGAAAAAATCAGGGAGAAAGAATTATCACGATCCACGAGACGGACCCGCCGTCACCTCCTGTTCTTCATCAGGAGGCCAGATCTCGAGTCTGTTTGGGCCTCCGGAGAGGGGGGTCTTCATTCTTCGTCATCACCAACCCTTCTCCATCGTGAATTCCATGATGCTCCCCACCAGGAGTGAGTAATTCCTTCATAGGCTCGCTGGTCGGTGAGGAGTTGGATGAGATTCATCATGTAATAGAGTTAGTTTTGTTAGAGCGTGATCCCTAGTATCCACTATGTTCTAAGATTGATGTTGCTATGACTTTGCCATGCTTAATGCTTGTCACTTTGGGCCCGGGTGCCATGATTTCAGATCTGAACCATTTATGTTATCACCATTATATCCATGTTCTGGATCAGATCTTGCAAGTTATAGTCACCTACTGCATTTTATGATCCGGCAACCCAGGAGTGACAATAGTCAGGACCACTCCCGGTGATGACCATAGTTTGAGGAGTTCATGTATTCACCGTGTGTTAATGCTTTGTTCCGGTTCTCTATTAAAAGGAGGCCATAATATCCCTTAGTTCCCAATAGGACCCCGCTGCCATGGGAGGGTAGGACAAAAGATGTCACACAAGTTCTTTCCATAAGCATGTATGACTATTTACGGAATACATGCCTACATTATATTGATGAACTGGAGCTAGTGCCATATCGCCCTAGGTTATAACTATCTCATGATGAATATCATCCAACAAGTCACCGATCCAATGCCTACAAATTTATCCTATATTGGTCTTGCTAAGTTACTATTGCTATCATTACTATTGCACTTGTTACAAAACTACTGCTATCACTACTACTGTTACCATTCTACTGCTACTATTATCAAAACTATCATATTACTTTCCTATTGATCACATTGTTGCAGATAATTAATCTCTAGGTGTGATTGAATTGACAACTCAGCTACTAATACCTTCAAATATTCTTTGGCTCCCCTTGTGTCGAATCTATAAATTTGGGTTGAATACTCTACCCTCCAAAACTGTTGTGATCCCCTATACTTGTGGGTTATCAAAGTGCAGGCCCATTTTGAACGGAAACGTACACCTACGAAGGAAACGGTAGATCCGGTGAAAGTGAAGTGCACTCTGGATGCCCTTAAGTGACCACCACCGCCTCCGCCACAATCCAACTATGACCGCTATATTGCAAAGACATATGATGAAGCGCGATGGTCAGAAAGTACTTCCAGTGGAGCAAGACAAGCAAAACAAATAAGTGGGAAAACAATTCCCCAGCTCGGCGAACAGGAGAAGCAATCGTGCCCCCCGCTCAAGGTGTCTAGCAATATCGTCGCTAATCATCCGAGGCTATTGCCCGTTACCAATCTTCGTGATTACGTGGGTGATGATGTACAGTTTGAAATGACTGAGGTAGTAGAGATCTTCAGATATGAGCACGGGAAGCCTCTCGTGAAACCTGATCATCTTCCTCTAACAACGATGATGCGAAAATTGCATGACTGGTACATGGAAACCTGCAGGATGTCTGGGACCGACAATATATTGCTGAGAATTAAAGATGAGCATGACCTCATTGGAGTTGAGGTGATGCTTGTTGAATTTGTGGAATTATTTCAGTTATTAAATCAAGACACCCTCGACAAACAACTCATGACTTGCTACTGTCTGTAAGTATTACTTCTGTAATCAAGTCTCTAGCTCAGCTCGTTCATTGCATGTATATATAATTATCCTCACTATATTATGCAGATTGAATATCGTCGAATGCAAAAAAGGACAAATCTATGACATTGGGTTCATTAGCCCAAATGCCGTAAATGAATGGACGGTACAAAACAGAGTTGAAGATACTGAGAAAAACTTTCTACAATTGTTCCTTCGACATCAAAACAAAGGGACAATACTCTTTCCTTACAACTTCAAGTGAGTGTTACTATCTTGTGCATATTTGTTTTCACTTAGTCGAGGTTAGGTAATGTAATTGATGAGTTATATGTGTGCACAACTTCCACTTTATTCTGCTATCCATTAAGCTTGATGGGGTAGTAGTAACTGTATTAGACTCGAGACGTAAAGATCCCAAGGATTATGTGGACATGACTACAATGCTCCAGAAGTAAGTTCAATCATTATCGCACCATATCGGTAACTTTCGTTCATTTCCTGATATCAAGTAATCATTTTATTTGCTTGGCAGGGTTTGGAAATAGTTCACCGAAATGGTTCCGACTCTGAGGAACGAGCTGCAATTTACACGACCCAAAGTAAGTAGTACTAGCTAGTTCCGCACATCTCTCATTGATTCTAGTTTCATCAATACCATCATCATGCTTGATTATTAGTTTGGTTGAACTCTATTCTCGTAAAGTGCTTGTGGCAGGAAGGCTGGAATAATTTATGTGGATACTACGTTTGTGAGTTCATTCGCCACTCGACCTCTGAGTGGGGCTACTCTGACCAATAATTTGAAGTACGTAAACAATAATATTCACAATTTTATTTTATTAACATCAATTGTGTTGAGTTTCATCCGTATATATATGCATTGACCCCCTTCTTTAAATTAGATCTGGCAGATGCGGGATGAACTCCTACCACATGATCGCATACGAGCAATTCAAGAGGAATTGGCGGGATTCTTTCTTGACCATGTCATACATGAAAAAGGAGAATACCTGATACGTCTCCAACGTATCTATCATTTTTTATTGTTCCATGCTATTATATTATCAATCTTGGATGTTTTATAATCATTTTATATCATTTTTTGGTACTAACCTTTTATATAGTGCCAAGTGCCAGTTGCTGTTTTCTGCATGTTTTCTACATCGTAGGAAATCAATATCAAACGGAGTCTGAAAGCACGAGTGCTCCCTAGGTGGTTTTGGTAATTAATGTCAACATATCTCTTGTTGGACTAACATTTTTATCTAGTATGTTTCGGATAAGTTCAACAGTGAAGTGGCATAGACTAGAGGATGTGAAACCCCTTCAAGATGCTAAGGATAAAGGATTGGCTCAAGCTCAAAGCTCAAGACTCTACATTTTCCATTTTAGTGATCCAAGATCACATTGAGTCTATAGGAAAAGCCAATACTATCAAGGAGGGATGATGTGTTTCTTAATGAGGTTCCTGCTCAAAATGCTTAGTGATATGCTCCAAAACCCTCAACTACTTTCTCACATCCACATATGACCTAAACCAAAAGTCAAACTCGGCCCCCCCGATTTTTTCTATCCGCCGGCACCGAGTTTCAAATGTCATAGCCACTGCCACAAACCCTAGGCAAATTGGTCTCACCGATAGGGATCTCGGTCTCACCGAGATGGGATTGCAAACTCTCTATTGCCTATTGCAATACTTTCGGTCTCACCAAAACTTGCGATCGGTCCCACCGAAACTGCAATGTAAACTCTCTGGTTCCCTTTTGTAACATTTCGGTCTCACCGAAATGAGCAATCGGTCCCACCGAGTTTACCTGACCAACTCTCTGGTTAGCTTATTACCAAAATCGGTCTCACCGAGTTTGTGTAATCCGTCTCACCGAGATTACATTATGCCCTAACCCTAATCATATCGGTCCTACCGAGTTGCATGTCGGTCCCACCGAAAACCCTAACAGTCACTAGCTTTGCTAAATCGGTCAGATCAAGTTTAACCATTCGGTCCCACCGAGTTTGGAAAGTTATGTGTAACGGTTAGATTTCGTGTGGAGGCTATATATACCCCTCCACCTCCTCTTCATTCGGAGAGAGAGCCATCAGAACAAACCTACACTTCCAACCTATATTTTCTAAGAGAGAACCACCTACACTTGTGTTGAGACCAAGATATTCCATTCCTACAATATGAATCTTGATCTCTAGCCTTCCACAAGTTGCTTTCCACTCAAATCTTCTTTCCACCAAATCCATATCCTGTGAGAGAGAGTTGAGTGTTGGGGAGACTATCATTTGAAGCACAAGAGCAAGGAGTTCATCATCAACACACCATTTGTTACTTCTTGGAGAGTGGTGTCTTCTAGATTGGCTAGGTGTCACTTGGGAGCCTCCGACAAGATTGTGGAGTTGAACCAAGGAGTTTGTAAGGGCAAGGAGATCGCCTACTTGGTGAAGATCTACCACTAGTGAGGAAAGTCCTTCGTGGGCGATGGCCATGGTGGGATAGACAAGGTTGCTTCTTCGTGGACCCCTTGTGGGTGGAGCCCTCCGTGGACTCGCGCAACCGTTACCCTTCGCGGGTTGAAGTCTCCATCAACATGGATGTACGATAGCACCACCTATCGGAACCACGTCTCAAAAATCTTCGTGTCTCCAATTGCGTTTGAATCTTCCAAACCCTTCTCTTTACATTCTTGCAAGTTGCATGCTTTACTTTCCGCTGCTCATACACTCTTTGCATGCTTGCTTGATATGTATTGTGTTTGTTAAACTTGTGCCAAAAATCCACTTCAACCTAAAGAATTTAAAAACTGCAACTTTTAGCACCTAGTGTCTAATCACCCCCCCTCTAGACACCTCTTCTTGATCCTTTGAATTGGTATCAGAGCAAAGGTCTCCATTGCTTTGGTTTAAACACCATTGGAGGAAGATGGATGAGTCTACTTTGGGGAGTATTAGACGTAGAGTGCCTATTCTTGATGGATAATATTTTCATGAGTGGAAAAACGAAATGCTTGAGATTTTCAATGAATATCATTTGAACAAGTACATTGCTAGCCCTTGTGCACCTCATGTTGATCCTTTGCATCCTACCCTTGATGAGTCTATTGACATGATCCGCAACCTTAGAACTGTTAATCTTATCACTAGAGGCTTGCCTAGAAACTTGATTGGATGTTTGCCTACTCTTAAGTGTGCCTACACCATATGGAAATTTCTTGAGGAACTCTTTCCAAATTATTCCTTGAAAGATCTAGATGAAATTCTCCATAAATCCATTGCCTTGATTAAGATGAATTCCAATTATCCCAGTTTTGGTGACTGCTTATTTGAGCTTACTAATCTTACGAGTGCCAAAGGAGATGTTGGAATCATTAGCAATATCATTTCCAGAGCTATTAGAATTCATAAAGATAACTATAGAAATGAGCATTTATCTAATGAATTACCCTCTCTAGGAATTGATCAATCACAAGATGATGTTGAACATGGATACTCTGATGAGGATGATGATGATAGTGACTATGACCTTGATGATGCGATGGGACACTTTGGTCTTATGGCAAATCTTCGTGGCTACATGGCCGGAGGAAAGGAATGGGTTCTCGATAGTGGATGTACTGATCATATGACCGGAGATAAAGATATGTTCCGTGAGCTTGCTGAAACGACGGCCCTCGAAAATATGTCACCTTTGGTGATAACTCAAAGGGTAAGGTGGTTGGCCTCGGTAAGGTGGCCATCTCACATGATAGCTCCATAAAAAATGTCATGATCGTTGAATCTCTTGGGTACAACTTACTTTCAGTATCTAGACTTGCTGATTTCGGTTTCAATGTTCTATTCATTGAAGTAGATTGCCAAGTTTTCATAGAGACAATCGTAAAATGGTCTTTACAGGAATATGTAGAGGTGATCTTTACATTGTTGATTTCACTAAAAAGGCTCAACCTAGAACTTGCTTAATCGCTAAATCTTCTAAAGGTTGGTTATGGCATAGACGATTAGGTCATGTTGGTATGCGAAACCTTGACAAGCTTATTAAAGGTGATCATATCCTTGGAGTAAAAGATGTTATATTTGACAAGGATAGACTTTGTAGTGCTTGTTAGGCAGGGAAACAAGTTGGAGGAAGTCATCGCGCAAAGAACATCATGACCACGAGAATACCACTCGAGCTACTTCATATGGATCTCTTTGGTCCAAATTCCTACAAGAGTCTCGGTGGTAACTCATTTGGACTAGTCATAGTTGACGATTTTTCAAGATTTACGTGGGTGTTCTTTCTTGATGACAAATCGCAGGTCCAAAAGATCTTCAAAAACTTCGCTAGGAAGGCCCAAAATCAATTTGACGTGAAGATCAAGAAGGTTCGAAGCGACAACGGAACGGAGTTCAAGAACACAAATGTGGATACCTTTCTTGACGAAGAAGGGATTTCACATGAGTTCTCGGCTACATACACACCTCAACAAAATGGAGTCGTTGAGAGGAAGAACCAGACTCTTATTGAGATGGCAAGAACGATGCTTGATGAGTACAAGACGCCAAAACACTTTTGGGCGGAAGCGGTTGAGACAGCTTGTCATGCAACAAATCGCTTGTATCTTCACAAGCTCGGCAAGACGGCATATGAGCTTCTCACCGGTAACAAACCACAAGTTGGATACTTTTGAGTATTCGGCTCAAAGTGCTACATTCTTGATAAGCATCATCGTTCTAAATTTGCTCCTAAGTCTCATGAAGGTTTTCTACTTGGTTATGTGTCAAACTCTCACACATACCGTGTCTACAATAATTTCACCCGAAAGGTTGAAGAGACGGTAGATGTGAAGTTTGATGAATCTAACGGCTCGCAAGTAGAGCAATTGCCAATTGATGTAGGAGACAAAGACCCTTCAGAAGCAATCCAAGACTTGTCTATTGGCAAGATTCATCCAACGGAGGTCAAGGAGAGTACCTCGTCCGTCCAAGTGGAAGCTTCTACATCACGACAAGGTGAACCAAGAGTTGAGATGGAAGCATCCACAAGTGGGACACATCAAGATGAAGAAAACAAGGAAGTGCATCAAGAGGAACACCAACAACCTCCTTCTCAACCACAACAAGAGAACGACAACGTCAACAATGAAGAAGGCCAAGAGGAAGAACAAGATGAAGAAGATGTTCAACCAAGATCCAAGAAAAATCTTTCACGAGTTCGAGCAAGAATCGCCAAAGATCACCCCGTCGAGCAAATCTACAATGATATCCAAACCGGGAGAATCACTCGCTCTAAAACTCGTTTAGCTAACTTTTGTGAACATTATTCATTCATCTCTCGCATTGAACCTATGAAGGTTGAAGAAGCATTGGAAGATCCGGATTGGGTAAATGCTATGCATGAAGAGCTACACAATTTGAGAGAAATCAAGTGTGGACATTGGTTGAAAAGCCCGACAACAACCACAACATCATTGGTACCAAATGGGTGTTTCTCAACAAGCAAGATGAAGATGGTCAAGTCGTCCGTAACAAAGCATGCCTACTCGCCTAAGGCTACACTCAAGTTGAAGGTATGGACTATGGTGAGACATATGCCCCCATTGCTAGACTTGAGTCCATTCGTATCTTACTTGCCTATGCTAATCATCATGATATCACCTTATACCAAATGGAAATTAAAAGTGCTTTTTTGAATGGTGAAATTGAGGAGGAAGTTTATGTTAAGCTACCTCCCGGATTTGTCAATCCTAAGAAACCTAATCATGTTTACAAACTTCACAAAGCTCTTTATGGTCTTAAACAAGCTCATAGAGCATGGTATAAATGCTTGACCAAGTTTCTTACTGAAAAAGGCATTGAAATTGGAAAAATAGATTCTACTCTTTTTACTAAAAGGGTTAATGGAGAACTATTTGTATGCCAAATTTATGTTGATGATATTATATTTGGATCAACTAACCCCTCATTTTAGTGAAAAGTTTGGAAAGCTAATGTCGGAGAAGTTTGAGATGTTGATGATGAGTGAACTCAGATTCTTTCTCGGTTTGCAAATCAAGCAAACTAAGGAAGGCACCTTTGTATCTCAAACAAAGTACACCAAGGACTTATTCAAGAAGTTCAATATGCAATAATGCAAAGGTATGACTACACCCATGCCTACTAGTGGACATCTTGATTTAACCAAAGATGGTGAACCGGTTGATCAAAAGGTTTATTGCTCTATGATTGGTTCATTGTTATATCTATGTGCTTCACGTCCCGATATTATGCTAAGTGTGTGCATGTGTGCACGATATCAAGATACTCCTAAAGAATGTCACCTTAAGGCCGTGAAAAGGATAGTGAGATACTTAATCCATACACCAAATTTTGGCATTTGGTATCCAAAGAGGGCTTCCTTTGATCTTGTTGGCTACTCCGATTCGGACTATGTTGGTGACAAGGTTGATAGAAATTCAACTTCGGGTACTTGTCAATTTCTTGGTAGATCTCTTGTCTCTTGGTCCTCCAAGAAACAAAACTCGGTATCCTTATCGACCGCCGAAGCGGAATACATTGCCGCTGGATCATGTTGTGCTCAATTACTTTGGATGACCCAAACTCTTAAAGATTATGGGATATATGTGAAACAGGTTCCATTGCTTTGTGACAATGAAAGTTCTATTAATATTGCTCACAATCCCGTGCAACATTCTTGTACTAAGCATATTGAAGTTCGTCATCATTTCATTCGAGATCATGTTGCCAAAGGGGACATTAATCTTAAGCATGTTCGCACCGATAAGCAATTGGCGGATATATTTACCAAACCACTTGATGAGAAAGTGTTTTGCAGGTTAAGAGGTGAATTGAACATCATTGATGCTTCAAACTTGGAGTAGGAACTCCATTTAATACATGCAAGGCATGAGCTTATGACTAATCTTTGATATTTCTCTTATGTTGACTATCTTATGTCTCGGATATATTTGCACCTTGCATGCTATCTAATCCGTGTAGGTACTTGGATGAATCGAAATCTATGAGATTGCAACTCACTCACATCTTGAGCAATTTCTATATCACCAAGTCGCTACACAATGCTGGATGAAGACAAGGAAGCACGCAACCATTCAAACATATCCTTTGACAAATTCTATCATGATTGTCATTTTGGATACACAAGTGTTGTTCCTTGCAAGAACTAACCCATGTAGGTAGATGAACTCAAACTCCAAGTGGTGCTCCCAACTCTTGATGAGCTACATCAACCTTAAGCAACCCACACAAGTTCAACTACATGATCATGATCAACACCACCCCCCAAGGTATGTTATTCCATCTTAGAGAAGCTTTACTCCAAGTCATGGGTTAAAGCAACTCAACAAGATGTGAATACATCAAGATGCTTTAACAAAAAATGGTAACCCCATTTGAGCTTAAACGACGAGTATGACCAAAGATCAAGTGATCTCACTTGACTCCTAAGTCAATATACTCTAACATAGGTGACTTTGTCACCGCCCGATTCTAGATAAAGTTCTCTTGTGTTCTTTTCTGTGCTCTTGCATTTGTCTCATGCATATTTGTTTCCCTCTTCAACTTCATCTATATTCTTTTTAGTTTCTTCTCTTTTATTTTCTGCTCTGCATTCTTGCATCCAATTCATTGCAAATCTTTCAGTTAATTCCTTGCAAATCCTTGTGAGATCTTACTTGTCTAGTGAGCTGAGGTGACAAGTGTTTTCTCTGTGATGAACTCGGTCACACCGGGCTGTTTACTTCGGTCCAACCGAACCCTTTCGGTGCCACCGAAACACCAAACTCGGTGCTACCGATTTCACTGCAAGAAAAACATCTTGCCACTTGAATTCCTTTTGATCCATCTCCACTCAATGAATCTTGTCCTCGACCAGCATCCTACTCAACTTGCTTCTTTGTTCTATGACTCAAGGACCAAACCCATCATGACAAAAATCCAGAAGAAACCTTCTTGGAAATTGATTTCAAAGGGGGAGAGAGAGATCATCACATCAAAGCTTAATCATATCTATAGGGGGAGAGAATACTCTAGGGAAGAAAGAGACCCCAGATGCCTGGTGTTCAAGAGGAGAGAAGTCACATGTCTTCAAGAGGGGAAAGACATGTTCATATTTGCTCAATTGCATTAGCTTTGTTTATTTCTCTTGAGCTCTAATTTTGCTCTGATTTTCTGTTCCCTATCTTCTCCCAATATCCCATGTTAGATTCAGGGGGAGCAAGACATCTAAGGGAACGAAATCCTTGAATTTATTGCACATCTTTACCTTTGGGGACATGTCTATATCCAATGTGGTACTTAGTACTCACTCTACATGTCATCCCAGTCTTGGTATTCTTGTGGTCTCTCTTGTTTGCTCTGGCCAGTAGGTGTATCTGTGTTATCTAACCTTGTTTATTCAGGTTCATCCCATCCTAAGCCAACTCAAGACCACAAGGTAAGTATATGCATCACAGTCATGTGAATGAGAAATTCTTGCTGATGTACATACTGTTTGCAAGAAGAACTCATGAGCATGAAGGTACATTTCTCATATTTTCATCATTTGCTCTGATGCATATAGCCAAGATACATGTAATACATTGCTTACTCTATCATGTTTATGCATTCACATGCTCCTATATTCCATATTCACATGATTGCATACATGTAGGGGGAGCCTATGCAAGTTACATGTCGTTCCAAAGATTAGTTACTACTCTTAATATCTTGATCTAAAGCTTTGATGTATGTTGTCATCAATTACCAAAAAGGGGGAGATTGAAAGCACAAGTGCTCCCTAGGTGGTTTTGGTAATTAATGTCAACATATCTCTTGTTGGACTAACATTTTTATCTAGTATGTTTCAGATAAGTTCAACAGTGAAGTGGCATGGACTAGAGGATGTGAAACCCCTTCAAGATGCTAAGGACAAAGGATTGGCTCAAGGTCAAAGCTCAAGACTCTACATGAGGGAGTCCTGGATTAGGGGGTTTCCGGACAGCCGGACTATCTCCATTGGCCGGACTGTTAGACTATGAAGATACAAGATTGAACACTTCGCCTCGTGTCCGGATGGGACTCTACATGGCGTGGAAGGCAAGCTAGGCAATACGTATATGGATATCTCCTCCTTTGTAACCGACCTTGTGTAACCCTAACCTTCTCCGGTGTCTATATAAACCAAAGGGTTTTAGTCCGTAGGACAACAATCACAACATACAATCATACCGTAGGCTAGCTTCTAGGATTTAGCCTCTCTGATCTCGTGGTAGATCTACTCTTGTAACACCCATATCATCAATATTAATCAAGCAGGACGTAGGGTTTTACCTCCATCAAGAGGGCCCGAAACTGGGTAAAACTTCGTGTCCCTTGCCTCCTGTTACCATCCGGCCTAGACGCACAGTTCGGGACCCCCTACCTGAGATCCGCCGGTTTTGACACCGACACTGGTGCTTTCATTGAGAGTTCCTCTGTATCGTCGCCGTTAGGCTTGATGGCTCCTACTATCATCGATAGCGATGCGGTCCAAGGAGAGACTTTTCTCCCCGGACAGATCTTCGTATTCGGCGGCTTTGCACTGCGGGCCAATTCGCTTGGCCATCTGGAGCAGATTGAAAGCTACGCCCCTGGCCATCAGGTCAGATTTGGAAGTTTGAACTACACGACCGACATCCGTGGAGACTTGATCTTCGACAGATTCGAGCCGCAGCCGGGCGCGCCCCACTGTCGCGATGGGTATGACCTAGCTCTACCGCCGAACAGTACCCCAGAAGCCGCGCCCGCATTAGCTCCGACCCTTAGTTCCGAGCCAACTACACCAATCGAGGACGGGTGGTTAGACACCACCTCAGGGGTTGCAGTCTCAACGGCGATCGAGCTGAACACCAGCACAAATCTCCGTGCAGCCCGTGACTCCAAGGTGCCGGACTCTCTTTCGGAAACCGAACCATCCGCGCCACTGCCAATCGAATCCGATTGGGCGCCGATCATGGAATTCACCGCCGCGGATATCTTTCAGCACTCGCCCTTCGACGACATTCTGAATTCACTAAGGTCTCTCTCTTTGTCAGGAGAGCCCTGGACGGATTATGGCCAACAGGATTGGGATGCGAACGACGAAGAAATTCGACGCCCACCCACCACCCACTTTGTAGCCACTGTCGATGATTTAACCGACATGCTCGACTTCGACTCCGAAGACATCGACAGTATGGACGACGATGTAGGAGACGAACATGAACCAGCACCTATAGGGCACTGGAAAGACACCTCGTTGTATGACATATACATGGTGGATACACCCAATGAAGGCAACAGCGACGAGATGACAGAGGATGACCCCTCCAAGAAGCAACCCAAGCACCGATGTCAGCGGCGCCGCTCTAAGTCCCGCCAAAGCAAAAGTGGTGATACCGGCACATGAGATAATAACACTCCGGATAGCGCCGAAGACAACAACAATCCCCTCCATCAAGATTTAGAGCAGGAGGATGAAGGAGCCAGCTCTCCTGAGAGAGTGGCTGGCGGAGAGGAGGAGGACAATTACATGCCCCCCTCCGAAGATGAGGCAAGCCTCGGCGACGATGAATTCGCCGTACCAGAGGATCTCCTCGAACAAGAGCGCTTCAAGCGCAGGCTTATGGCCACGGCAAATAGCCTGAAGAAAAAGCAGTAGCAGCTTTAAGCTGATCAAGATCTGCTAGTTGACAAATGGACTGAAGTCCTCGCGGCCGAGGAATATAAACTCGAGCGTTCCTCCAAGAGTTACCCAAGGCGCAGGTTACTACCCCGAATGGAGGAAGAAGCGTATGATACAGCTGATCGGCCACCTCGTGGCCGCGATAGAGAGGCATTCCAGCCAAAAGCTCAGCCTCCACCCCAACGCCATACAAATAAAAAGGCATGGGGAGATACACCAGACCTGCGAGACATATTGGAGGACAAAGCAAAGCATTCAAGATTGATCTACGGATCACGAGGGCGCACCACTCTACGAGACGGTAAACGTCACGCCGGATATAGTAAAAGCAAATCCGGCCGGGCTGAACACAGCGGGCAGGACCCATACGTGCTGCGTCGTGATATAGCCCAATACAGAGGCGCCGCACACCCCTTATGCTTCACAAACAAAGTAATGGAACATCAATTCCCAGAAGGTTTCAAACGTGTAAACATTGAATCATACGACGGCACAACAGATCCCGCAGTATGGATTGAGGACTTCCTCCTCCACATCCACATGGCCCGCGGTGATGACTTACATGCCATCAAATACCTCCCACTAAAACTCAAAGGACCAGCGCGACATTGGCTTAATAGCTTGCCAGCGGACTCCATTAGCTGTTGGGAAGATCTTGAAGCCGCATTCCTCGACAACTTTCAGGGCACTTATGTGCGACCACCAGACGCCGATGACTTGAGCCACATAATTCAGCAGCCAGAAGAGTTGGCCAGGCAATTCTGGACTCGGTTCCTTACAAAGAAAAATCAATTCATCGACTGTCCGGATGCGGAGGCCTTAGCGGCTTTCAAGCACAAAATCCGAGATGAGTGGCTAGCCCGGCACCTTGGTCAGGAAAAGCCAAAATCTATGGCAGCTCTCACGACGCTCATGACCCGCTTTTGTCGGGAGAAGACAGCTGGTTGGCTCACAGTAATAACATATCAAAGAACCATGGTACCTCAGATACCAAGGACGGCAATAGCAGGTCACGTCGCAACAAGCATAAGCGCCGCATTAATAGCGAAAGTACTGATGATATGACAGTCAATGCCGGATTCAAAGGCTCTAAACTCGGTCAGCGGAAAAAGCCATTCAAACAAAGTACGCCGGGTCCATCCAGCTTGGACCGTATACTCGATCGCTCGTGTCAAATACACGGCACCCTAGACAAGCCAGCCCATCACACCAACAGGGATTGTTGGGTGTTCAAGCAGGCCGGCAAGTTGATTGCCGAAAACAAGGACAAAGGGCCGCATAGCGATGACAAGGAAGAACCCCGGCAGCCACACACTGGAGGACAGAAGAGGTTCCCCCCGCAAGTGCGGACGGTGGACATGATATACGCAACCCACATCCCCAAGAGGGAGCGGAACCATGCGCTCAGGGACGTATATGCGTTGGAGCCAGTCGCCCCAAAGTTCAACCCTTGGTTCTCTTGTCCGATCACCTTCGATCGCAGGGACCACCCCACTAGTATCCGTCATGGCGGATTCGCCGCACTGGTCCTAGACCCAATCATCGACGGATTTCACCTTACTCGAGTCCTTATGGATGGCGGCAGCAGCCTGAACCTGCTTTATCAGGACACAGTGCGCAAAATGGGTATAGACCCCTCAAGGATCAAACCCACAAAAACGACCTTTAAAGGTGTCATTCCAGGCGTAGAGGCCCACTGCACAGGCTCAATTACACTTGAACTGGTCTTCGGATCCCCGGATAACTTCCGAAGCGAAGAGTTAATCTTCGATATAGTCCCATTCCGCAGTGGTTATCACGCGCTGCTCGGACGAACCGCATTCGCTAGATTCAATGCGGTACCACATTATGCATATCTCAAGCTCAAGATGCCAGGACCTCGTGGAGTTATTACAGTCAATGGAAACACAGAGCGCTCTCTCCGAACAGAGGAGCACACCGCGTCCCTTGCAGCAGAAGTGCAAAGCAGCCTCTCAAGGCAATCTACCAGTTCGGCGTTTCAAAGCCCGGACACCTTCAAGCGTGCTCGGGACAATCGGCAGACAGACCGCCTGGCGCAATCTAAGCTCGCGTAGTAGTACGGCGACCACCCCAATCCCAGCCCAACGGCGTTATTCGTGCCGCGCGTACATAATTATGCATTAAAAATACCATGGGCACAAGAGGGGAGGGGGGCACAACTGCGGCACGCCCCAAAACGCGGCCTAAACCGCACTAGGGGCTTCCCGTTTGGTTATTTTTCTTTTTCTTTCAGGACTTTAATCTCTGGAAACACTGTCCGGCAGCTCCATTGTCGAACACATGATACAACAACCAAGGAGGCAGACAACTAATTCCCATGTTGATTACAGATTTCATATCATTCCCCAGCTCGCCCTTGGAAGGGACATAGTCCTACTCTTTTGCTTATTGCACTATCTGTATCACTTTGCTTTACTGCAATTTTTTAATAAACAATGCATGACATTACGACTATTATTGCATTTTTGTTATATATATATATCTATGCGTTCATTAATGACGCCTTGCAACCATACACTCTGGTACGGCCAATGCACCAGGGGCTTACGTACCCGCAATATGGTGTGAAAAGTCCAAACACTGTCACAAGTGCGGCACCCCGAACTTATAACATTATATGCATCAGCTCCGAATCATGTCTTTTGTCAAATGTTGGGTTTGCCCGGCTCCTATGTTTTGGTACCTTACGTTCCGCTCTATCGGCTAAGGTAGCGCTAGGAGAACTACTTCGATTGTGCCCCGGTTCTGCCGGGCTGAGCACCTCAATAGAGAAAGCTAAAACTGACTGTCATGATAAGACGCGAGACTGGTCGCTGTTCGGTGAGGTTTTTCGAGTCCTTAAAGACTTATGCCGCTTAGGGCGAGGGGCCGGCTCTGCCCGGCTTATAGGCGTGTATCGCGCCCCGAATTCGGCCTTCCGAACACTAGGGGCTTCGCCAAAATTTAAAATTATAGAATTCTATGGCTAAGTGAGAGTGATAAAGCAATATTAGTCCGGTTGCCTTGTTCGTTGTGCTGAGCACCTCCCTCGAAGGACCCAAATATGTGAACAAGAGTGCTCAGGTTTATCCCGAACACCCCAGCACTAGCTTCATGGGGGCAGAAGCCGAGGACTAGCCATCTCTCAGATTGGATAAACAGCCAAACAGAAGGTAATATTTTAAATTCAAACAAGCGTTGCATGGCGCATATGAAACAAGTTTTCACACATACAGGACAAACGAGCAAGTCTCATTCAAATATTACATTTTGTGAACACTCATCCGCGATAAGACGGGCTCCCGACAGAACACCCTCGTAGTACATCTGGGGGTGGCGGTGCTCCTTGCCCTTCGGTGGCCCCTCCTTGATCAGCTTCACAGCGTCTAGCTTGACCCACTGCATTATTACACGGGCGAAAGCCCGGCGTGCACCTTCTATGCAGACGGATCGCTTAACAACCTCCAGTCGACGGCAGGCATCCACAAGCCACCTCACCAGGCTGAAGAAGCTGTTTGGAAGGGCGTCGCCAGGCCACAACCGGACTATGAAGCCCTTCATGGCCTGATCGGCCGCCTAATGTAGCTCGGCCATCTGCTTCAGCAGGTCGCTCATTGGCACCGGATGTTCGGCCTCAGCATACTGAGACCAGAACAGCTTCTCCATTGAGCTTCCATCCTCGGCCTGGCAGAATAGTGCGGCATCGGACACACTGCGGGGCAAATCTGCGAATGCTCCTGAAGAGCTCCGGATTCGAGTAAGTAATCGGCACTTCACCTTTACATGCTTGCTTTGCATATAGAAAGCCTTACCCGCTGCTATCTTCTTCATCGCGTCGATCTCCTGAAGGGCCTTCTGGGCCTCGGCCTTGGCACTCTTCGCGCTCTCACGAGCCGCGGCAAGCTCAGACTCTCGCGTCTTCAAGTCAAGCTCCAATGCCTCGTGCTTCGTCACGAGAGCCTGGAGCTCTTGCTACACCTCGCCCACCCGAGCCTCGTGCCTCTCTCGCTCGGTGCGCTCCTTGGCCACTGTATCTTCGACCTTGGTCAGCACTTGCTTCAGGGTCGCCACCTCGGTCGTGGCCCCTGGCAAAACATACAATGATCCTGTCATTTTGCAACCGCGTCCTTTTTTATATACATATATCTATAGATGGGGTATTACTTACCTTCGTTCTCCTCGAGCTGCCTCTTGACAAGGCCAAGCTCTTTCTTGGACCCATCGAGGTCCTGCTTCAGTACAGCGACCTCTGCAGTTAGTGCGGCGGACGCCAGCAGAGAAGCCTGCATATGCATATTGACATACTTATATTAGACTCCTACGATATTATTTGATCCTCTGTTCGGCTTTTCCTTGCGGACACCGAACAAAGCATCAGGGGCTACTGTCTATGCGGTAATACTTCTACTACATTTTAAAACACTTACCTCGAAGCCTGCTAGAAGGCTAGTACAGGCTTCAGTCAATCCGCTCTTGGCGGACTGAACCTTCTGGATCACCGCACTCATGATAGTGCGGTGCTCCTCCTCGATGGAAGCGTTGCGAAGCGCTTCTAACATAGTGTCCGACGCCTCTAGATGGACAGAGGTCACCGGCATAGGCGTCTCACCCCCCTTAGAAGGGGACCGCCTGCCCGAGCTCGGAACCGTTGGAGGGTCCGGCGCGGTGTTCGGCTGAGGGCCGAACTCGGAGCTCTCGGGGACCCCGTCCCCTCGGCTCCCGGAGTCCGGAAGATCGCCTTGAGGCGCCTCTGGGACTGTCCCCCCTCGATCCGGTGCCTCTTGAGACAGCACCTCGGCATCGTCGGCTGGATGATGGGAGGTGGTGGTCGGGACTGGATCGCTATCCATGTCCGACGAGCCCAGGGAGCCGTCCGAGGATACCTCGATATTGGCTCGGGGCGGCCTGTACAATTGAGTTCGGCGTTAGGAAAGCAATGCGACAAAGGAATCCTATGGGTTACTTTGGTACCCGAACACTTACGATCTCCCATAGGGCTTGGCCCTGGGCAACCACTCATCTTCACTTTCGTCGGCGGCGGTGGAGCTGTCCGGAAGGAGCGTCCTTCCCTTCCTGGACCCTCCGACCTCCCCAGTTGGGGCGACCTTCCTTTTCTTGTCTCCCCAGTCGGTGGGGGAGCCTCTTCTTCCTCTTCCTCGTCTTCGGGGGAAGAGTGCGCCGTAGAGTCATCGGGCGGTGAGTCCGACGACGCCTGGTGCCGGGAACTCTTTCGAGCTCCCTTGGCCTTCTTGGTCTTCTCCGGCACCCTATAAGGGACCGGAGTCAACATCTTCGCCAGAAGGGCGTCCGCAGGGCCTTCGGGCAAGGGTGCCGGACAATCGATTTATCCGGCCATCTTCTGCCAGTCCTGTTAACGGCACACGAGTTTAGATCCCACATAGATTCAATCTATATAGAAAACAAGTATCCTGTAAAAGGTAAAACAGGTTACCGCACTGGCTTGGCGCTTCGCGCTGAATCTACGATCCTCAGTAATGGGGGGAGGGACCGCGGCACCCTTGAACAGCACCCTCCAGGCATCTTCATGAGTCGTGTCGAAGAGCCTGTTCAGAGTTCGGTGTTGCGCCGGGTTGAACTCCCACAAGGTGAACTCCCGTTGTTGGCACGGGAGTATCCGGCGGATGAGCATAACCTGGACTATGTTGACGAGCTTGAGCTTCTTGTCCACCATGTTTTGAATACATGTCTGGAGTCCGGTCAGCTCTTTTGAATTACCCCAGGACAGGCCCTTCTCTTTCCAGGAGGTGAGCCGCATGGGGATGCCAGATCGGAACTCGGGGGCCGCTACCCATGCAGGGTCGCGTGGCTCGGTGATATAGAACCACCCCGATTGCCATCCCTTTACGGTATCCATGAAGGAGCCCTCGAGCCATGTGATTTTGGGCATCTTGCCCACCATGGCGCCTCCGCACTCCGCCTGGCGGCCGCTCACTACCTTCGGCTTGACATTGAAGGTCTTCAGCCATAAACCAAAGTGGGGCTTGATGCAGAGGAAGGCCTCGCACACGATGATAAACGCCGAGATGTTGAGGATGAAGTTCGGCGCCAGATCGTGGAATCCAGGCCGTAATAAAACATGAGCCCCCGGACGAAGGGATGGAGAGGGAATCCCAGTCCGCGGAGGAAATGGGTGAGGAATACCACCCTCTCATGGGGCTCGGGGCTGGGGATGAGCTGTTCCTCATCTAGGAGCCGGTGCGCGATGTCGTCGGGCAGGTATCCGGCTCTTCTCAGTTTCTTGACGTCTCCCTCCGTGACGGAGGAGACCATCCACTTGTCTTCCGCTCCGGACATGGTTGGAGAAGGTTGAGATGGAAGTGAGAGCTTGGGCGCTAGAGCTCGAGTGTGCGGGAGCGGATGAGTAGAGGAGGAAGAAGCGTGGATAGAAAGGTGAATCCTTATCCCTTTATATGGGCGGACAAAATTAAGCGTCCCCACTTGCCTGATAAAACTCGCTTATCCCCCAAGCACCGCAATTGATGGCGTGGTTGGGTTACCCATGCCCGTATTGATGAGAATCCCGTAATAAGGGGACACGATCTCTGCTTTGACAAGACGTGTCGAAAAACTGCCTCGCGTTATGTGCGGGGCTGGTTAAAAGAAACGGTTCGAATAATCACCGGGCCATGACGTAACGTCATGCTGCCGAAACAAGAAAACATTATTCTCTCTATGGTGTAATGTGGAACTTATTTTGCAGGGTCGGACACTATCCTCGTATTCAAATTCTTCTGTGATGTATTCAGAGAAGGAACCCGCCTTGCAATGCTGAAGACAACTACGCGCCGGATTCATCATCATTGAAGCCTGGTTTAGGGGCTACTGAGGGAGTCCTGGATTAGGGGGTTTCCGTATAGCCGGACTATCTCCATTGGCCGGACTGTTAGACTATGAAGATACAAGATTGAACACTTCGCCTCGTGTCCGGATGGGACTCTACATGGCGTGGAAGGCAAGCTAGGCAATACGTATATGGATATCTCCTCCTTTGTAACCGACCTTGTGTAACCCTAACCTTCTCCGGTGTCTATATAAACCGAAGGGTTTTAGTCCGTAGGACAACAATCACAACATACAATCATACCATAGGCTAGCTTCTAGGGTTTAGCCTCTCTGATCTCGTGGTAGATCTACTCTTGTAACACCCATATCATCAATATCAATCAAGCAGGACGTAGGGTTTGACCTCCATCAAGAGGGCCTGAACCTGGGTAAAACTTCGTGTCCCTTGCCTCCTGTTACCATCCGGCCTAGACGCACAGTTCGGGACCCCCTACCCGAGATCCACCGGTTTTGACACCGACACTAC
The DNA here is from genome assembly GCF_002162155.2 of Triticum dicoccoides. Lineage (NCBI taxonomy): Eukaryota > Viridiplantae > Streptophyta > Magnoliopsida > Poales > Poaceae > Triticum > Triticum dicoccoides. Next base: position 644,954,646 of record NC_041386.1, read on the forward strand.
ATTTTCCATTTTAGTGATCCAAGATCATATTGAGTCTATAGGAAAAGCCAATACTATCAAGGAGGGATGAGGTGTTGCTTAATGAGATTCTTGCTCAAAATGCTTAGTGATATGCTCCAAAACCCTCAACTACTTTCTCACATCCACATATGACCTAAACCAAAAGTAAAACTCGGCCCCACCAATTTTTTCTATCCGGCGCCACTGAGTTTTAAATGTCATAGCCACTGCCACAAACCCTAGGCAAATCGGTCTCACCGATAGGGATCTCGGTCTCACCGAGATGGGATTGCAAACTCTCTGTTGCCTATTGCAATACTTTCCGTCTCACAGAAACTTGCGATCGGCCCCACCGAAACTGCAATGTAAACTCTCTGGTTCCCTTTTGTAACATTTCAGTCTCACCGAAATGAGGGATCAGTCCCACCGAGTTTACCTGACCAACTCTCTGGTTAGCTTATTACCAAAATCGGTCTCACCGAGTTTGTGTAATCGGTCTCACCGAGATTACGGTATGCCCAAACCCTAATCATATCGGTCCTACCAAGTTGCATGTCGGTCCCATCGAAAACCCTAACGGTCACTAGCTTTGCTAAATCGGCCAGACCGAGTTTAACTCTTTTGCGGTGTGTTTGTTGGGATCGATGAACTTTGAGTTTATGATCAGATCTATCTTTTTATATCCATGAAAGTATTTGAGTTTCTTTGATCTCTTTTATGCATGATTGCTTATAGCCTCTTATTTCTTCTCCGATATTTGGGTTTTGTTTGGCCAACTTGATCTATTTATCATGCAATGGGAAGAGGTGCTTTGTAGTGGGTTCGATCTTACGGTGCTTGATCCCAGTGACAGAAGGGGACTGACACGTATGTAGTTTCTACTAAGGATAAAACTCTACATAGATAGATCTTGTCTACATCATGTCATCGTTCTTATTGCATTACTCCATTTCTCCATGAACTTAATACACTAGATGCATGCTGGATAGTGGTCGATGTGTGGAGTAATAGTAGTAGATGTAGGCAGGAGCCAGTCTACTAATCTTGGACGTGATGCCTATGTAATGATCATTGCTTGGATATCGTCATGAGTATTTGAAGTTCCATCAATTGTCCAACAGTAATTTGTTCACCCACCGTTTGCTATTTTTCTCGAGAGAAGCCACTAGTGAAACCTACGACCCCCGGGTCTCTTTCTCATATATTTGCCTTTGCGATCTACTTTTCCTTTGCTTTTATTTTCAGATCTACTAAAGCAAAAATAAAAAAAATACCTTGCTGCAATTTATTCTTATTTATTTTATTTGGCGTTCGATCTATCAATCTACTACAATTTTATCTCATGTCCGTTTGCCTATCTTGAGGCGCCGTACCCGAAAGGGATTGACAACCCCTTTAACACGTCGGGTTGCGAGGATTTGTTATCTGCGTGCAGGGGCTATTTACGCTATGTTGCTTGGTTCTCCTACTGATTCGATAATCTTGGTTTCATATCTGAGGTAAATACTGATAACCCACAAGTATAGGGGATCGCAACAATTTTCGATATGTAAGAGTGTCGAACCCAACGAGGAGCTAAAGGTAGAATAAATATTCCCTCAACTTCTATCGACCACCGATACAACTCTACGCACGCTTGACGTTCGCTTTACCTAGAACAAGTATGAAACTAGAAGTACTTTCTAGGTGTTGTTGGATAGGTTTGCAAGATAATAAAGAGTACATAAATAAAAAGTAGGGGCTGTTTAGATAAAGAAACAATAAAGTAAATATAGCGAGTGTGGAAAAGTGGTGGTAGGAGTTGCGAAATTACCCCTTAAGCAATTGACTACTTTACTAGACCGATAGCAAGTATTATGTGGGAGAGGCCACTGCTAGCATGTCATCCCTGACTTGGAATTCTATGCACTTATGATTGGAACTATTAGCAAGCATCCACAACTACTAACATTCATTAAGGTAAAATCCAACCATAGCATTAAGATAAATTGGTCCCCATTCAATCCCGTATGCATCAATTTCTATGCTAGGTTGAAGCTTCTGTCACTCTTGCCCTCCAATACATAGTTCTATCAACATACAACTAACCCTAGGGTGTGATGCACGCGCGCAATCATATGATGGGTACCAAAGGACAACAACATAACCACAAGCAAATTAAATCAATCATAGCAATTCAACAACCATCGATAGGACAACGAAAATCTACTCAGACATCATAGGATGGCAACACATCATTGGATAATAATATGAAGCATAAATCACCATGTTCAAGTAGAGGGTACAGCGGGTTGTGGGAGAGTGGACCGCTGTAGATAGAGGGGGGAAGGTGATGGAGATGTTGGTGAAGATGGCGGAGGTGTTGGTGTAGATCGCGGTGATGATGATGGCCCCGGTGGCACTCCGGTGCCACCGGAAGCGATAGGGAGAGAGCCCCCCTCCTTCTTCTTGTTCCTTGACCTCCTCCCTAGATGGAGAAGGGTTTCCCCTCTGGTGCATGACCTCCATGGCACGGGAGGGCGAGAGCCCCTCCAAGATTGGATCTGTCTCTCTGTCTCTCTCTGTTTCTGGTTCTCAGATTCTTCCCTTTCACCGTTTCTTATATTCTCGGAGATTCGTAACTCCGATTGGGCTGAAATTTTAACACGATATATATACGGATATTAGCTTTCATGCGGCGAAAGAAGGGCATCAACTATCTTACGGGGTGGCCACGAGGGTCAGGGGCGCGCCTGCCTCCGTGGGGCGTGCCCCCTACCTCATGGGCCCCTCGAGCATCGTCTCACGTGGATTTTTCTTCCCAAAAATCATATATATTCCAAAAAAATCTTTATCAGTTTTTATTCCGTTTGGATTCCGGTTGATATGGATATTTTGCGAAACAAAAAACATGCAACAAATAGGAACTGGCACTGGGCACTGGATCAATATGTTAGTCCCAAAAATAGTATAAAAGGTTGCCAAAAGTATATGAAAGTTGTAGAATATTGGCATGGAACAATCAAAAATTATAGATACGATGGAGACATATCAGCATCCCCAAGCTTAATTCCTGCTCGTCCTCGAGTAGGTAAATGATAAAAAAAGATAATTTTTGATGTGGAATGCTACCTAGCATAATCTTGATCATGTAATCTAATCATGGCATGAATATTAAGACACGAGTGATTCAAAGCAATAGTCTATCATTTGGCATAAAAACAATAATACTTCAAGCCTACCAATAAAGCAATCATGTCTTTTCAAAATAACATGGCCAAAGAAAGTTATCCCTACAAAATCATATAGTCTGGCTATGCTCTATCTTCACCACACAAAATATTCACATCATGCACAACCCCGATGACAAGCCAAGCAATTGTTTCATACTTTTGACGTTCTCAAACCTTTTCAACTTTCATGCAATACATGAGCGTGAGCCATGGACATAGCACTATAGGTGGAATAGAATATGATGGTGGAGAAGACAAAAAGGAGAAGATTGTCTCACATCAACTAGGCGTATCAACGGGCTATGGAGATGCCCATCAATAGATATCAATGTGAGTGAGTAGGGATTGCCATGCAACGGATGCACTAGAGCTATAAGTGTATGAAAGCTCCAACTGAAACTAAGTGGGTGTGCATCCAACTTGCTTGCTCATGAAGACCTTGGGCATTTCAGGAAGCCCATCATCGGAATATACAAGCCAAGTTCTATAATGAAAATTCCCACTAGTATATGAAAGTGATAACTCAAGAGACTCTCTATATGAAGAACACGGTGCTACTTTGAAGCACAAGTGCGGAAAAAGGATAGTAGCTGTCGGTGTCAAAACCAGCGGATCTAGGGTAGGGGGTCCCGAACTGTGCGTCTAGGCGGATGGTAACAGGAGACGGGGGACACGATGTTTTTACCCAGTTTCGGGCCCTCTCGATGTTGGTAACACCCTACTCCTGCTTGATTGATCTTGATGATATGAGTATTACAAGAGTTGATCTACCACAAGATCGAAGAGGCTAAACCCTAGAAGCTAGCCTATGGTATGATTGTTGTTGTTGGTCCTACAGACTAAACCCTCCGGTTTATATAGATACCGGAGGGGGCTAGGGTTACACAGATCGGTTACAAGGAAGGAGATCTACATATCCGTATTGCCAAGCTTGCCTTCCACGCCAAGGAGAATCCTATCCGGACACGGGACGAAGTCTTCAATCTTGTATCTTCATAGTCCAACAGTCCGGCCAAAGGATATAATTCGGCTGTTCGGATACCCCCTAATCCAGGACTCCCTCAGTAGCCCCTGAACTAGGCTTCAATGACGATGAGTCCGGCGCGCAGATTGTCTTCGGCATTGCAAGGCGGGTTCCTCCTCCGAATACTTCATGGAAGATTTCGAACACAAGGACTGTGTCCGGCTCTGCAAAACAAGTTCCACATACAACCGTAGAGAGAATAATATTTTCACAAATCTAATCTGCCGACGTATTCCGCAGTGTGACATCACACCACAGCCAGGTCACCATTCAAATTGTTTTTCACAACCAACCTCAGCGTGTTTCGCGAGGCGGTTTCCTTGGCACTCTTGTCGAAGCAGAGATCGTGTCCCCTTATTACGGGATTCCCATCAATACGGACGTGGGTAGCCCAACCGCGCCATCAATTACAGCGCTTGGGGGATAAGCGAGTTTTACCAGGCTGGTGGGGGCACATAGTTTCATTCGCCCTTATAAAGGGATAAGGGTTCACCTTTTTCTACTCACGCCTTCTTCCTCCTTGCTCATCCATTCTCGCGCACTTGAGCTCCAGGGCCCAAGTCCACATCCTTCTCCTCAACCCTCTCCAAACATGTCTGGAGCAGGAGGAAAGTGGATGGTCTCCTCCGTTACGGAGGGAGACATCAAAAAGCTGCGCGGGGCCGGATACTTAGCCGCGGATATTGCGCACCGGCTGCGAGCCGCGGGGCAGATCGTCCCTACCCCGGAACCTTACGAAAGGGTGGTTTTCCTCACCCACTTCGTCCGCGGACTGGGGTTTCCCCTCCATCCATTTGTCCGCGACCTTATGTTCTGTTATGGGGCTGGACTTCCATGATCTAGCTCCGAATTTCATCCTCAACATCTCAGCGTTCATCTCGTGTGCGAGGCTTCCTCCGCGTCCGGCCCCACTTCGGCATGTGGCTGAAGACCTTCAATGTCAAACCGAAGGTAGTAGGCGGCCAACAAGCGGAATGCGGCGGAGCCATGGTGGGCAAAATGCCCAATGTTACATGGCTTGAGGGCTCCTTCGTGGAGACCTTAAAGGGGTGACAATCAGGGTGGTTCTACATCACTGAGCCGCGCAACACCAACTGGGTGGCGGCCCCCGAGTTTCGATCTGGAATCCCCACGCGGCTCACTTCCTGGAAGGAGAAGGGCCTGTCCTGGGGCTCATCGGTGGAGCTGGACGGACTCCAGAAGTGTATCCGGAACATGATAGGCAAGAAACTCAAGCTTGTCAACATAGTCCAGGTCATGCTCTTTCGCCGGATCCTCCCGTGTCAACGACAGGCTTTCAACTTATGGGAGTTCGACCCGGCCCAGCACCAGACTCTACACTAGCTCTTCGACACGACGCATAAGGACGTCTGGAAGGGCTGTTCAAGGGCGCCGAGGTCCCCCCTCCCCTTACCGAGGACCGCAGGCTAAGCGCGACGCGCCCTGCGAATCCGGTAAGTTCTGTACACCTCGTAGGGTATTTATTTTCCATAGTTTAACCATGTGCGGGGTCTGAGCTCCCATGCCTTTGACAGGACTGGGTGGAGACATCGGAGCAGATTGACTGTCCGGCCCCTCTGCCCGAAGACCCTGTAGACGCTCTCCTAACGGAGATGCGGACTCTGGCTCCTTATGAGGTGCCAGAGAAGAAGATCAAGAAGAAGGCCACGGGAACCCGAAAGAGTTCCCGACGCCAGGTGGTATCAGACTCATTGTCCGATAACTCCGAGACACACTCCTCCCATGAAAACGAGGAGGAGGAAGATGACGGTTCTCCCCCTCCAGCCGAGGGAAACAGGAAAAGGAAGGCCGCCCCAACCGGGGAGGCCAGAGGGTCCAAGAAGGGAAGGACTCTCCTTCTGGACTGTTCCACCACCGCCGACGACAACGAAGACGAGTGGTTACTCAGGGCCAAGCCCCTGGCGAAGTCGTAAGTATTCGGATACCAGAGTAACTCATACCATACTTTTATTGCACTGCTTCTCCTAACATCGAATATGATCATGCAGTCCGCCCCGAGCCCGCATCGACGTATCCTCGTCGGACAGTTCCTTGGACCCGTCGGACATGAATAGCGAGTCACTTCCAACCGCCTCCTCTCCTCGCCGTACGGACAATGTCAAGGTATTGTCTCAATGGACACTGAACCGAGGGGAGGTAGTCCTGGAGGCGCCTCAAGGTGACCTTCCGGACTCCAGGCGCAAAGGGAGCAAGATTCCCAAGGGCTCCAAGTTCGTCCCTCAGTCAAACACCACACCGGAACCTCCAGTGGTTTCGGACTCCGACAGGCGGCCCCCTGCCAAGAGGGGCAAGCCGCCCGTGCCGGTTACCTCTGTCTATCCAGAGGCATCGGACAACCTGCTGGGAGCGCTTCGTGGTGCTTCCATCGACGAAGAGCATCGCACTATTATGAGTGCGGTGATCAAGAAGGTTCAGTCCGCCAAGAGCGGACTGACTGAAGCCTGTGCCAGCCTTCTAACAGGCTTTGAGGTAAGTATTTAAAATATAGGAAAATATTACTGCATAGACAGTAGCCCCTGATGCTCTGTTTGGTGTTCACAAAGAAAAGCCAAATAGAGGATCAAATAATATCTGTAGGAGTCTAATACAAGTATGTCTATATGCGTATGCAGGCTTCGCTGCTGACCTCTGCCGCACTGACCGCGGAGGTCACCGCACTGAAGCAGAACCTTGAGCGGTCCGAGAAAGAACTCGGCCTTGCCAAGAGGCAACTTGAGGAGAACAAAGGTAAGTAATACCTTGTCTAATAAAAGATGTGGTTGCAAAATGATAGGATCATCATGGATGTGCCAGGGGCCACGACCGAAGTGGCAACCCTGAAGCGAGCACTGAGGAGGCCGAAAACAAAGTGGCCGAGGAGCGCACCGAGCGGGAGAAACAAGAGGCATGGGTGGGCGAGGTGCAGCAAGAGCTCCAGGCTCTCGTGAAGAAGCACGAGACTTTGGAGCTTGACTCGGAGACACGAGAGTCCGAGCTTGCCGCGGCCCTCGAGAGCACAAAGCATGCCAAGGCTGAAGCCCAAAAGGCCCTCCAGGAAATTGAGGCGATGAGGAAGATAGCGGCAGGTAAGGCATTCATTGTGCAAAGCAAGCATGTGAAAGTAAATTACTTGTTACTTACCTGAGTCCGGAATGCAGATTTTCCCCGCAGCGTGTCGGATGCCGCAAAGTACTACCAAGCCGAGGAGGGAAGCTCGACGGAGAAGTTGTTCTGGTCTCATTATACTGGGACCGAACACCCGATGCCTGTGAGCGACCAGTTGAAGCAACTGGTCGAGCTGCACAAGGCGGCCGAACAGGCCATGAGGGGCCTTATAGTCCGAATGTGGCCTGGCGATGCCCTTCCCAACAGCTACTTCGGCCTGGTGAGGTGGCTTGTGAATGCTCGCCCACGGCTGGAAGTCATAAAGCGGTCCGTCTGCATCGAAGGTGCACGCCGGGCTTTTGCCCGTGCGAAGGTGCACTGGGCCAAGATGGACGCCAAGAAGCTGGTGAAGGAGGGGCTGCCGCAGGGCAAGGAGCATCGCCACCCTGAAATGTATTATGAGGGTGTCCTGAAGGGTTCCCGTCTTGTGGCGGACAAGTGTGCGAAGGATGTAATTTTTGAATGAACTTGCTCGTGTGATCCTGTATTATGAAAACTTGTTCATGTGCGCTATGCAACGCTTGTTTGAATTTAAAATATTACCTTCTGTGCCGCTGTTTATCAAATCTGAGAGATGGCCAGTCGTCGGCTTATGCCCCCATGCCACGAGTGCTGGGGTGTTCGGGATAAATATGAGCACTCTTTTTCCCATTGTTGGGTCCTTCGAGGGAGGTGCTCAGCACAACGAACAAGGCAATCAGACTATAATGCTTTATCACTCTCACTTAGCCATAGAAGTCTACAATTTTAAATTTTGGCGAAGCCCCTAGTATTCGGAAGGCCGAATTCAGGGTGCTATACACGCCTAACCCGGACAAAGCTGACTCCTCGCCCTAAGCGGCATAAGTCTTTAGGGACTCGAGACCTCTAGAATAGCGACCAGCTCTCACCTTATCATGACAGTCAGTTTTAGCTTTCTCTACTGAGGTGCTTGCCTAGATGAACTGGGGCACAATCGCAGTAGTTCTCCCAGTGCTACCTTAGCCGATATAGCGGAACGTAAGGTACCAAAATATGGGAGCCGGGCAAACCCAACTATTGAACCAAGACATGATTTGGAGCTGATGCATATAATGCTATAAGTTCGGGTGCCGCACTGTCGAAAGTGTTCGGACTTCTCACGCCGTATTACGGGGTATGCTTAAGCCCCTGGCGTATTGGCCGTACCAGAGTGTACAGGTGTTGAATGTCATGAGTGAACATATATATAAAAAAGAATAGAGAATGCGGTAATAGTCTAGTGCTATGCAATGTTTATTCAAAAAGGTGCGTCGAAGCAGAATGATACAAGTAGTGCGATAAGCAAAAAGTAGGACTATTTGACATGTCCCCTCCAAGGGCAAGCTGAGGAATGGTATTTAAAGCAGGTATTTCACTTGTTATCAGAGACCACCTGGGAGTTCCATGGTGCGACGTAGCTTTCTGCCTCCTTGGTTGTTGTATCGTGTGTCCGACAATCGTACTACAGGACGGGGTTTCCACAGAGTAAAGTCCTAAAAGAGAGAAAAAAATAACAAAGCGGGAAGCCCCTAGTGCGGTTGAGCCGCGTTTTGGGGCGTGCCGTAGTCGTGCCCCCCCACCTATGCCCATGGTATTTTCAATGCGTAATTATGTACGCGTGGCACGGATTTCGCCATTTGGCTGGGACTGGGGTGGGGGCCACATTGCTATGCGAGCTCAGAACGTGTCAGGCGGTCTTGTTGCAGATTACTTCGGGCGCGCTTGACGGTGTCCGGGTGTTTAATCACCGAACTGGTGGATTGCCAGAAGAGGCTGCTTTGTGCTTCTGCTGCGAGGGCCGCAGTGTGCTCCTCCGTGCGGAGAGAGCGCTCTGTGTTTCCATTGACCGTGATGAACCCCCAAGGTCCTGGCATCTTGAGCTTGAGGTATGCATAATGCGGTACCGCATTGAATCTCGCAAATGCGGTTCGCCCGAGCAGTGCATGATAGCCACTGCGGAACGGGACTAAATCGAAGATTAACTCCTCGCTTCGGAAGTTATCCGGGGATCCGAAGACCACTTCCAGTGTGACTGAGCCTGTGCAATGGTCCTCTACACCTGGTATGACTCCTTTGAAGGTCGTTTTTGTGGGTTTGATCCTTGAGGGGTCTATATCCATTTTGCGCACTGTGTCCTGATAAAGCAGGTTTAGGCTGTTGCCGCCGTCCATAAGGACTAGAGTGAGGTGAAATCCGTCTATGATTGGGTCTAGGACTAGTGCGACGAATCCACTATGACGGATACTAGTGGGGTGGTCCCTGCGATCCAAGGTGATTGGGCAGGAGGACCATGGGTTGAACTTTGGGGCGACTATCTCCAACGCATATACGTCCCTTAGCGCACATTGCCTATTGAATGGCTTTTTCCGCTGACCGGGTTTAGAGCCTCTGAATCTGGCATTGACTGTTGTATCCTCGGTATTGCCGCTGTTGATGCAGCGCTTGTGTTTGTTGCAACGTGACCTGCCATTGCTATCCTTGGTATCCGAAGTACCATGGTTCTTTGATATGTTATTGCTTCGAGCCAGCCAGCTATCCTCTCCCGCGCAAAAGCGGGTCATGAGTGTCATGAGGGCTGCCATAGATTTCGACTTTTCCTGGCCAAGGTGCCGGGCGAGCCACTTGTCGCAGATGTTGTGCTTAAAAGCTGGTAGGGCCTCTGCATCCGGACAGTCGACAATTTGATTTTTCTTTGTCAGGAACCGTGTCCAGAATTGCCTGGCCGATTCCTCTGGCTGCTGAATTATGTGGCTCAAGTCATCGGCATCTGGTGGTCGTACATAAGTGCCCTGGAAGTTGTCAAGGAATGCGGCCTCCAGATCTTCCCAACAGCCAATGGATTCTGCTGGCAGGCTGTTGAGCCAATGTCGAGCTGGTCCTTTGAGTTTGAGTGGGAGGTATTTGATGGCGTGTATGTTGGGGAACGTAGTAATTTCAAAATTTTCCTACGCACATGCAAGATCATGGTGATGCATAGCAACGAGAGGGGAGAGTGTGATCTACGTACCCTTGTAGACCGACAGCGGAAGCATTAGCACAACGCGGTTTATGTAGTCGTACGTCTTCACGGCCCGACCGATCAAGCACCGAAACTACGGCACCTCCGAGTTTTAGCACACGTTCAGCTCGATGACGATCCCCGGACTCCGATCCAGCAAAGTGTAGGGGTAGAGTTCCGTCAGCACGACGGCGTGGTGACGATCTTGATGTACTACCGTCGCAGGGCTTCGCCTAAGCACCGCTACAATATTATCGAGGATTATGGTGGAAGGGGGCACCGCACATGGCTAAGAATATGATCACGTGGATCAACTTGTGTGTCTAGGGGTGCCCCCTGCCCCCGTATATAAAGGATCAAGGGGAGGAGGCCGGCCGGCCCCTATTGGCGCGCCAGGAGGAGTCCTCCTCCTGGTAGGAGTAGGACTCCTACTAGGAGGGGGAAGGAAGTGGGGAGGGAGAAGGAAAGGGGGGCGCCGCCCCCCCTCTCCTAGTCCAATTCGGACCAGGGGGGAGGAGGCGTGCGGCCCACCCTGGCTGCCCCTCTCTCTCTCCACTAAGGCCCGTATGGCCCATTACTTCTCCCGGTAGGGTTCCGGTAACCCTCCGGCTCTCCGGTTTTCTCCGAAATCACCCGGAACACTTCCGGTGTCCAAATATAGCCGTCCAATATATCAATCTTTATGTCTCGACCGTTTCGAGACTCCTCGTTATGTCTGTGATCACATCCTGGACTCCGAACTAACTTCGGTACATCAAAACTCATAAACTCATAATATAACTGTCATCGAAACCTTAAGCGTGCGGACCCTACGGGTTCGAGAACAATGTAGACATGACCGAGACACGTCTCCGGTCAATAACCAATAGCGGAACCTGGATGCTCATATTGGCTCCTACATATTCTACGAAGATCTTTATCGGTCAGACCGCATAACAACATACGTTGTTCCCTTTGTCATCGGTATTTTACTTGCCCGAGATTCGATCGTCGGTATTTCAATACCTAGTTCAATCTCGTTACCGGCAAGTCTCTTTACTCGTTTCGTAATACATCATCTCGCAACTAACTCATTAGTTGCAATGCTTGCAAGGCTTATGTGATGTGCATTACCGAGAGGGCCCAGAGATACCTCTCCGACAATCGGAGTGACAAATCCTAATCTCGAAATACGCCAACCCAACATGTACCTTTGGAGACACCTGTAGAGCTCCTTTATAATCACCCAGTTACGTTGTGACATTTGGTAGCACATAAAGTGTTCCTCTGGCAAATGGGAGTTGCATAATCTCATAGTCATAGGAACATGTATAAGTCATGAAGAAAGCAATAGCAACATACTAAATGATCGGGTGCTAAGCTAATGGAATGGGTCATGTCAATCTCATCATTCTCCCAATAATGTGATCCCATTAATCAAATGACAACACATGTCTATGGTTAGGAAACATAACCATCTTTGATTAATGAGCTAGTCAAGTAGAGGCATACTAGTGACGTTTGGTTTGTCTATGTATTCACACAAGTATTGTGTTTCCGGATAATACAATTCTAGCATGAATAATAAACATTTATCATGATATAAGGAAATAAAATAATAACATTATTATTGCCTCTAGGGCATATTTCCTTCAGTCTCCCACTTGCACTAGAGTCAATAATCTAGATTACACAGTAATGATTCTAACACCCATGGAGCTTTGGTGCTGATCATGTTTTGCTCGTGGAAGAGGCTTAGTCAACGGGTCTGCTACATTCAGATCCGTATGTATCTTGCAAATCTCTATGTCTCCCACCTAGACTAGATCGCGGATGGAATTGAAGCGTCTCTTGATGTGCTTGGTTCTCTTGTGAAATTTGGATTCCTTTGCCAAGGCAATTGCACCAGTATTGTCACAAAAGATTTTCATTGGACCTGATGCACTAGGTATGACTCCTAGATCGGATATGAACTCCTTCATCCAGACTCCTTCGTTTGCTGCTTCCGAAGCAACTATGTACTCCGCTTCACATGTAGATCCCGCCACAACGCTTTGTTTAGAACTGCACCAACTGACAGCTCCACTGTTTAATGTAAACACGTATCCGGTTTGCGATTTAGAATCGTCCGGATCAGTGTCAAAGCTTGCATCAACGTAACCATTTACGATGAGCTCTTTGTCACCTCCATATATGAGAAACATATCCTTAGTCCTTTTCAGGTATTTCAGGATGTTCTTGACCGCTGTCCAGTGATCCACTCCTGGATTACTTTGGTACCTGCCTGCTAGACTTATAGCAAGACACGCATCAGGTCTGGTACACAACATTGCATACATGATAGAGCCTATGGCTGAAGCATAGGGAACATCTTTCATTTTCTCTCTATCTTCTGCATTGGTCGGGCATTGAGTCTTACTCAATTTCACACCTTGTAACACAGGCAAGAATCCTTTCTTTGCTTGATCCATTTTGAACTTTTTCAAAACTTTGTCAAGGTATGTGCTTTGTGAAAGTCCAATTAAGCGTCTTGATCTGTCTCTATAGATCTTAAGGCCCAATATGTAAGCAGCTTCACCGAGGTCTTTCATTGAAAAACTCTTATTCAAGTATCCCTTTATGCTATCCAGAAATTCTATATCATTTCCGATTAGTAATATGTCATCTACATATAATATCAGAAATGCTACAGAGCTCCCACTCACTTTCTTGTAAATACAGTCTTCTCCAAAAGTCTGTACAAAACCAAATGCTTTGATCACACTATCAAAGCGTTTATTCCAACTCCGAGAGGCTTGCACCAGTCCATAAATGGATCGCTGGAGCTTGCACACTTTGTTAGCTCCCTTTGGATCGACAAAACCTTCTGGTTGCATCATATACAACTCTTCTTGTAGAAATCCATTCAGGAATGCAGTTTTGACATCCATCTGCCAAATTTCATAATCATAAAATGCGGCAATTGCTAACATGATTCGGATAGACTTAAGCATCGCTACGGGTGAGAAGGTCTCATCATAGTCAATCCCTTGAACTTGTCGAAAACCTTTTGCGACAAGTCGAGCTTTGTAGACAGTAACATTACCGTCAGTGTCAGTCTTCTTCTTAAAGATCCATTTATTCTCAATTGCTTGCCGATCATTGGGCAAGTCAACCAAAGTCCATACTTTGTTCTCATACATGGATCCCATCTCAGATTTCATGGCTTCAAGCCATTTTGCGAAATCTGAGCTCACCATCGCTTCTCCATAGTTCGTAGGTTCATCATGATCTAGTATCATGACTTCCAGAACAGGATTACCGTACCACTCTGGTGCGGATCTTACTCTGGTTGATCTACGAGGTTCAGTAGTATCTTGTTCTGAAGCTTCATGATCATCATCATTAGCTTCCTCACTAATTGGTGTAGGTGTCACAGAAACTGGTTTCTGTGATGTACTACTTTCCAATAATGGAGCAGGTACAGTTACCTCATCAAGTTCTACTTTCCTCCCACTCACTTCTTTCGAGAGAAACTCCTTCTCTAGAAAGTTTCCGAATTTAGCAACAAAAGTTTTGCCTTCGGATCTATGATAGAAGGTGTATCCAATAGTTTCCTTTGGATATCCTATGAAGACACATTTCTCCGATTTGGGTTCGAGCTTATCAGGTTGGAGCTTTTTCACATAAGCATCGCAACCCCAAACTTTCAGAAACGACAACTTTGGTTTCTTGCCAAACCATAGTTCATAAGGCGTCGTCTCAACGGATTTTGATGGTGCCCTATTTAACGTGAATGCGGCCGTCTCTAGAGCATAACCCCAAAATGATAGCGGTAAATCAGTAAGAGACATCATAGATCGCACCATATCTAGTAAAGTACGATTACGACGTTCGGACACACCATTACGCTGTGGTGTTCCGGGTGGCGTGAGTTGCGAAACTATTCCGCATTGTTTCAAATGTACACCAAACTCGTAACTCAAATATTCTCCTCCATGATCAGATCGCAGGAATTTTATTTTCTTGTTACGATGATTTTCAACTTCACTCTGAAATTCTTTGAACTTTTCAAATGTTTCAGACTTATGTTTCATTAAGTAGATATACCCATATCTGCTTAAGTCATCTGTGAAGGTGAGAAAATAACGATATCCACCACGAGCCTCAACATTCATCGGACCACATACATCTGTATGTATGATTTCCAACAAATCTGTTGCTCTCTCCATAGTACCGGAGAATGGTGTTTTTGTCATCTTACCCATAAGGCACGGTTCGCAAGTACCAAGTGATTCATAATCAAGTGGTTCCAAAAGCCCATCAGTATGGAGTTTCTTCATGCGCGTTACACCGATATGACCCAAACGGCAGTGCCACAAATAAGTTGCATTATCATTATCAACATCAAACAAGATCCAGATATAATGTTCATGCTTAACGCTGGCACCAAATAACAATTATTTAGGTCTAATACTAATCCCGAAGGTAGATGTAGAGGTAGCGTGCCGACCGCGATCACATCGACTTTGGAACCATTTCCCACGCACATCGTCACCTCGTCCTTAGCCAATCTTCGCTTAATCCATAGTCCCTGTTTCGAGTTGCAAATGTTAGCAACAGAACCAGTATCAAATACCCATGTGCTACTGCGAGCATTAGTAAGGTACACATCAATACCTTTGTTCACCTTGCCATCCTTCTTATCCGCCAAATACTTGGGGCAGTTCCGCTTCCAGTGACCAGTCTGCTTGCAGTAGAAGCACTCAGTTTCAGGCTTAGGTCTAGGTTTGGGTTTCTTCTCTTGAGTAGCAACTTGCTTGCTGTTCTTTTTGAAGTTCCCCTTCTTCTTCCCTTTGCCCTTTTTCTTGAAACTAGTGGTATTATTGACCATCAACACTTGATGCTCCTTCTTGATTTCTACCTCCGCAGCTTTCAGCATTGCGAAGAGCTCGGGAATAGTCTTATTCATCCCTTGCATATTATAGTTCATCACGAAGCTCTTGTAGCTTGGTGGCAGTGATTGGAGAATTCTGTCAATGACGCAATCATCTGGAAGATTAACTCCCAATTGAATCAAGTGATTATTATACCCAGACATTTTGAGTATATGCTCATTGACAGAACTGTTCTCCTCCATCTTGCAGCTATAGAACTTATTGGCGACTTCATATCTCTTAATCCGGGCATTTGCTTGAAATATTAACTTCAACTCCTGGAACATCTCATATGCTCCATGACGTTCAAAACGTCATTGAACTCCCGATTCTAAGCCGTAAAGCATGGCACACTGAACTATCGAGTAGTCATCAGCTTTGTTCTGCCAGACGTTCATAACATCTGGTGTTGCTCCAGCAGCAGGCCTGGCACCCAGCGGTGCTTCCAGGACGTAATTCTTCTGTGCAGCAATGAGGATAATCCTCAAGTTACGGACCCAGTCCGTGTAATTGCTACCATCATCTTTCAACTTTGCTTTCTCAAGGAATGCATTAAAATTCAATGGAACAACAGGACGGGCCATCTATCTACAATCAAACATAAACAAGCAAGATACTATCAGGTACTAAGTTCATGATAAATTTAGGTTCAATTAATCATATTACTAAAGAACTCCCACTTAGATAGACATCCCTCTAATCCTCTAAGTGATTACGTGATCCAAATCAACTAAACCATGTCCGATCATCACGTGAGATGGAGTAGTTTCATTGGTGAACATCGCTATGTTGATCATATCTACTATATGATTCACGCTCGACCTTTCGGTCTCCGTGTTCCGAGGCCATATCTGTATATGCTTGGCTCGTCAAGTATAACCTGAGTATTCTGCGTGTGCAACTATTTTGCACCCGTTGTATTTGAACGTAGAGCCTATCACACCCGATCATCACGTGGTGTCTCAGCACGAAGAACTTTCGCAACGGTGCATACTCAGGGAGAACACTTCTTGATAATTAGTGAGAGAACATCTTAAAATGCTACCGTCAATCAAAGCAAGATAAGATGCATAAAAGATAAACATCACATTCAATCAATATAAGTGATATGATATGGCCATCATCATCTTGTGCTTGTGATCTCCATCTTCGAAGCACCGTCGTGATCACCATCGCCACCGGCGCGACACCTTGATCACCATCGTAGCATCATTGTCGTCTCGCCAATCTTATGCTTCCACGACTATCGCTACCGCTTAGTGATAAAGTAAAGCATTACAGCGCAATTGCATTGCATACAATAAA
This sequence comes from Triticum dicoccoides, assembly GCF_002162155.2. Taxonomy (NCBI): domain Eukaryota; kingdom Viridiplantae; phylum Streptophyta; class Magnoliopsida; order Poales; family Poaceae; genus Triticum; species Triticum dicoccoides. The sequence continues at coordinate 644,971,245 of NC_041386.1, forward strand.
GCGACAACCATATGGCTCCTGCTAGTTGCTGATAACTTGGTTACAAAACATGATCATCTCATACAATAAAATTTAGCATCATGTCTTGACCATATCACATCACAACATGCCCTGCAAAAACAAGTTAGACGTCATCTACTTTGTTGTTGCAAGTTTTACGTGGCTGCTACGGGCTTAAGCAAGAACCAATCTTACCTACGCATCAAAACCACAACGATAGTTTGTCAAGTTGGTGCTGTTTTAACCTTCGCAAGGACCGGGCGTAGCCACACTCGGTTCAACTAAAGTTGGAGAAACTGTCACCCGCTAGCCACCTTTGTGCAAAGCACGTCGGGAGAACCGGTCTCGCGTAAGTGTACGCGTAATGTCGGTCCGGGCCGCTTCATCCAACAATACCGCCGAACCAAAGTATGACATGCTGGTAAGCAGTATGACTTATATCGCCCACATCTCACTTGTGTTCTACTCGTGCATATAACATCAACACATAAAACCTAGGCTCTGATACCACTGTTGGGGAGCGTAGTAATTTCAAAATTTTCCTACGCACACGCAAGATCATGGTGATGCATAGCAACAAGAGGGGAGAGTGTGATCTACGTATCCTTGTAGACCGACAGTGGAAGTGTTAGCACAATGCGGTTGATGTAGTCGTACGTCTTCACGGCCCGACCAATCAAGCATCGAAACTACGACACCTCTGAGTTTTAGCACACGTTCAGCTCGATGACAATCCCCGGACTCCGATCCAGCAAAGTGTTGGGGTAGAGTTCCGTCAGCACGACGATGTGGTGACGATCTTGATGTACTACCATCGCAGGGCTTCGCCTAAGCATCGCTACAATATTATCGAGGATTATGGTGGAAGGGGGCACCGCACATGGCTAAGAATATGATCACGTGGATCAACTTGTGTGTCTAGGGGTTCCCCCTGCCCCCGTATATAAAGGAGCAAGGGGAGGAGGCCGGCCGGCCCCTATTGGCACGCCAGGAGGAGTCCTCCTAGTAGGAGTAGGACTCCTACTAGGAGGGGGAAGGAAGTGGGGACGGAGAAGGAAAGGGGGGCACCGCCCCCCCCCCTCTCCTAGTCCAATTCGGACCAGGGGGGAGGAGGCGCGCGGCCCACCCTGGCTGCCCCTCTCTCTCTCCACTAAGGCCCATATGGCCCATTACTTCTCCCGGTAGGGTTCCGGTAACCCTCCGGCTCTCCGGTTTTCTCCGAAATCACCCGGAACACTTCCGGTTTCCGAATATAGCCGTCCAATATATCAATCTTTATGTCTCGACCGTTTCGAGACTCCTCGTTATGTCCGTGATCACATCCGGGACTCCAAACTAACTTCGGTACATCAAAACTCATAAACTCATAATATAACTGTCATCGAAACCTTAAGCGTGCGGACCCTACGGGTTCGAGAACAATGTAGACATGACCGAGACACGTCTCCGGTCAATAACCAATAGCGGAACCTGGATGCTCATATTGGCTCCTACATATTCTACGAAGATCTTTATCGGTCAGACTGCATAACAACATACGTTGTTCCCTTTGTCATCGGTATTTTACTTGCCCGAGATTCGATCGTCGGTATTTCAATACCTAGTTCAATCTCGTTACCGGCAAGTATTTTTACTCGTTTCGTAATACATCATCTCGCAAAACTCATTAGTTGCAATGCTTGCAAGGCTTATGTGATGTGCATTAGCGAGAGGGCCCAGAGATACCTCTCCGACAATCGGAGTGACAAATCCTAATCTCGAAATACGCCAACCCAACATGTACCTTTGGAGACACCTGTAGAGCTCCTTTATAATCACCCAGTTACGTTGTGACGTTTGGTAGCACACAAAGTGTTCCTCCGGCAAACGGGAGTTGCATAATCTCATAGTCATAGGAACATGTATAAGTCATGAAGAAAGCAATAGCAACATACTAAACGATCGGGTGCTAAGCTAATGGAATGGGTCATGTCAATCACATCATTCTCCCAATAATGTGATCCCATTAATCAAATGACAACACATGTCTATGGTTAGGAAACATAACCATCTTTGATTAATGAGCTAGTCAAGTAGAGGCATACTAGTGACGTTTGGTTTGTCTATGTATTCACACAAGTATTATGTTTCCAGATAATACAATTATAGCATGAATAATAAACATTTATCATGATATAAGGAAATAAAATAATAACATTATTATTGCCTCTAGGGCATATTTCCTTCAGTGTAGATCGTCACCGCGGGCCATGTGGATGTGTAGGAGGAAGTCCTCGATCCATACCGTAGGATCTGTTGTACCATCATATGATTCGTTATTTACGGGTTCGAAACCCTCTGGGATTTGGTGATCCATTACTTCGTCTGTGAATCATAGGGGGTGTGCGGCGCCTCTGTACTGGGCTATATCGCGATGCATCTCAACTGAGTCTTGTCCGCTGTATTCGACCCGGCCGGATTTACTTTTACTGTATCTGGCGTGACGGTTATCGTCTCGCATAGTGGCGCGCCCTCGTGATCCGTAGATCGATCTTGCGTGTTTTACTTTGTCCTCCAATACGTCTCGCAGGTATAGCGTGTTTCCCCGTGCCTTGACATTTTTATTTGAGTGGCGTCGGGGTGCGGGCTGAGCTTTTGGCTGAAATGCCTCTCTATTGCGGTCATGAGGTGGCCGATCAGCCGCGTCATATGCTGGAGATGTAGGTTTTAATGCTTCCTCCTCCAGTCGGGGTAGCAACCTGCGCTTTGGGTAAATCTTGGAGGGGCGTTCAAGTTCATATTACTTGGACGCAAGGACTTTAGTCCATCTGTCAGCTAGCAAATCTTGAGCAGCTCGAAGCTGCTGTTGCTTTTTCTTAAGGCTATTTGTCGTGGCTATAAGCCAGCGCTTGAAGCGCTCTTGCTCGACGTGATCCTCAGGCACGACAAATTCGTCATCATCGAGGCTTGCCTCGTCTTCAGAGGGAGGCATGTAATTATCATCCTTCGCCTCTCCATATGCCGCTCTCTCGGGAGGGCTGGCTTCTCCATCCTCCTACTCTAAATTTTGCTGGAGGGGATTGTCGTCATCTTCGGCACTGTTCGGAGTGCTATTATCTCCTATGCTGGTATCACCGCTTTTGCCTTGGCGAGACTTAGAGCGGCGCCGCTGACGTCGGCGCTTGGGTTGCTTCTTGGAGGGGTCATCCTCCGCTGTCCCGTCGCCATTGCCTTCTTTGGGTGTGTCCACCATATATATATATATATATATATATATATATATATATATATATATATCATATGATGAGGTGGCTATCCAGTGCCCTGTGGGTAGTGGTTCTTGTTCGTCTCCTGCATCGTCGTCCATACCGTCAATGTCTTCGCAGTCGAAGTCGAGCATGTCGGTCAAATTGTCGACAGTGGCTACTAAGTGGGTGGTGGGTGGGCGGCGAATTTCTTCGTCATCCGCATCCCAATCCTGCCGGACATAGCTCGGCCAGGACTCTCCTGACAAGGAGAGAGACCTTAATGAGTTCATTATGTCACTGAAGGACGAGTGCTGAAAGATATCCATGGAGGTGAATTCCATGATCGGTGCCCAGTCGGATTCGATAGGCACGGGCGCAGGTGGTTCGGAGTCTGTGGCCAGGGAAGAATTCGACAGTTTGGCGCCACGGCTCTTGTGAAGGGTAAGGTCGATACTCGGCTCGATCGCCGCTGGGAATGTGGCCTCCGTGTCGGGGTCTATCCACCCGTCCATGGATGGCGCAATTGGCTCTGAATTGAGGGTCGGAGCGGTTGCCGGTGCGGTCTCCTGAAAACTATCCGATGGTAGAGCTAAATCATGCTCATCATGACCGTGCGGCACACTCGGCAGGGGCTCGAATCCGTCGAAGATCAAGTCTCCGCGGATGTCAGCCGTGTATTTTAAGCTTCCAAACGTGACCTGGTGGCCAGGGGCGTAACTCTCGATCTGCTCCAGATGGCCAAGCGAGTTGGCCCGCAGTGCGAAGTCGCCGAATACGAAGATCCATCCGGGGAGAAAAGTCTCACCCTGGACTGCATTGCTATCGATGATCAAAGGAGCCATCAAGCCTGACGATGACGACACAGAGGAACTCTCAATGAAAGCACCAATGTCGGTGTCAAAACCGGTGGATCTCGGGTAGGGGGTCCTGAACTGTGCGTCTAGGCGGATGGTAACAGGAGACGGGGGACACGATGTTTTTACACAGGTTCAGGCCCTCTCGATGGAGGTAAAACCCTACTCCTGCTTGATTGATCTTGATGATATGAGTATTACAAGAGTTGATCTACCACGAGATCGAAGAGGCTAAACCCTAGAAGCTAGCCTATGGTATGATTGTTGTTGTTGGTCCTACGGACTAAACCCTCCGATTTATATAGACACCGGAGGGGGCTAGGGTTACACAGAGTCGGTTACAAGGAAGGAGATCTACATATCCGTATTGCCAAGCTTGCCTTCCACGCCAAGGAGAATCCCATCCGAACACGGGACGAAGTCTTCAATCTTGTATCTTCATAGTCCAAGAGTCCGGCCAAAGGATATAATCTGGCTGTCCGGATACCCCCTAATCTAGGACTCCCTCAGTAGCACTGCCCTTCTCTCTTTTTCTCTCATTTTTTTTAATTTTTTTAATTTTTTTGGTGGGCTTCTTCTTTGGCCTCTTTTTTTTATTTGGGCTTCTTTGGCCTCTTTTATTTTTTTGTAAAGTCCGGAGTCTCATCCCGACTTATGGGGGAATCATAGTCTCCATCATCCTTTCCTCACTGGGGCTATGCTCTAATAATGATGATCATCACACTTTTATTTACTTACAACTCAATATTACAACTCGATACAAGAACAAAGATATGACTCTATATGAATGCCTCTGGCAGTGTACCGGGATGTGCAATGATCTAGCGTAGCAATGACATCAAAAAATGGACAAGCCATGAAAACATCATGCTAGCTATCTTACGATCATGCAAAGCAATATGACAATGAATGCTCAAGTCATGTATATGATGATGATGGAAGTTGCATGGCAATATATCTCGGAATGGCTATGGAAAGGCCATAATAGGTAGGTATGGTGGCTGTTTTGAGGAAGGTATATGGTGGGTTTATGGTATCGCCGAAAGTTGCGCGGTACTAGAGAGGCTAGCAATGATGGAAAGGTGAGAGTGCGTATAATCCATGGACTCAACATTAGTCATAAAGAACTCACATACTTATTGCAAAAATCTATTAGTCATCGAAACAAAGTACTACGGGCATGCTCCTAGGGGGATAGATTGGTAGGAAAAGACCATCGCTCGTCCCCGACCGCCACTCATAAGGAAGACAATCAATAAATACCTCATGCTCCGACTTCATTACATAACGGTTCACCATACATGCATGCTATAGGAATCACAAACCTCAACACAAGTATTTCTAGTAATCCACAACTACCCACTAGCATGACTCTAATATCACCATCTTTATGTCGCAAAACTATTGCAAGGAATCAAACATATCATATTCAGTGATCTACAAGTTTTATGTAGGATTTTATGACTAACCATGTGAATGACCAGTTCCTGTCATCTCTCCAAATAGATATAAGTGAAGCAAGAGAGTTTAATTCTTTCTACAAAAGATATGCCCGTGCTCTAACAAATCTAAGTGAAGCAAAAGCACATTCTACAAATGGCGGTTGTCTATGTAAAGAGAAACATGCAATCCAAACTTCAAATGATATAAGTGAAGCACATGAAGCATTCTATAAAGCCATACTCAAAAGATATAAGTGAAGTGCAATGAGAATTCTATAAATCAACCAAGGACTATCTCATACCAGCATGGTGCATAAAATAAAAATGAAAACTAAATGCAAAAGACGCTCCAAGATTGCACATATCGCATGAACGAAACGAATCCGAAAACATACCGATACTTGTTGAAGAAAGAGGGGGTGCCTTCCGGGGCATCCCCAAGCTTAGACGCTTGAGTATCCTTGAATATTTACTTGGGGTGCCTCATGCATCCCCAAGATTGAGCTCTTTCCTCTCTTCCTTCTTCTCAGATCGAGACCTTCTCGATCATCGAACACTTCATCCACACAAAACTTCAACAGAAAACTCGGTAAGATCCGTTAGTGTAATAAAGCAAATCACTACTCTAAGTACTGTTGCAAACCAATTCATATTTTATTTTTTCATTGTGTCTACTGTAATATAACTTTTTCATGGCTTAATCCACTAATATAAATTGATAGTTTCATCAAAACAGGCAAACTATGCATCAAAAACAGAATCTGTCTAAAACAGAACAGTCTGTAATAATTTGAACATTAACCATACTTATGATACTTGAAAAATTCAACCAAAATTACTAAAAATAAAATATTTGTATAGTAAGACAATGCAAAAATAATCAGAACCATTTGTCGTTCCAGAAAAAAACGTAAAATCGCGCACTACAGCCAAAGTTTCTGTCCTGCACCGTACAAACCATCAAGCAAATGTAAACATCCTAAAGGCAAACCTTGGCACATTACTTTTATAATACAATGGAATTGTACAAGGGGATAATTATTTTTATTGAAAAGTTTCTGTAATCAAGATTCACAAAGTTTCCGTGAGCATGAACAAAGTTCAAGGCTAGCTCCCACTTCAACAATACTTGTCTTTCTCACTTTCGCTTTCCTTTTTGAAAAAAGTTTTGGGTTCCCCTCTTTATTTTTGTTGTTTTAAAACTATATAAAGCACTCAACAGAAATAAATGACTCTCTAAAACTTCTAGGTTGTCTCCCTGGCAGCACTTTCTTTAAAGCCATTAAGCTAGGCATATAGTGCTCAAGTAATGGATCCACCCGGATCCCAAGGTATATCAAAGCCAATTTTAATTAACAATGATTTGTAATTTAGTGGTGAGCACAAGGTAACATATATCATGTAATGACGAAGTCTAACTCTCTTCCTATGCATCGGCATGTCATAAAAGAACAATTCATGCACACAAAGTAAAGGCCAATGCATAGTATAAACAGTTTCTTGCAATTTTATCATATTGGAAACATAGAGAGGTGGAGATATAGTTCCTCTCTCATAATAATTGCAAGTAGGAGCAGAAAGCACATGCATATTATATTCATCAAAATCAACATGTGCAACGGTAAAAAGCAACGCATCAATATAATCCTTAATAAGTGCAAACTTCTCCGATATAGTGTTGTCGGGAGAATTCAAAAAGATAATAGGACTATCATGCGTGGGTGCAATAGCAACAATTTCATGTTTAGCATAAGGAACTATAGCAAGTTCATCTTCATAAGCATAATTCATATTGGCATCTTGGCCACAAGCATAGCAAGCATCATCAAAAAGGGATATTTGAAGAGAATCAACAGGATCATAACAATCATCATAGCAATCATCCTTCGGTAACCACGAAGGGGAATTAAACAATGTATGAGTTGAAGAGTTACTCTCATTAGAAGGTGGGCATGGGTGATCAATCCGCTCTTCCTCCTTTTGTTCTTCGCACTCCTCCTCATCTTTTTCATCCAATGAGCTCACAGTTTCATCAAATTCTTATTCCATAGATTCCCGCAAAATATTAGTCTCTTCTTGGACAGCGGAGACTTTCTCAATAAGTGCATTAATTTCGTAATTGTATTCATAATTCTCATAACAATATTTCAGGATAGCTAAATTTTCATGTCTATAAACCGGATCATCAAAATCTTCAAACTCTTTAAACATAGATTCAATTTCATAAGCACCCATAAAAGCAACAAATTCTTCTATTTGTTCCACATCATAGTAATCATATATACCATTAGCATAAGAAGCTAAGGTTTTATTATCATTAAATTCGCATAAAAAGGGAAGGTGTGGAACCTTCATCCTAGAGCAACAAGTATAATTATATCTCAAGCCTAGTTTCCTAGCATACCAATTCAATATATGAATTTGATCCCATAATAGTTTCCCTTTTTGTGTCAAGTAGTAATCCCTAAAGTATTCACGTTGATCCAACATTACTCCCATTACATAATTCAATGGGGTTTTCTCAGGATTATTAAAGTAGTACATAATATTTTTCAGATAACCAACATCGAGGGTTTTAGGAGGTTCCCCATCTCCATGAGTAGCAAGTACACCAATTTTTTTGGTATTTCGTGTTCCATATACATAACTAAAGATAAAGAACAACTAAGAATAGAAAATAAAAATTACTTAGTGATAAAGCAAACAAGCACACACGAGAATATTCACCCCACACTATTGCTCCCCGGCAACGGCGCTAGAAAAAGGTCTTGATAACCCACAAGTATAGGGGATCGCAACAGTTTTCGATAAGTAAGAGTGTTGAACCCAACGAGGAGCTAAAGGTAGAATAAATATTCCCTCAAGTTCTATCGACCACCGATACAACTCTACGCACGTTTGACGTTCGCTTTACCTAGAACAAGTATGAAACTATAAGTACTTTGTAGGTGTTGTTGGATAGGTTTGCAAGATAATAAAGAGTACGTAAATAAAAAGTAGGGGCTGTTTAGATAAAGAAACGATAAAGTAAATATAGCAAGTGTGGAAAAGTGTGGTAGGAGTTGCGAAATTGCCCCTTAAGAAATTGACTACTTTACTAGACCGATAGCAAGTATTATGTGGGAGAGGCCACTGCTAGCATGTCATCCCTGACTTGGAATTCTATGCACTTATGATTGGAACTATTAGCAAGCATCCGCAACTACTAACGTTCATTAAGGTAAAACCCAACCATAGCATTAAGATAAATTGGTCCCCCTTCAATCCCATATGCATCAATTTCTATGCTAGGTTGAAGCTTCTGTCACTCTTGCCCTCCAATACATAGTCCTATCAACATACAACTAACCCTAGGGTGTGATCCACGCGCGCAATCATATGATGGGCACCAAAGGATAGCAACATAACCACAAGCAAATTAAATCAATTATAGCAATTCATCAACCACTGATAGGACAACGAAAATCTACTCAGACATCATAGGATAGCAACACATCATTGGATAATAATATGAAGCATAAAGCACCATGTTCAAGTAGAGGGTACAGCGGGTTGCGGGAGAGTGGACCGCTATAGATAGAGGGGGGAAGGTGATGGAGATGTTGGTGAAGATGGCGGAGGTGTTGGTGTAGATCGCGGTGATGAGCGAGGGGGAGAGAGCGCCCCTCCTTCTTCTTCTTCCTTGACCTCCTCCCTAGATGAGAGAAGAGTTTCCCCTCTGGTCCATGGCCTCCATGGCATGGGAGGGGCGAGAGCCCCTCCGAGATTGGATCTGTCTCTCTGTTTCTGCGTTCTCATATTCTTCCCTTTCACCATTTCTTATATTCCCGGAGATCCGTAACTCCAATTGGGCTGAAATTTTAACACGATCTCTATCCAGATATTAACTTTCTTGCGGCGAAAGAAGGGCATCAACCGCCTTACGGGGTGGCCACGAGGGTCGGGGGCGCGCCTGCCTCCCTAGGGCGCCCCCCTATCTCATGGGCCCCTCGAGGATCGTCTTGCGTGGATTTTTCTTCCCAAAAATCATATATATTACAAAAAAATCTCTCTCAGTTTTTATTCCGTTTGGACTCTGTTTGATATGGATATTCTGCGAAACAAGAAACATGCAACAAACAGGAACTGGCACTGGGCACTGGATCAATATGTTAGTCCCAAAAATAGTATAAAAAGTTGTCAAAAGTATATGAAAGTTGTAGAATATTGGCATGGAACAATAAAAAATTATAGATACGACGGAGACGTATCAAATACCTACCGTCGTTGTGCTGCATCATCCCTTCCTCTTTGGGGAAATATCGACGTATCTTCAAGCGACATCAATACCATACAGAAATTCAATGGGATTTTGGTGCTTGATGATGGCAGGGATGTTATATTGTATATATGTAGTAGCGTTGGATAGATATATGAAAATTTGTTGTTCGACCAAGCACGGAGAAAGAGAGGTCACTTCTCTCTATATATGTTCATGATCACGATGTTGTGTAATTAATGGTTCCTTCATTTTCTTACTAGCTAGCGTCGAGTTCTCTCTCTATATATAGTAGCTAGCGTCGACTAAGCACGGAGAAGGAGAGGTCACTTCTCTCTATTAGCTAGGTAACACAATATGAAACCCCTAAATTAACCCTCCAAAACCCCTACCCCCCCCCCCTTCAAAAAAAAACCCAGCGCCTGCGAGCTGCTGATGTGTGGCTGCCTTTTAGTCCCGGTTGGTGTTACCAACCGGGACTAATGGTCCTCCTGCCTGGGTGCCCCACAGTGGCCACGTGGATCCCCTTTAGTCCCAGATCGTAAGCCAACTGGGACTAAAGGT